>NW_020838012.1:3329199-3671699 GCF_003676395.1 Aethalodelphis obliquidens
GGGAATTCTACTCAGTGCTCTGTGGTGACCTGAATGGGAAGGAAATCCAAAAGGGAGGGGATATGTGTATACATATGGCTGGTTCACTTTGCTGTGCAGTAGGAGCTAGCGCAACACTGTAAAGCAACTATACTCCAATTTAAAAAATTTTTTGAAAAAATAAATAAATAAAAACAAAATGATTAACAAGCAGGACTTAATTAACAGAACCTTACATCCAATTACTAGAAAATAAACATTCTTCTAAGTATACATGAGACATACAGAAAAATAATACACACACTGGGAGATAATGAAAATGTCACTAAATTTCAAAGAATATGTATCATACTGTTCCCAGGCTCTGATCAAAATGCAATTAAGTTAAAAATCAATAATGAAAGATAAATTTTTAAAATACAAATAGAAAATAATAACACTTCTAAATATTTCATGAGTCATCAGAAACCACATTGGAAATTTTTCTAAAAATACTAAAAACTAAATGATAAAAATACCACATACAAACATTTTTGGAATACAGTAAAAGTTATACTTAGAGGCAAATCTATAGCCTTAATGACTTATACTAGGAAAAGAAGAAAGGTTGAAAATGAATGAGTTGACAGGCCAGTCTGTTAAGTTAGAAGATAATCACGAGTAAATCCAAAGAATGTAGGAGATAATAAAGAACAGAAACTAATGAAGTAGAAAAAAGGTAACAGAAAGGAT
The DNA here is from genome assembly GCF_003676395.1 of Aethalodelphis obliquidens. Taxonomy (NCBI): domain Eukaryota; kingdom Metazoa; phylum Chordata; class Mammalia; order Artiodactyla; family Delphinidae; genus Aethalodelphis; species Aethalodelphis obliquidens. The sequence goes on from NW_020838012.1 coordinate 3,329,911, forward strand.
CAACAAAATCATAGTTCTTAGAAAACACTAAAACAAATAAATGCCTGGCAAGACTGAAGAAGGGTAAATAAAATGAAACAACATAAAGAGTCCCCCAAAAGACCAAGTATCTAAGGACATACTCAGGTAACAGATGTAGCAATGCAGATCTGTGGGAAAGGAGGGACAATTAAATGGTCCTAATATTATCAATATGGAAAGAATTAAACTGGATCTCTACCTCACATACAAAATCAATTCAAGATGGACTAGTGATATTATATGAAAGGCAAACTTTAAAACTTTAAGAAATTACAGCAGAAAACTGTTGTTTTGTGTCCTCCCAGAAGGAAAGATTTCTTAAACAAGCATACTAACCAAAGAAGAAAAGAATAAGTATTTTAACTATGTGGAAACTGAGAACTTCTGTTTACCATAAAACATCATTAAAAAAAAAAAAAACCTAAAAGACAAGCCACAAACTGGGAGATATTTACAAAACTTAAAACTGATTAAAGATTATTATTTAAACTATTTAAGAACCTCAAAAAAACACAAAAAATAAAAACACAGGAAGCAAATGGGCAAAAAAACCTGAACAGAAATTTTATACACAGGAAACTTGTTTGGTCAATAAGTATTTTAAAAGATATAGAATCTCATTATTCATCAGAGAAATACTAGCTAAGACCACATGAGATGTTATTTTCAAACTCACTAGAATGGTAATAACTAGGAGTTTTGACAGTACCAAATAACAGCAAAAAAAAAAAAAAAAAAAATGGAGCAGTGGCTCCAAAAATGGCTCTTACACATTGCTACTAGGTGTTTAAATTGGTAAAGTCCTGCTGGTAGGTGTTAAATTTGGTAAAATTGTTGGAAAACAATTTGGCATTATTATGTAAAGTTGAACATTTGCATGTCCTTCAATAAGCAATTCTAGATACATACTATAAAAATTTTTGTACTTGTGTGCCAAGTATAAGCATTCTTCATAATAACAACAACAACAAAAATGCTCAAATGTCCACTGGTAGAACCATGGTTAAAAGAATTAGGCTAACACACAATGGAAAAGTAGTGAGAATGAATGAACTATAGCTGTAAGCAACAACATGAATGTATCTTAGAAACACAATAGTAAATGAAAAAAGACAAACAGGAGTTCTAGGTATTAACATCTTCCTCTCACTTAGTCCCACCCTCCAAGATTTAACGTTCTACGTTCTACATTGAGCATCAAGAAATGCTTCCAACTCCTAATGACAAAGAAGAAAGAAATGTATTCTTCTGGCGGTTATCATGGCCTCATCTTTTGCTATGCATTTATTTTGAAAATGCCATGATTCCATGATTGAAAAAAAATCCAGAAACATGGGGGCATTGTGGATCCTGAGTCTCAAAAGCTTATACTATCAATAAACAATTGAATGAAGCCCACTGAAGAACTGCTGAGGTCCAAAGGGCAACCAAATGACAAGCTGTGACTCCTCCAAGGAGTACACCATCAATCTAACCGAAACACTTCTGCCAAACTCAAGAAATTAGTGTGTGGAAATATACCTGCTACACTCTGAATAAGGAGCTTTCTTTCATATATGGTACAACAATACCCACACAGTACAAAAATAAGTCTCCATGATTATTTTCTTGTCATAAATTTGAATATGCATTCTGAGATTTTTCTATTATTCTTTTATGATGGTTGAATGTTTTCTTTGAAATGTATAAAGATTTATAGACATTTCTCTATAATAAAATACCATTTGTGCAAGCTTTAAAAAGACTCTAAACAAAACATTAAACTCAAAACAAAGAACTGTATTTGTGGTAATACTACTTTTAAAAAAGAAATTAAAAAAAAAATTCAAAATAGCAGTTACTTCAGGGGCTGGGGAAAGACAGGAATATGGGGTTACAGAGGTACTCACAGGTAGCTCTTTAACTGTGTTAGTACTGACCTAGTTCTAAGTCGAATGGTTGGTTCCCAAATGTTTGTTTCTATTATTAAATTCCATATGTTACATATAATCTGGAATTGGCATGTTCAAATTACAGAATTTTTAAAAATGTAAAGAATGCATGGAAGGCAAGGAAGTAGACACAGGAAAGTGTAGAGCACTAATTCATCAAATGTGGTGGTAAGGGAGTATGTCTGCAGCCTAAGAAAAAGAAAGAAAAGCTAGAGCTTTCATACAGATGATGTGTAATTAGTCTTCCACGAAAAAGGCACTTCTTCCTCTGAACAGTAAATGATGGACCTAAGGATAAGTGAATATAAGAATTCATTTGGAGGTAGATTAAAAGAAAATTGAGGGACTTTATTAGTGAATTAGACAGAAAGGTAATTGCTGAGGTTGAGAATAAGGTACATAAAAAGAATTGTAAAGTTTAAAATGCTGTGCAGACTGGGAAGATGCCAACTAGGCAGAAGACTGTTCGCTCTAACAGCTTAAAACTTTTTCTGTATCCAGATTCTCACCTTCAAGCTACTTCTCCCTTTGTCTTATATAAACCAGCCCTCAGACTCAAGAGTGCATGCCTCCAGTCACCAATAACTGCAAATTTAAACTGCAAATGATAAAGATCCTTCAAAAATGGTGCTATTTTGCCTTAAAAGGGAAGATACACAGCAAACAAAATCATCTACTTCAACATGCAATTAGTTCTCACACTTCATTTAATAACAAAGATGTTACGGCACTTAAAATACATGTAATGTACTGTTACATACATTCTTTTTTTAATGTGATAATTTTTTATTGAAGTATAGTTGATGTACAATATTATATGTTACAGGTGTACAGTGTAGTGACTCATAATTTTTAAAGATTATACTCCATTTATAGTTATCATAAAATATTGGCTGTATTCCCAGTTTGTACAAATATATCCTTGTAGCTTATTTTATACATAATAGTTTATACCTCTTAATCAATCCCCTGCCCCTACATTGCCCCTCCCCCTTCCCTCTTAACAACAGTAACCACTAGTTTGTTCTCTATGAGTCTGTTTCTTTTTTGTTATACTCACTAGTTTGTTGTATTTTTTAATTCCACATATAAGTGATATCATACAGCATGTCTTTCTCTGTCTGACTTATTTCACTTAGCATATTACCCTCCAAGTCCATCCGCTGCTACAAATGGCAAAATTTCATTTTTTTTTATAGCTGCATAAAATATTCCACTGTATTTATATGCCATATCTTCTTTTTTTTTTTTGCGGTACATGGGCCTCTCACTGTTGTGGCCTCTCCCGTTGCGGAGCACAGGCTCCGGACGCGCAGGATCAGCGGCCAAGGCTCACGGGCTCAGCCACTCCGCAGCATGTGGGATCTTCCCGGACCAGGGCACGAACCCGTGTCCCCTGCATCGGCAGGTGGACTCTCAACCACTGCGCCACCAGGGAAGCCCTATGCCATATCTTCTTAATCCACTCATCTGCTGATGGACACTTAGGTTGCTTCCATATCTATATATTCTTTTATCTGAGCATTATAATAACACTATATGAGTAGGGAGGTACTATTTCCATCTTATAGATGAGGAAACTGTGGCTCAGAAGTGTTAAAGATCTATAACCATATTTTTTATGACAATGTATTTCTCAGTCTACATAGGTATAATTAAGTGTCAGCATGTATGGAGTTTAACTCCTAAATACAGTCTTAGTTAAATAAAGTTGTTAATCACTTACTTTGTACCAGGAACTGTTCTAGATACTGGAGACAGAAAGATGAGTAAGACACGATTCCTTCTTTCAAGGAGCTCATAGTCTAGTGAGGAGACAACCTATAAACAAATAAACAGCTTTCAGTGTGACAGTTACTAAAATAGATGCAAAATGTCAACTAGTACATCTGAGGTTCACAAGAGAAATGGATAATCCAACCTACAGGAATCAGGAAAAGGTTCACAGATAAGGTAACATTTGAATGAACTGTGTCTTAAAGTATAATTCTTCAAGAAAGAATTATGGAAAGTATGGCGCGCTGGAGAACTGTTGGTAAGGTTGGTGCAAAGTGATGAGGCCAACAGGCAAACGGTAATCTAAACTGTATAGGATCCTATGGGATAGTTCATATGGTATCTAAAGTATACCAAGCACAGTAGTTTAAAGCTTATCCTGAAGGTAACTGATAGACACTGATAGGTTTCCACAGCAAGAACCGCATTTTAGAAGAATAACTTTGGTAGCAAGGGTCTAGATTTAAAATAATCAGTTTAGGGCCTCCCTGGTGGCGCAGTGGTAGAGAGTGCACCTGCCGATGCAAGGGACACGGGTTTGTGCCCCGGTCCGGGAAGATCCCACATGCTGCGGAGCAGCTGGGCCCGTGAGCCATGGCCGCTGAGCCTGCGCGTCCGGAGCCTGTGCTCCGCAACGGGAGAGACCACAACAGTAAGAGGCTCGCGTACAGAAAAAAAAAAAAAAAAATTCAGTTTATCTGAACCAGAGCACTGGTAATGTGAAGGAAAAAACTCAGCATATGTATAAGATCTCTGACAGATGATTATGGGATAGCTGAGGCTTAGAAAGAAGAAGGATTCTGAACAACCAAAATTTCCCACTTCACTATCTGGGTGGGTGATGGAGCCATAACCAGGATAGGGAACAGAAGTGAAGCAAATTGTAGGAGACAATATGGCTCAAAGTTTTCAAGAGCCAATTCTGCAGTTAGACTACTTGAATTTCATTTCCAATTCTGCCACTTAACAGCTGTGTGACCAAGTGTGACAAAAGAAAAAACAAAGCCTGAGTTTTAACAAACTTTGAAGTGAATTGGTTATTCATCCAAATGAATTTAGGTCATAACCTATGCCCAGAGGATATGGCCAGTTATATGTAAGCTGATTATGTCCAGCTCAACCCTTTAAAAATGCCACAAAGTTGAATATGGGTTCATTATTATTCAACTGCAAAGAACAGAGTAAGAGTCCTGAATGTAGATAATAAAATACATTTCCAGTCCTCCAAGGTTACAGACCTATCAACTCCTCACTTAGAAGGTACATCTTAATTGTCTGCTTACTTCATGATGTCATTCTTAAGTCAGAAGCAAAATTTTAAAAAAAATATCAAAAGATCTGATCCATTTTGCATACTATGCATAGCATTAAAGACTGGAAAAGACAGAGAAATATCATCATATATCTATCTGCCTGGATCAATTAATAAACATACTGACTGCCTAGTCTGTAAAGTGGGTATGGCAAGGACACAAAAATGGTACAAGACAAAGCCCCCGTTTCCATACGGGTACTCTAGTTTTAAAGATGATATTAATACACAGGTAACATCTCAGTAACAAGACAGGATGGTACATACCAGTTGCTAAAGAAGTTTAGTCCAATGAATGTGGAACTTGAAAGGTTAGAAAGCCTCCATTTAGACAACAGCACAAAATTTAAAATTCAGTGAGTGTGGCAAAGATAAAGATAGATGAACAAAGCCTCCCTCTCCCTAAAATATCCAAGATTCAACAACTCTAAAGCAGAAAATAAGTATTTCATAAAATCATAAACTAGGGACTTCCCTGGTGGTCCAGTGGTTAAGAGTCCACCTTCCAATGCAGGGGACGTGGGTTTGATCCCTGGTCGGGGAACTAAGATCCCACATGCTACGGGGCAACCAAGCCCGCAATGCCACAACTATTGAGCCCGCCCACTCTAGAGCCCGTGTGCCACAACTAGCGAGCCCCCACGCTCTGCAGCCCGCGTGCCACAACTAGAGAGAAGCCCACGCACTGCAACAAAGAGCCTGCTCACCATAACGAAGATCCCGCGTGCCTCAACTAAGATCCGACGTAGCCAAAAAAAAAAAAAACAGTACCAAAAACTTACCCCTTGAAAAAAAATAAACTACAAAATAGGGGATTTAATTTTAAACAATAAAAGAATATTACTTCTATATAGAGATCATTTATAAAAATACACTGTTGATCATTTCAATGAATTTATAGAACAGGACAGTAAACAACTCATCCTGATTTGCACAGGACCATCTAGGTTTTGAGTTCTGCTTCTTGGGAACCTCTCATTTCTGGGCACGCCGAGATCTTTTACTAAGGGTAACCTTAGTAAACGATGTAATGGCTCTAACTACATAGACAGCTTTTTGGATGTATCTCAAGGGTATTTTTCTAGTGGAATCCTGTTATAAAAAAGCATAATTCTGTTAGACTTTACAATTTCTGTATGACCTAAATATTCAGAAATGAAAAATCAATTTTATAGGGACTACTCATCATTAGGCCTCAATTTCACAACCCTGGGGACTACATGTAGGGAGAAGGGAAGAGGAAGGAGCAAAAACTTTCTCAATACCCAATGCCTTTAAACTTCAGAATTGTTTACTTTTACCAAACTCTCCAAATAATCACCACTCTGGTACCCTATGGATTTGAAGACACTTCCAACTTCCTGCGTAGCCTCCAAACACTGAGTCCAACTGTTCTTCCTCAGCTCATGCAGTCACCCTCACTCCAGTCTCCGCTTCTGTGCCAATACTGTATCTTGCGCACTTCCATTCCACTGACTAGCAGGGATGACCCCACGCTGGACTGGCAGGCGCTACTCTGCTCGGCATCTCCGAGCAGTTATCTCCAGCACTGCGCTCTCTCTTCAGATTCTGTCTGCCTTCAGTCCCCCCAGCTCTCCTCTGTCCTAGTAGCACCTAGTGGTGATACCATCCCTAGTTTATGCCTGCACAGCACTTCACAGTTCCAAATTTTCACATTCCCATCTCAAGGAAGTAGGCCAAGTACAACCATTTCAAATTTTAATACTGTAACATTAACATTATTTTTAATTCCTACTCTATCTCCCATGGAGCTTTTCTTACCAGGATCTCTCAACCACTGTGCCTCTTCCTCTACCTTCAAATAAACTTGGTGTTAAGGTCTCAATACATACTTTTAATTGTTTGGGATAGAAGCTAGGTGATTTCTTAAAAAGTTTACTTGTCCACACTGACCTCTCTGTATAAACTTCACTGATTAATCCTCTTAATACAAAACCTAGGAATTTTACCCTCCTGATAATTTACAAGTGCCACTGGGTGAAAAGGAATAACACTTTAAAACTGTGCCATTCCAGTGACTTGAAGAGCACTTGCATTACCTACCAGACAAAGGACAAATGAAGACAGGCATCCACAGGTACTTTTTATCCTCCAACTACAGTCTGGGTGTTTATTTTCATGTGAAAATGCCTATCTAGGGCTTCCCTGGTGGCACAGTGGTTGAGAGTCCGCCTGCCGATGCAGGGGACACGGGTTCATGCCCCGGTCTGAGAAGATCCCACATGCCACGGAGCGGCTGGGCCCATGAGCCATGGCCGCTGAGCCTGCGCATCCGGAGCCTGTGCTCTGCAACGGGAGAGGCCACAACAGTGAGAGGCCCGCGTACAGCAAAAAAAAAATGATATGAAAAATGCCTATCTAATCATAGGATCTAATAACCACAACTTTCTCTCTTCCATCTTTCTGCACTTTCAGTAAATTTCAAAGTTCCTTTTAGTGCACAATATATGTCAGTTTATGGGAAGAACACAGGAAGTATTTTTTATGAGGAAAATGTATTTATCTTCAAAATGCCAAATTTCCTGTCAGTATTAATATCCAACTCTTATTATTTATCCCCACCCATTTTCGGATTTTCAACCAGAGGAGGTAAATAAATATATTAATTTTCCCCAAGCCTTCTGGTTCCGTTTTCAATCATCTTCCAATTTTTACCTGTACTTTTCCAGCAACACAAATCTAGGCCTCTTTCCTTGACTTTTCTTTTTCAGCTGTATCTCATATCTCCCCTTTTGCAAGTTCATTCTCTTCTTAGTCTTTACCTATCTCACTTTCTTGTGTCCAATGAGTTTATAATCAATCGTATTATTTTATTTTTAAGTGTTATTCCTCTCAAACAATTACATAGAAAGTCTGCTTTATAGTTAACTTGTCTCAAAATTTGCCTCTCATTAATGTATGTATCTGGGCTTCCCTGGTGGTGCAGTGGTTGAGAATCTGCCTGCCAATGCAGGGGACACGGGTTCGAGCCCTGGTCTGGAAAGATCCCACATGCTGCGGAGCAACTAGGCCCGTGAGCCACAACTACTGAGCCTGCGCATCTGCAGCCTGTGCTCCACAACAAGAGAGGCCGCGATAGTGAGAGGCCCGTGCATCGCAATAAAGAGTGGCTGGCCCCCACTCGCCACAACTAGATAAAGCCCTCGCACAGAAATGAAGACCTAACACAGCCAAAAATAAATAAATTAATTAAATAAGTAAAAAAAATATATATATATGTATCTGCTGCCACCTCAAGCTAATAAGCAAAATAATTTTACACTGAAATGCACCATACACATCACAATTTTAATTTTTTAAGCACTAAATCTTGATCCATCTATAGATTTCCTTTTAACTGCCAATTTTAACCATTTCCAAACTATGTGACCACCTTGCTCTCAAAATTGTTCTGTGTAATCAATCTGCTCTTAAACTATCAGTTACATAATTAAAACAAATTTCTTTTCCTTTCTCAAATCTACAAACATTTGTATTGTTACTGCATGCCCCTTGCTGTAACAGTCAAAAGCCTTGCTGAATTTAACCTTATGCCTCCTCAAATTATCATGGCACACACCCTTATACCCGCTGCCCATTAATTCCCTGCAATTTATTTCCTAGTTTATTTCCTGCAATTTATTTATTCACTAAAAATTCACATCCAATAGCTGGTCAAACTACTTACTCAGTTCTCTTCCTCATTCTCGTAAATTCTAACCAAGGTAATTCTTGATTCTGGGTACTTTAAATTCTATCTACTTCTTTGCCTTAAAACAGCTTTCCATCACAGTGAGGCTCCAGTCACAGCACAAAACACAATCAGAGCAACTTAACTTGCTCTGATTTTCCTATCAAGGTGTTTGCCCCCAATTAATAATAGTTACAATTACCTACCCAAGCAAAACTAACAACGCACCGTTTCAAATAAAACGTGTTTCATGTGAACGTCAAGCCAGCAAAATTTACAAGGTCTTCTTCCATACAGAATGCAAATTCCTTCCCAGAAAAGCAATAAATAATTAATAATAGACTTTGGACAGAGGACTGGAGGCTAAGCTAGCAGTAACTACAACATACCAAAGTAAAGGCCAGTCCGGAGATCAAATATCAAAGATACTTCTATTCTGAGCTGACAGAAGTACTGGTTTTTGCTCTTTTCCACGTCAGAGGTTGGCAGATTTAAAAAAATTAATTTACTGCAAAGTGAATATAAAACTCTCAATATCTAGTAATGTTAGAAATTAAAGAAACCCAAGTCAGATCCTGTCAACAAGTAAGCTTTTGCTTATAGAAGATCTGCAGCCTGGCTGACAGGTGGGGTGGGGGTAGAAACAAATAATTGAAAAGAAGAAACCATCATGTGCCAGAGTCCAGTGTGAATCTGGATTTGAACTTCTGCTCCCACATTTACTAAGAGGCAGCATAACAGTGGTTGAGAGAGTAAATTCTGCAGCCAGACTGCCTGGGTTCAAATCCCAGTTCCACTACTGGCAAGCTCCTTTACCCCACAGTGCCTCAGGTTTTTTTGGTTTGTTTGTTGCTTTTTTTCTAATTTTATTTATTTTTTGGCTGCGTTGGGTCTTCATTGCCGCGCATGGGCTTTCTCTAGTTGGGCGAGCAGGGGGTTACTCTTTGTTGCAGATCACGGGCTCTAGGTGCATGGGCTTCCTTAGTTGCAGCACACAGGCTCAGTAGTTGTGGCGCACACGGGCTTAGTTGCTCCGTGGCATGTGGGATCGTCCTGGACCAGGGCTTGAACCCGTGTCCCCTGCATCGGCAGGCGGATTCTTAAGCACTGTGCCACCAGGGAAGTCCCAGTGCCTCAGTTTTTATATCTATAAAATGACAAAGACGGGCTTCCCTGGTGGCACAGTGGTTGAGAGTCTGCCTGCCGATGCAGGGGACACGGGTTCATGCCCGGGTCCAGGAAGATCCCACATGCCGCGGAGTGGCTGGGCCCGTGAGCCATGGCCACTAAGCCTGTGCGTCCAGAGCCTGTGCTCCACAATGGAACAGGCCACAACAGTGAGAGGCCCCCGTATCGCAAAAAAAAAAAAAAAAAAAAAAAAGACAAAGACAACAGTACCTACCTCACAGAGTTATTAAGAGAATTAAATGAGTTAATATTGACAAATCGCTAAGAAAACTCCCTGGCACACAAATGCTTGATAAATAAATTGACATGACCTTGGACAAGTAACTTAACCTCTCTCAGCAGCAGATGTCTTAGAAGAAATTAGTATCATATAAGCAGTTTGTGAATTATAAAGTGCTGTATAAATGCTAAATTATTAAGAATATAACATGAAAAAACAATATTAAATATGAGAATGAAAAATAAAGCATTTATAGAAAAACACAGTCTTACTATATTGCAATTTTATCAGCTAATTTTTCTGAATACGGAGGTTACTTAGAAACCTAACACTTCAACCTTCTGAGACACTCATGCCATCTACCTTATTTTAAATAATTTCTGATGGAGATTCTTATAAAAATATACTACATAACCCTGTCCTAGTATAAGTCTCTGAAAATGAAGTATACCCTCCTACTTTCCAAAGTGACCGACTACCTACACAACTTTCACCTCCTAAGATATACTCCCTCCCCACATTTATACCCTCTTCTTTTGGGCACCAAACAGACTTGGGGTTTGTGTATTATTAAAAAACAACAAGAAGACAAAACGAGAAATGGAAAGGGAAGGGAGGGGAAGGGAGGGGAGGGGAGGGGAGGGCAGGGGAGGGCAGGGGAGGGGAGGGCAGGAGAAGCAGAGATAAAAGCAGGGATAAAAGCAAGGGAGAGTACTTCTCAACATCCGCAACACAACCCTCTTCTCAAGCTTCGTAAATGCTCATCTAAACTACAGGCACATGGTCTCCCTGCTCCCACACCACATCCATCCTCTACCAGTGGTCGGAGTGGGCTTTCCAAAACAGTACGCGCCACAAAAACTGTTTCACACCCAATGTTCTCTCCTTTTAACTACAAGAAATCCAAACTCATACATGGCCCCACGTGACCTGCTGCCCCTACATTTCCTACCTCTCTCCTCCCCTCTTTTCTCTCTCACTGGCATTCCTGCCATCCCTAACCTGAATACCTTGTGCTGCTGAGAGACCTCTGTTTTCACTCTCCATCTGACAGTCCCTTGGCTACCTTCTCAGCCTTAGGGCTCCACTCAAGTATGACCCGTTCAGAAAGAATCTCTAGTCAGCCCAGGCACAGCCAAAGCCTCACTCCTTCAACTCTACCACCTCACCCTATTTTATCATTCTCAATGATTTACGTTCAGTTATCTTAACCTCTTACTTCTGTCTCCAACCCACGCCGACCTCCAAGGGCAGCGACTCCATCTTATTTATTCCCAGAACCCAGGCTAAAGCCTGGCCGAGGGAAGGCCCCCCAGAAGTATTACTGACTGACTGAAACAGACCTCAGAAAATAGATACTGGAGGTAAACGTAAGCAGAGTTCAAAAGTGAACTGCAAGAGTGAACTGAAGCCACCTGCTGCGACAGGTGGTCTTTCATCCAGAAAAGGCCTATTGCATACAATTAGCAGGGAAGAGCAGTACTGAAAGGCTGAACGGTAGAGGAGAACCATGCACAGGGTTGAAGAAAACTTCAAGAAAGAATTTCAAGGAAAAGAAGAGTGGCTAGGCCCACCAAGCACCCCAGCCAGATCAGTAAAAAGAGAAAACTGTTTACTGGACTGTATGGATGTTACCAGGCCTTTAGCAAGAGCAATTTTAATGGAGTGGTAGGGGCCCAGAGGCCAGAGGCTTCAGAAGTAAATTAACAGCCAGAAACCTCTGTTCAGATGTATGATTGTATAGGAAAAGAGATATAGCCTTAAAGGGAGGCGTACATAGGTTTGTTTTTGAAGACAGAAGAGACCCTGAACATGCTTTCAGGCAGCAAGCAGCTGACGTCACAGAAAAGACAATGATTACTACGACAAGATCTCTGAGAAGTCAGGATTGGTTGAGATTTAATGCAGAGGTACAGACATAGTTCTTACACTGAGACTAGAAAGAGAAAAGAATGAGTGAAAGTGCAGATATCTCTGACATTGTCTGGGAAGAAAGGTAAGGAGGTTTTACCTGCCAATTCCTTTGGTGAAGGAGGCATTGGGAATACAATGGTCAATAAACATAGACCAAATTCCCTGTTTCAACAGGGATGTGGTAGGTAAGGAATTCAAGGCAGACAGAGCAGAGACTTGGGCCCAGGTCAGTAGTAGCAGCACCAATCCCCACAGATGTGTGATTTTTTTTTTCCAACTCACCTTTATAGTTCACGTTTAGAAGCAAAGATATGTTAGAGCTGTTTAGAACATAGGATCCAGAAGAGAAAAAGGCATACTCTAGCTACTACCAAACTACTTCCGGTTATTCAGATGCATTACGTACACACACACTCTCTGCCACCTTCGTTCATTAAAATTCAGCTAGAGAAAATAAAATAACTGGTATTCTCCAAAAAAGCTCTTTACCCAAAGCTCACTAATGACACATATTTCTAATCCACTACCAGTTTTCCTCAACCTGGCTGCATGTCAGAATTACCTGGGGACTCCACCAGGGGCCCCAAGTGATTCTCACATACACATCTAGGCACCCATGACTTCCTACATGTTATTCCCACTGCTCATCTACCTAATTTCTAATCATCCCTAAAGATTCAGCTCAAGCAAACACAGCACTATAACCATGTTATTTCTTTATCTCCCCATTACACCAGAAATTTCTTTATTACTACTCATCTTTATAATTCCAGCCCCTAGCCCATTGCTCAGCCCTTACTATATACTTTAAAAATGTGTTAAATGAAGATTCACAATCAATAAAACATTTAACCTGTAGAAATGGTTAGAGTAGTTATGTTAAAAAAAATGTACCTATATAGCACAGAACTAAAACTTTAAAATATTATAAAGAAAATCCTATACAGGTGGGATAAACCATCTATACACTCTCCCATCTTTGCTTTGATAATTCTGAGCACCAAGTCCATGTCCACCTTACCAATGTGATTTTATCTCCACAGCCCACAGTAAAGGCTCAATACAAAAATGTCCAATACAAAAGTAAAGGATAAGTGTTACCTAAAATGTTCATTTGACTTATTAAATACTCAAATGTCCAACAGTATATATACAAGAGAAAAGCTCATTAAACTTGGACACTTTCTGTCCCTAACTAAATATTCAAAATAATTCAGAAGTCTTAAATTAATCCCCAAATTATATATCAATTGGACTCTCAAAGTCTGGGGGAAAGACAGCTACTTAGAACACGGTACAGATTTTCCCAATAGGAATGTTATAAATGGTGGTGAGATACCAAGACCAAGGCACAAAAGCCTACCAAACCCATTAAGAGCCAGACCACTGGTACTGTCCACAGAGGTGTTTCAGACCTTCCACAAATACATATTTGTGTGCATATGCAAAAATGAAAGCAAAATTCCAAAATAAATAGTTGACACTGAGAAAAAGTACCAAAAGCACTTTGCATGGTGCCTAATACATGGTAAATATGAGTATTTGCCGTAAGTTATAGTTGTTTTCTCCCAGAATCCCTGATTTCAAACTTCTGTGTTCATCAAAATAGCTTTATTTTTCTCACTGCATTCTAGACGATAAATTCCAAGCATGCAGGACAAATCCTGGCCATTGGCCATTGTATCCACCATGTCTCCCCCAAAGCCTGGCACACAGGAGTGTTTAATACTATTTAGATGATTATATTTGGATACTTGTTGTCAACGATTTGAATCTTAAAAACAACTAAGTAAACACAGGCTTAAAACCAAATAGTCTCATTTAGTTTTTAGGTGCTCTTTTAAATGAACTACGGTACTTCTCAAATTGATTTTTTTTTTCTTTTAAAACTACCATCAAAATGAAGGAAAAAAGTGTAAAAATTCAGGTAGAAAATATTCCTCCAAGAGTCACCAGCTTGGAAAACACTGCTCTAGATAACAGTCTCACTAAATGGCTGAATGAGACAGGGCATCTCAACTTCTTTGGGCCTTGGTAATCCTATTGATTAAGAAATGGAGGACAGAACATATTGATATTTTCTAGCTTAGAACTGCTTGACTATAAACACTGCATATTTCATGAAAACGTGAGAGTAACAACCATCCACAATCTTTGCATCAACCTAACTCACAACTGTTTCCAGTTTTGTACCATTATTTTCCTCCAATACAGATTTTTTTTTTTACAAAGTTGAAATCCTAGTGTACAAATCATTTTATTTTCTAACTCCCACCTCCCATTTACAGTAAGAACTGCTGAATACAAATCTGATTGAGCCCTTGGCCAACATCAGAGAACAATTTAATTTACGCTTGTAGTTTTTACAACATACCTTTGGCAACAATATTCTAGAAGGCCACAAGATGGTGATGTTGCTCCATAAAATGCACCTTTTAAAAATATAATCGAATAACTTAATACCAACTTTCCAAAAAATGAAATTAATAGTTTTCCTCCACTTCAAGTAAAGGATATAAAAAAATGCTTGTACTCTATTTAATAGAAAACATTAATGAGGAAGAAAATATATTCATCAAATTTAACAGCAACTGTTCTAATTTTCCAGCTAAACAGTTATGGTCCTTAAAAACAAAACAAAAACACAGGACTCTGGCACTATCACTGTGTCTTTTATCACAGGAATCTTTCCTTCCCTCTCTGCTCCATCCCCTTCCTTCCTCAGGTCATAAAAAAAAAAAAATTACATTTTTACTTATTCATTGACTTTTTCATAATTATTCTTAATTTAGAGAGATAATTCCTATTTCCCTGTTTTAAAAGAATTGATACTCAAATGTATTTCCATCAACAAAAGTAAACTATAGCAAAATGAAAATGAAATCATTTCTTTTCTAATTTGCTATAATTTCTCAATTTCTTATAATGTACAATATTATGTTTATAATGGCAAATTACCAAAGCTTTTCACGCAGAAAATGTTTGCAGTTGGTCATTTTCCCCATACCTTAGCAAGTATCAGTAGAAGGAAGGTTTCCCATTCCTGTGGTGCTTATATAATGTCAATTAAAAAGAAAAATCAAATAACAGCATCTTAAAACTTGAGCTCCAGACCTACAGAATCAACTTAAGTTAACATGTAAAAAGAGCTGCGTAAATACTCCCTAAGCAGAAGAATAAGATGACAGAGCGTAACTACCTGGGACTGGCAGCACTTACGTGTGGTGCCTAAGTGACACAGAAACATGGCTAATCTTAAACCTGGAATCTGAATCAGGTCTCTGACTCCAAAAATAGTAAAAATCACAGTGACCATTTATTTGGCTCCTATTATTTGCCCAAAAAAACTATCTCTAATGTTATCAATCACCCTTCAGAGTCATTATTTCTACTAACAGGTAAGAAAAATGAGGTTTCAGGAATGTAAGTAAATTGCCCAAGGTCACAAAACTGGTGAAAGTCAGGATTTTGAATCCAGATCTCCTGGGCTCAAAGCCAATGCTCTTTTCACTACATTTGCGCTACAAACACAGAATATAAAAAAGAAACGCTGAGCTAAACCCAAACCTTAAAATAAGCAGTTTGCTGTACCAATCTGATGTTCCCATTCTTTTATCACTTAAGCAACTTCAGAGTAGGGTGGTTTTGTGGGGCTTGTAAGCTAGGTCATTGAAAACGTTTTTCCTGAAGGTTGAGAAAGTAATCTAAAACAGCGAATGTGTAAAAGCATAAACACACTAACAATGAAGAAGGTAGGCTGCTCAGGCTGTGTTTAATAAATCATTTCCATGTATTCTGGGAAAAACATCCAGGGCAACATAACATTCTCACTCTGCAAAGATCAAATTTCATGTAATTACATCATGTAACATCTCATATTTCAAAATGACACAAACATTTCCATAAATAACCTGTCATTTGTTTCAAAGTGTGGTATTTAATATAATATGTGCTTACCAGACTTTTTTCCTTCAAATCCAAAAATTTTAAAGGTTTGGTATTCTTCAAATACACAGTATTTGCTACATCTCATGAAGGAGCAGAAAGCACAGAGTCTTTAATTAGAGCTGAAGATGAGGCTGAGAGCTGATTACGAGACTCACTGAGGGACACAAAGCTTCTTAATGTCAGGCCAAACCTGGGTCTGCTGACAAGGCCAGCACTCTTTTCTACACTGCACTGGTCACTAGGATAGCATGACCCAAAGTTACATTCGCCTCAAAACATGTTCTGACTGTTTCTAAATATATTAAGGCTTCTAATTTTCCAGCATTTAAGTAGCCATGGAGATTTGCTAACTCTTCAACTCCAAAGTGCCAATCCCTAGTGTGAGAAGAGCATGTTGGGTAATGTAAGAGAGTTGAACAAACCTAGGTCCAAACTTCAATTTTGCTATTCAGGTGTATTTAACCTCTCTGAGTCTGTTTTCTTACTGAGCAATGTAAATACCAACTCCATTTTGTGAAGGGGAAAAGAAGTGCTAACATCAACTCTAGGAAATCAGAACTATTTCTAGAATGGAATATAGAAAGTGCCCAATAACTGATAACTTCCTAACACCCTCCCATCACCGCCACCACCCCAGTCACACTCTCAATTACTCTGAGAAGCTCCAACATTTTTCTACCATACTTCCACAACAATACAGAGGACAGCAGGTTAAGAAGCACTTCCATCACATGCCCATGCTGCAAAGTGATACAAAGCAAACTTCCACATCCACAGTAAGAATCAGATGAAAATCACATTTAGGATTAAAGACCTAAATGTAAGGCCAGACACTATAAAACTCTTAGAAGAAAACATAGGCAGAACACTCTATGACATAAATCACAGCAAGATCCTTTTTGACCCACCTCCTAGAGAAATGGAAATAAAAACATAAATAAACAAATGGGACGTAATGAAACTTAAATCTTTTGCACAGCAAAGGAAACCATAAACAAGATGAAAAGACAACCCTCAGAATGGGAGAAAATATTTGCAAATGAAACAACTGACAAAGGATTAATCTCCAAAATTTACAAGCAGCTCATGCAGCTCAGTATCAAAAAAACAACCCAATCCAAAAATGAGCAGAAGACCTAAATAGACATTTCTCCAGAGACGATATACAGACTGCCAACAAACACATGAAAGGATGCTCAACATCACTAATCATTAGAGAAATGCATATCAAAACTACAATGATGTATCACCTCACACCAGTCAGAATGGCCATCATCAAAAAATCTACAAATAATAAATGCTGGAGAGGGTGTGGAGAAAAGGGAACCCTCTTGCACTGTTGCTGGGAATGTAAATTGATCCGGCCACTATGGAGAACAGTATGGAGGTTCCTTAAAAAACTAAAAATAGAACTACCATATGACCCAGCAATCCCACTCCTGGGCATATACCCTGAGAAAACCATAATTCAAAAAGAGTCATGTACCACAATGTTCACTGCAGCACTATTTACAATAGTCAGAACATGGAAGCAACCTAAGTGTCCATCAACACATGAATGGATAAAGAAGATGTGGCACATGTATACAATGGAATATTACTCAGCCATAAAAAGAAACAAAATTGAGTTATCTGTAGTGAGGTGGATGGACCTAGAGACTGTCATACAGAGTGAAGTAAGTCAGAAAGAGAAAAATAAATACCATATGCTAACACATATATATGGAACCTAAAAAAAAAAAAAAGGTTCTGAAGAACCTAGGGGCAGGACAGGAATAAAGACACAGACGTAGAGAATGGACTTGAGGACGTGGGGAGGGGGAAGCGTAAGCTGGGACGAAGTGAGAGAGTGGCATGGACATATATACACTACCAAACGTAAAACAGATACCTAGTGGGAAGCAGCTGGATGGCACGGTGAGATCAGCTCAGTGCTTTGTGACCACCTAGAGGGGTGCGATAGGGAGGGTGAGAGGGAGGGAGACGCAAGAGGGAAGAGATATGGGGATATATGTATATCTATAGCTGATTCACTTTGTTATAAAGCAGAAACTAACACACCACTGTAAAGCAATTATACTCTAATAAAGATGTTAAAAAATTACATTTTAACACTTGAGAGGAGTATAGTACTGCTAAATTCTTTGTTGTAAATACACAATTTCAAGATATTTTAAAGCTACTCCAGTAACAGAACACAATATTAATTTACTATTTACAAATACTCTTCCTAAGCATTTTAAAGCAGGCTGCTAAGTATGAACTTTCAGATATCCTCATTCTTAGAGGAAAATATTAGAATCCAAAATACACAGAAACCTTCCAAAATGAGATAATCAGTTAAACAGCTAAGACTTTATTCCTAGAATGTAATTCTTCTCAAGTTTAAAACACAGGGACACAATCCACAAATCCAAAACTCCAAAAACTATACAAACTTAAAGCTCCTTCTTAACTCATACGGTGACAAAAACTGAACTGACCTGAACTCATTTGGCAGCAGCATCTGAACAGATGTGTGACTATTTACTGTCCTTATTTATCCATAATTAAACAATTGCCAAGGAAAGTACAGAGTGCTGCCCTAAGACTTCATTGGGGTTTTATGTAACACAAAATGTGGAGTGTATTACGTTTCTAAAATTTTAAAAAAGAATTATTTCTGTAACACATCTGACACCAAAAACAAGGTCTTATAAACCCATCCTAATGACTATTTACTCAATACTAAGTGTTAGGTTTAAGCCGTGCAATAAATCTATGAATAGGTATTATTATTACCACTTTACATGTGAATATCCACTTTACATATGATAAAACTAGGGCTTAATCTAAGGTTACCTTTACCAAGATCACTTAGCCAATAAGTAAGTGCCAGAAATCAAGTCTAGGCTTGTCTTACTTGAAGGCCTAAGCTCTTAAACAGCTAATAGTTCACAGGAAAATTAAATCACAAAGAAAGTTTTAAAACAAATTATAATTACCAAACGTTTTAATGTAGAACAATGCAATTCCTGAGTATGATGTATACTTTCCATTCTGGGTATTCATACCTAAACATCAACACCATATTTCACAGCTCGAAGGACAAAAAGAGATGAGTTTATTGTTGCTTTTCTTCCCCAAGAACTGGCCACAGTCAGGGAAAACAAACAAAAACAACAGGCTCCTCAAACAAATGCCAACTAATCCTTTCTACTCAAATTTAGAAAGAATCATGGGTTTAGCATGTTGTTTTTTTTTTTACCACAGAATGTACTAACACAATAAAAATAAGGCTGATACAAACATAGGTTAAGTTTTTCCAAGTACAGCCCCAATTTAAAGATCTGCCGTTCCAATGACAGATATGATCACAGGACTGAGGGTTAAAGTGACGTAGATGCAGGCTGTCACTACCACTGTCCTAAGCAAAAGTTAGAGAAAATAAGCTTCAAGGTTTTGTTTTTTTTCTTTTGGATTGATTGATCTAAAATTTAAACCTTCTCTTACGACTTTCTTCTCAAATCAATATCCTTATTCTAAGCAATGGCTTTTCCCCACAAGAGACAGATCATGGTCCCCATCCAACCAAATTAGACACACTTCAATCAAAATCTCAATTTCTGAGTAGCTTATCTTAAGTGAAAAGCGTAAGATTATCAGATAAATAATCCAATATCTAATTTGTTTCAGCTAAAGCGTTTTTTAAAAAGAAACATCTTCACTCATAAAAATGTATTTTGTAGAAGTATAGGGTAATTTTTTGAACAAGGAGTCCTGATGGGTGCCTCTTGCAGGGTTACTTCTCTTGCCTACTTCTTACTGTAATCACCAACTATCAGGTTTCTATAGTTTGGATCAAGTCCTTGGCAATTATCTTAAGCCTCTTTAAATATCTGAAAGGTTCAGATGTTAAGCTCCCTTTGTATTTACATTATACATGTGTATTTACTGAACAGTGTAGCTTAAAAAATGGTCTCAGAGAACACCAGAACCCCAAATTACCAATTCAGTTTATACCAGCAGTTCTCAAACTAATGTGTATAAAATCATCTGAGGTATTTACTAAAAATGAAGACTCCTGAACTCCACTATCAAGGACCATACCATAGATCTTGAAGAGTACTCAAGAATCTACACGTTTAACCAATATCCCAGATGACCATGATGCAGGGACTGCACTTTGACAAATACTTATCTACCCTGTATTTCATCCAATGACGGTGTTAACAATTTCTTGTTCCCAGACTGTACGGCCAAACCATCACCAGCTGATAACTGCAGCCATGTTGAGTCAGTATCTTTCTCAGAGACATTCTTAACCTTTCGGCAACCTATTTTTTAAGCTAAGAGGTGAGATTTGATATGCAGCTCTGCTCATGCCAAACTAAACTACAACTGTCCTTGAGAAATGAGTGGCTCACAGAGAACTGGACTACTTGTTTGAATTTTCAACTTGTTAATAATAATGAACTAAGACCAATAAAAATGATTTAAGGGCTGTTCATGTCCAAGGGATCCCATTTTCTGCTTTAAAACATTCTTTCAATGAATCCTTACAAAAATCCAGTACAGAAGATATTCTTTACCTTTTACAGAAGAGAAACTGAGGCAACACTGCTATTAAGCACCACTGACAGAAGTCAGCTGTGCCTGGCTTTAAAGCTACAGCTCTTGACCCACATGCAGGAACGTCTTTAATTCTTAAACTTTAAGAGCAGAACGATGTAGTTTATTTACTTCTAAGATAAAGTATGCCCTAATTTATACACAGCAAGTTCATTTGACTAATTCTCCTCCCCACGCTAACTAAACACAAAGAGCAGTTCATCTTGGCAAGTTGGAGCTAAGGTTTAACAGGAATATCCCACGTCAAGTCAGGACTCAAGTCAGTTTGCTTCTACTCATCCTATGTAGTCCTAATTATGGGTATACTAAACAGCTATCAAAAGATCTTGTTTTCCTTAGTTAAAAAGGTATCACACCTACAATTCTGTTAATGCTAGTACATTTTTAAACCACTCCTGTAATTTAGGGCAGGGAGGAGAGCCATGAAGAAACATCTTAAGGTAACTCTATCTACACCTTTTTTTGTGCCCTAGCCTCTCCTATATATATAAATAATGTTTCTCAGTACACTCAATCACCAAGTCCTGCCCACAACAGCCAACATACTACTATATTCAGAAATCTGCAAAGAGTTTTGCACTAGGAGGCAGGGGCCCATCTTTTCATCTATTCAAAATTCAAAAGTGCTCCAAATCTACACCTAAATTCTTTAAATGTAATATACTGATTCATTATTCCACTCAAAAGCTATAATGTAATAACAACAAAACACACATTTTCTTCATGCCACAGTTAGCCATAACATTATTCAGCATATAACTTGCACTAAAAAAAAGATACTACTGAGATAAAGTGATAATGAGATAACGATAGGTGAGAAAACACCAGCTAGCAATCAATTAACCTACCTGTTCCTGGGAAGGATGAGCATTGCCTCATTCCTTACATTTCGCTAAGCAGACAGGATTTCCATTCCAGTCTCCACAAGGAAAGAATATTTTCTCCACTATAATGACTCTTCCCCAAGGAAGGGTGGCTTATCCCAAACTTTCCCAGACACTGCAAACAGAAAATACTATTTGTGAGGCACCAGTTTGCTCAAGGCTAGTTAAGGCCAGAGTGAACCGTTTCAGAGCAGCCTGGGCTCTGGGTCCTGCACTTTTCTTGCCCTCAAGTACGGCAAGTCAATCCTGCCCCATTATGGTAACATACTGGGTCAAACCCCAGAGACCCAAAACTTTCTCCTCTTCTCTACCCCAGGAGTGCTGACTATTCCTATTTGTGTAATAAGCCAAACATGCTATCATTTGCACTTTAGATTCAGCTTTCCCTCTGACAGGCCTAGACTCAAAGTACTAAAAGTACCAGGCAGCTCAAGTCTCAGCTTCCAAAACAGTTCTTCCAGAAGCCCCATTTTGGGGTAATACAGCTGTGTGGTGTAATCCCGGGATTCAGATATTTTGTCTAGTCCCTTTCCCTTGAATCTGGGCTAGACCCATGACTTGCTTTAACCAACAGAATGTGGCAGAAATGAGGCTATGCTGGTTCCAAGCCTATGTCTTAAGAAGGCCTGGTTGCCTCTGTTTTTGCACTCCTGGAAGCCCTAAGCCACCATGTAAGGCCAGCAATCCTTCTGGAAAGGCCACATGGAGAGAAGTGGCCTTGAGACAAGACTATGTGGTAAAAGAGAAAGAGAAAGAGAAAGAGAGAAAGAAAGAGAGAGAAGACTAGCATGCAGCTGAAAGCCAGCTATTAAAGTGACCACCCGCAAAACCAGCAGAACTGCCCAAATGAGCCCAGCCCAGGAAAGCAAACCTGTGAGCCAAAAACAAAACAAAACAAAAAGCCAAAAATCCTGGTTGTTTTAAGTCACTTAGTTTCAGGTTTTTTTGTCACACAGCAATAAATAACCAAAACAATGCTCACCTGGTTCCTTGTCTTTTTGCCTAATTTGTTCAAAATCCAGGAAAAAAGGAGGGGTGTAATGACAGGCAGCAGGGACACCACAATGGGTTATGAACAAATGATTTAAGAAACATCAAGACAGATGCTGGTCTTTCTTATACCTTAGGAACTATCTGACAAATAGTTTTACAAAACATACTCCAAAAAAAGTCATTTAAACATATGAATTTAAAATGTATACTAAGAGCTTTTTAAGGTAAATTTCTTTTTAAATGATAAAGCTTTTTATGTACTGGTAAAAACCACGGAATATCATGATATGTACTTTTGAAAATCAGATCCTGATTGCTCCAAAAATACAAATTTTCATAGACAAAACTTTTATAAACGAACAAACTCCATCTGTAAAAACACCTGAATTAAAAATCAACAAATTTTCAAAAGGGTATTAATCCCTACATTTCACCAATGTACTTTTGCAGACAAGAAATCACCTTTTGCTTTTTCCTTGATAGGAGGATAACTGTGATAAATACTTAAAATTTTCAAATTTACCTACCGATAGCCACTACAATGAGGTTACCATTTTCACACAAAGGAGGAAATAAACAAGCTCAGATCTACACGGTAAAAAAGTTTAACACAGATTCCAAACAGGTAAATTCAAACTTCTCACACAGAGCCTTCAGTTAAATTCCCATTTTAGATGAAGAGTTGGTGGGAAAAGAATACTGACTCAGGAACAAAAAAAATAGGTTTTAGCTCTAGTTCTAATTTTGGCCACTTGCTAGCCATATACCCTGGAAATTTTACATTTTTTAATTTCTTTGAGCTCCAGTGTCTTCATCTAAAAAGGAATTATCTCCTTACACACCTACTGATCAATTTTCATGAGAATCAAATGATGACATATATGCAACCATGCTGAAAAAGTGTAATATACTGTAATATATAAAATATGATATTCTTCTTAACGCCAGCAAAGAGTAAAAAATCATCTATGTATGTGCTTTTTGTTAGACATTTTCTCTCCACTATGTATTAGTAACTGGTTACTTCAAAAACCACTATTAAGGCTAATTTATTGCCTTCCACTGCTTGTTATAAGTACATCATATTTTTACAGAAAGAGTAAAAAAAGATCCTAGCCTTTCTAATAATTACAGAATCAAACTTTCTAGGGCTATAACAGATACTATGTAATAACCTGCTCTGGTTCCCTACCAGGAAGACAATCCTATAGATGCAGAAAAGTCAACTGTTTACTAATCAAATTATGCTTTAATCATAATTAGTTTTCAGAGGATTAATCTGGCAGCAGTTTGTAGTGTGAACTGAAGTAGAGGGAACCTGGAGGTAGAACGACTTCTTTCTTCATTGCTATGGTCATAGGTGTGAGGGTCTGAACTCTGGAGGCAGTAATAGGAATTGAGGAAGGAATGGAGGAAGGAAGGACAATAGACAGAATTTGATGATGAAAGAGAAAATGAAGAAAGTAAAAATAACTGAGATTCTGGTCCAGGTTGATTGGGAGAATAGTGGTACATTTTGAGCAACATCAATTGGAATTTTTATCTTCAGCGTATGTGTGGCACTTTACAGCGGTAGTTCTCAGCCTTCCTCTGTAATAATTTAACCAGAGTTAGCTACTTAATCCAATGAAAAAATTCACTGACTAGGTCTCTGCACTTCATTATTCTGTAAAGTTTTACTTTTTACTTGATAAAGCGTTCCTGAATGAAGAAGTAGTTTCAGGGAATACCTGAACAGAGAAGATAAAAGTTCTTAAAGTTTCTTATTTCACTTACTTCCCCTCCAGCCCCACCTCTCCAATCCAAACTGAGATACAAAGGAAATAAATGAGAACATGACTGTTCTGATATTTCTATCCACTCTCCATACACCCAATTCATCCCTCAGCCTCACCAGTTCTCCTGCACATGGAAAACAAGAAAGGTACAGATAGTCCAATAAAAATCTAAAACCCAAGAATCACAAAATGTTAAGAACTGAAAGGAACCTCCCAGGATCATCTAGTCCCTGCTGATGAGGTCACTTAAAGGCAGTGACTACATCCAATTGATGGTAAATCTGTTGCACATGTCTCCATACAAGAAAACCATCACTGTCAATCAACTCCTGATTCTACTTTACCCACTTGCTAACTGAAATGCTTGGGACAAATCATTTAACCTCTTGGATTAGTCTGTTCTGTAATAGAATAGCAAATAAGATAAGTTAGTCAAAATTCTCTGTAAGCTGTAAACCACAACACAAGTCTAAGGAGATATTGTCTCTAGGTGTACATACAATATGTCTCTACAGCAGAGGTTCTTATTGGTAAATGGAAGCATTTGAAGGTTCAATAGTTTTAAAAGGCCCCCAGTAATTCTAAGCACTGCTTCAACCCATTGGGTTCCATGGATGAGATTTAGGTGGTCCAGAGACTCTCCTAAAATTATATCCACAAAGCACAGGTGCATATGGAAATTTTCCAGGCCAGCAGATTTCTTTAGTTTCACCAAGAGTTACTAATCCCCCAGAGGCTGAGAACTACTGCTGTAAAGTGCCACACATACGCTGAAGATAAAGCTTCCAATTGATGTTGCTCAAAATGTACCACTATTCTCCCAATCAACCTGGACCAGAATCTCAGTTATTTTTACTTTCTTCATTTTCTCTCTCATCATCAAATTCTGTCTATTGTCCTTCCTTCCTCCATTCCTTCCTCAATTCCTATTACTGCCTCCAGAGTTCAGACCCTCACACCTATGACCACAGCAATGAAGAAAGAAGTCGTTCTACCTCCAGGTTCCCTCTACTTCAATTCACACTACAAGCTGCTGCCAGATTAATCCTATGAAAACAAAGGTTTAATCGTTTCATTCCCAACTCAAAAATCATCTGTATAACCCTCATCGCCTACTAAATCCAAGGTCATAAGCCCAGCACCAAAAGCAATCCATAAACTGGTCCAAATTTTTACTTTAAGCTTTACCACCCATTATACTGGTACAAATACATTATATTCCATCCAAACATACTTGCCTCTCCCTAAATGTATGAACTCTGTGCTCTCTTAGTCCCTTCTCTCTGCCTGGATTACCTTTCCCAGCCTATCGAAAGTCTATAGTCATACTTCAACCCAAAGATTTCAAAAACCAGAAGCTCTATGAAATAACCCCCCATGAGATGTGAGCCCTACATCCTCTGAATGTGAATTCAGTATGAAACGTAACTATGTCTTAAAAGACAAATGAGGCATTTGTGTATAGTCTTACCTGCCTAACTAGTCTGTGAGGGCAGAAACTGTTATCACCCTCATCTTTATATTCCCCCAAATCCATCGCAGTCATGCAGTAGATGCTTAATAATTGTGTAAGGCAGTAGAAGAAATTTCAGCCTTCGCGGGGTAAGCAGATTACTATCTCTTGAAGCAGAGACCTTACATGCAACATCCTCTATCATACCAGGCTTCCAAAAACATAACCTTTAGTTACTGCTTTTCAAAGCCCTTATGTTATAGGTCATATAACTGCATTTGAAGGGAAGAACTATTTTAAAGTGTTAATAAGCCACTTCAGAAAGATCTGTTCCCCCACATACTTTACACTTCTCAATTTGAAGAGCTTCCAATACTTGGCCACTAAGTATTCAATTTTAAAAATATTAACCATTTATGAAAAGTGATAATTTCAGCCACCGATAATTATCTATTTTATGAGTAAAAACAAGTCACATAAATAAAAGAATGCTTTTCTTCTTTAAAAGGTCCATTTCGCTTGCATAATACATACAGAGACTTAACTAGACAGGTAAAGTGGGTTTATACATAAGCATGAACTCTTGCACAAACCTGCATACAACTGTACACCAGGTATTTCAGGCAAAAGAAACCAAAGAGGGGGAAGATAACTCTGGACGTTATTCTTTTACACTATTATTACCAACAACATTTTAAGGCAGGAACTCACATTTTGCACACTAACTACACAAAAAGATAAAAACCAATCAAACAGAAAAAGAAAGCCACATCAAGCCCCTGGAAAATATTTTATCCTGGAAGAGTAAAAATGTCAAAATAACAGATACTTCTCTTCTTTGGTAATGAAGGTTTCATATAATCGCGGGAGCAAAGGGGGCTCAACTCCGTATTGATGGAGCAAAGAAAGGGCTGTGCACAAGAGTAATCATTTAAAGCCTGTAAAAGCAACGGGTAAAGTACAAAATTTTTTAAATGTCTAAAGGATGAAAGGAGAAGGTCCAAGTCACAGATTAGATAAGGACTAGCGAAAACTGCAAGGTCACTGGGATCTACCAGGTCACAAAGGTGGAGGTGGGGGTTGTGTTGGGCGGGGGGTAGGGGGGGCGGCTGCAGAGTCAGTGAAGAACCAGGAGTGATAAAAACACGGCAGAAAAAGACGTTCTAAGGCGGGGAGTCCTTGGTTTGGGACGGTGGGACTGCGGGGAAAGTCAGGGCACTGGGAGTAAGTCCATATATTAGGGTTTTCTTGGAGAGGTGTTAGAGAAAGGAAGGAAGGTTGAAAGAAGGGAAGGAAGCTTGAGAACTGCGGCTGCCGAGTCACGGAAACACTTTTCTCCGCTCCAGTATCATTAGCTCAGGCCTGTGCCAGGGCCAACTCGGGGCAGGACCCGTGACCCTACCCCAGAAAACTCCCAGCCCCCGGGCTGGAGTCGGCAGCCAGGGCGACGCGGACGGCCCCCGACTGCCCTCGGAGGGTCCCGCCCCGCGGCGGACCGTGCCGGGCTCAGGGCACCGCCGCAGAGGCTCCCGGCCCGCGCCCCCGGAGCCCCCGCCCCGCCCGCGACCCCAGCCCCTAGCCCAGCGCCGCGGCGTCCTTACCCGGCGCGAAGCCGTCGGCTCCCGGCGGCCCGGCGGCCCGGCGGCCACGGCAGCGGCGCCTCCTCCACCGGCGGGCGCCCTCACCCTTCCGTGCCCAAGATCGCCATCTCGCAGCAGGCGCGGCGGCGACAGCCACCCAGGCGTCGGCCCCGGCAGCCCAGGCCGCCTGCAGCCACTCGGAACCCGCTTGCCGCGCTCGCCGACACCCGACCCTCCCCCCACCCCCACCCCGGCCACGCGCCACCTCCGGCCGACCCCACGCCTCCCTCCTCGGGAGCGCGCCGCGCCCGGAGCGCGCGCCTCCCTGCCGGCTCGACCCCGCGTTCAGCGACGCGGCCTCCCAGAGCCTCCAACTCCGGACCCGGAATCCGGCTTCCCGCGAGCATGCGCATCGAGGGAGACCCGAGGATGCCTTTGGAAGACTCCGCTTCTCCGGGTCTTCGGAGCGGTCGAGGGAGGGGGAGAGCCAGCCAATGGGAGGGAGGGGGCGAGGCCTGAACCTGTGGAAGGGGAGGAGACGTCGCCGAGATTTGGGAAGAGGCTTCAGTAAGTCTTGGTGGTTGCTGCTGACTTGACTTTCCGGTTCGCTGCCAGACCCGCTCATGACTTTCAGTAAGGTCCTTGAGGCACTGGCGTTCTTTTCTTGAACGCTTTACGGCAAAAGGAGGCTGTTAATAAATACTCCTTGACCTAGCTGAGTGTTTGACTTACAACCCATTGCAAGAGTAAATAATTGCATTTAGCAGATGGTCATACCAGAAGAGTTCCAGTCACTTTTACTGGTAACCAAAACGTTCACTACCCCAACCCCACAAGAGTACAATGATAGAACTAATACTGAGCAAGTGCATGTGTCTGTGCAATTAATGAATACAGCAGTTCCATAAAGAAGGGCCTATTATCCCCATTTATACAAATGAGTCAATTAGCCTGGAGAAGAGCTCTTGGTTCTGTGCCTTGCTTTTAGAACCAAGGCCACCCTGCAAATAGAAATCAGTAACGACCACGTTACTCATCATATGACCTGTTCCTCTACTTCAGAGAGATAAAAAAGGTCATCCAGCATGGATTTCTACAATTTTTGCCAGATGCTTCACCCAAACCCCACAAATTACCTACACCCACACCCAAGCTTACTAGTTTTCCTCTATCTCAGGCTGGCTGTCCCTGCTCCCCTCCAACCAAAACTCTCCACTGACTGCTCCCTCCTGTAAGGCCTTCCCTGGCATATCTTTAACCTCATCCTTTCTGTTGAGTACAACTCTTCCGCATAATCATGTTTAAGACTTTTCTGTATGAAACTTTCCCTTGCCTTTAAACCTCTTTCTAGTTCTCTCTCTTCTTCCGTCATAACTAAACCTTTGAAAGAATTGTGTACCAAGAACATTGGCATTCGTGAGTATTTGTAGGATTCAATAAATATCTCTTGACTGAATAAATGCAAATGCACATTCTCTTCCTCTCCACTCCATCAGCTTCTACCCTCTGACTTCCTACCTGAGTCTGATGCATACTGTATCCACAATGATTATTCTAAAACATACATCTGAGCCCATCACTCCACTGCTTAAAATCTTTCATTGGCTCATCAGAGCTTTCAAGACAAAAGTTAACATGGTCTTCAAGGCTTCTTTCATGCTCACATGCTCTGTCTCTCCTGTTATGACAAACTCTTCAGAGTTCCTGATTGTGCTCACTCATCTCTACTTTGAAGGGTACTGTTTCCTCTAACCTTTCCCTCACCTTTTTGCTTGTCCAACTCCTTTAAAAATAAATTCAAGAACATGCTCCCAAGTGCACTCTCAGACATAACCTATGCATACCCAGCAGAGGTCTGCACTCCATCTGCAGAGTGCACACATGCCTCCTCCCACTTCCCGCTCTACTTCCAGCTCTCCCAAGTCCTCAGTTTCTGCCTCAGGTGAGCTCCATTCAGCAGTTCCTTGTACTCACCTAGGCCCTTACGTTGACAGCAAACATTGGACCAGCCTTTCATTATTAAATATTTCTTTGGTGTTCAAATGAACACTATTACAAATATCTTTTCATCCATCATTGCCCATGTCCTTACTTACTGCCTTAATTTACATCCTTAAAAGTAATAGAAAGTGTGAACAATTTTAGCCCTCTTGAAACATATTGGCAAGTTACCTTCCAGGAAGAACTTAGGCCTAGGTTCACACTGCCTGGGATAAAAACCCAGCTCTGCCACCTGGGGCCAGATTCCTATTTTCATGGATCCTAGATACTTTTACTTTGTGGATCTCTTCTTCCATAAAATAATATTTAAAATTATATTTATAACTGAATTGTTATAAAGACAACATACTGATATTGTACATTAAAACATTTTCTTTGACCTAAGCATTCATTTTTTTCTTTCTGATTTTAAAAGAAATTAAAACATTTTATGGGCCTCTAAAAGTATGGTGAGCCTGAGGCGCTGTGCCTATCATGGCAGCTGGGTAAGTCAACACTTCTGCCACCTATGAGCTATGAGGTTTGGCCAAAGTCCTTAATCTGTGCCTCAACCAGAAAATAGGTATAATGCTACCATATGATGTTGTCATTAAAAGAAAATGAGTTGCTACAAATAAAATACCTAGAACTATGTGGCACATGATCAATAAATTACTGATATTATAATTGTCATTCTCAATTGTCCCACAGCACTATATGAGAATATGTGATTGTCCTTCTTCACTGTGCCAAAATCATCATGGTATATTCTCATCTTGGTATATTCTCATCACAGGGCAAATATGGTATCTCATTGTTTGTCCATTGTCCATTTTCTTGCTAGGATATTCACAAAAAGTTGCTTTATACAATGTAGACATTGATCCAAAATAAAATTATTAGTCTTTTCCATTTTTGTTTTCTTCTATTATTTTTTGCTTTGCAACTTCATTGCCATCCTGAGGTCATGTTATTTATCTGCCTTTACTTTTTTCTACATGTTTGATAATTTTGCTTTATCCATTAAATAATTTAATCCTTTCAGATTTATTTTGGTGTGATGATCTACCTTTTCTTTCTCATGGTCTCCCCCAGCTCATTTGTTAAAGAATCTTTCTCCAACTATGATGGTTTTAAAATACACCCACAACTTCATCAATACTCCCCCCTTCAAAAAGTGGAGTCTAATTCCCTTTCAAATGAATGTGGGCTGTACTTAGCAACTTATTTTCCTTTCTTTCATCAGAATTTTACTCTCAAGTAGAAACAGGATTGCAGTGCCATTACTCTGAGTTCATCCTCTTCTCCCACACATGATTACATAAGGAAAGGCATTAGTGCGCTAGTGACTTATTTCTAATGAGTACAATACAGCAAAAGTGACAGTATGTACTTTCCAAGAGCAGGTCTTAAAAAGGTATTGTGGCTCCTCTCTACTCTCTCTCAGATCACTTGCTCTGAAGAAGGCAGTTACCGTGTCATGAAGACATATCAAGTAGCCTTATCAGAGGCCCACATAGCAAGGAACTGAATATCTTGCCAACAACCAGCAAGGATATGAGGCCTCCTGCCAATCTCCATGTATATGAAGCAATCCTGGAAGTGGATCCACCAGCCTCAGTCAGGCTTTGGATAATACAGACATCTTGGCTGCAACCTCGTTAGAGACCTTGAACCAGAAACCCCAACTAAATCATTCTCAAATACCTGACCCATAGTAACTGTGAGGTAATAAATGTTCATTGTTTTAAGCCACTAAATTTGGGGGATAATTTGTTATGCAGCAATACATAATAAATACACTAACCCAGTGGTTCTCAACTGGGGACTATCTTGTATCCCAGGGGACATTTGTAAATGTTGTGAGACATTTTTGATTATCTCAGCTAGGGAGCTGGGGGAGATTTCCACTGGCATGTTGTGGGTAGAGGCCAGAGAGTGCTAAACGTCCTTCAGTGCACAGGCCAGCACACACACACACACACACACACACACACGCACACACACACACACACAAGCAAAGAATTATCAGATCCGAAATGGCAATAATACTGAAGATGAGAAAACCTTCACTAACCTGTTTTCCCTGCACCTTAAATTTTCTTTCTTTCACATACACTTGTTTCATATCCTTTGCTCATCTGGTTGCTGCTTTACCGTGTTTTACCCCTGGTCCTAGGCAACCACCAATCTGCTCTCTGTCACTAGAGAATAACTTTACTTTTTCAAAGGATTGGTGTAAATGGAATCAGACTGTGCACTTTTTCGTGTCTGGCTTCTTCAGCTCAGCATATTTTAAAGATTCATTCCTGTTGTTCTGTGTAGCAGTAGTTGCTTCTTTTCTTATTGCTGACTATTATTTCTATTGTATGGATTTGCCAAATTTTTTTATATTTGTCTTATTGCTGAACATTTAATTTGTTTCCAGCTTTTGGCTATAAAGACTGAAGATTCTATGAACATTGGGTTAAAGTTCTTTGTGATGACATATGTTTTCATTTTTCTTGGGTAAATAATGCCAAGGAATGGAATTGTTGGGTCACATGGTAAGTATATATTTAATTATAAGAAATTGCCAAACTGCTCTCCAAAGTGGTTGTGCCATTTTACATTCCCACCACCAATGTGTGGGAGTTCCAGTTTTCTATTTCCTTTCAAACACTTGGTAATGTCAGTCCTTTCTGATTTTAGCCATTCTAGTAGGTGTGTAGCAGTAAGTCACTGTGTTTTAATTTCTATTTCTCTGATAACTAATGATGTTGAGCATCTTCTCATGTGATCATGGCTCATTTGTATATTTTCTTTTGTGAAGTGTTTGTTCAAATGTTTTGTCCATTTCAAATTGTTTTTGTCTCTTCAGTGTGTGTTCTATATACCAATGCTTTGTCAGATACATTTGTTGTGAATCTTTTCTCTCAGAATGTGGCTTGCTGTGGTCAGCCTCCAAGAAGGACCCCACTGATCTTGGCCTTCCAGTGTCTATACTTTTATACAGTCTCCTCCCCTTTAGAGCAGACCCATGTCAGATTTTCCAAGAGGAATTGTGAAAGTGATGGCATGTGACTTCTAAGCCTAGGTCACGAGAGTCATTGTAGCTTGCACCCTGCCCTCTCAGATTGCTTGCTCTAGAGAATGTCTTTGGGAGGATCCATACAGAGAGGAACTAAGACCTACTGATAAACAGCCAGCAGCAACTTACCAGCCATATGCAGCATCTTAGAAATGAATCCTCCAGCCTCTGTCAAGCCTTCAGATGACTGCAATCTCATGTGACACTCCAAGCCAGAACTGGCCAGCCAAGCAATTCACATATTCCTAATCCATAAACACTGTGAGAAATAATAATTGTTTATTGTAGTTTTCAGTCACTAGGCTTTGGAGAAATTTTTTACACAGGAACAGTTAAACTCACATTTCATTTTCTCAACAATATCCTTTGAAGAACAGAGTTTTTATTTTGCCAAAGTTCAATTTATCATCTCTTTGTCTTGTGACTCATGCTTTTTATGACATATGTAAGAAAGTTTACCTATTCCTATAGAGAAAAGATTTTTTAATATGTTTTCTTCTTGAAATTTAGTTTTAACTTTTTCATTTGGGACTATAATACATTTCAAATTAATTTTTGCATAAGGTATGAGGAAAGAGTCAATGTTAATCTTTTTCTAAATGGATATAATATTGTTTCAACACCATTTGTTGAAAAGACAGTCCTTTCCCCCCTGAACTAGCTTTAGCAACTCTGGTGAAAACTCAGTGTCTATTTTTGGACTCTTTAATCCATTCCATTTAACTATAAGCCTATCTTTATTGCACTGTATTGATTACTATAACTTTAGAAAGTGTTGAAACCAGGAAGTGTAAATCTTCCAAATCTGTTCTTTTTCAAAATGATTTTGACTCTACCAGGTTCTTTGCATTTGCACATGAATTTTAGAATTAGCTATTTAATTTTTATTTTTGAAAAAATACCTCCAGGAATTTGGGATTGCTAATACGTAGATCAATTTAGGAAGAACTGACACATTAACAGTACTGAGTCTTCTCATCCATGAATATGGTATAGATCTCAGTTTACTCAGGTCTCCTCTAAATTCTCTTAGCAATGTTTTGTATTTTTGATAGTACTGATATTGCGTATACTTATCCTGAAGTATTTTATGCTTTTAATGCTATTGTAAATGGATTCTTAATTTCATTTTCTAATGGTTCATTGATAGTATATTTAAATACACTTGATTTTTTTTAATATTGGCAGAGTGTGTTGAGACCTTGCTAATGAATTTATTAGTTCTAGTAGTGTTTTATAGATTTCTTGGGAGTTTTCATGTTCACTATCATACCTCTGCAAATAAAGAGTTTTACTTTTTCCTTTCCATTCTGTATGCTTTTATTTACCTTTCCCATTTTATTCCACTGACTAGAACACACAGTATAATGCTGAACAGAAGTAGTAAGAAAGAGCATCCTTGCCTTGTTCCTGATTTTAAGGGAAAGCATTCAGTGTTGTACCATTAATATGATGTTATCTCTAGATTTTTTGCATATGTCCTTTGCCAGGTTGAGGAAGTTCCCTTCCTTTCCTTAATTTGCTGAGAGTTTTTATTATGAATGAGTGTTAAATTTTACCAAATGCTTTCAAAGGGCATCTATTGAGATGATCTTATGTTTTTGGTTTTTTTTCCTTTTTAGATTGTTGAGATGATAGATTAAATTGATTTTCAAATATTAAACCAAACTTACATTCCTGTTCTTGGTGTATTATACTTTTTATAGGTTGCTGGGTTCTACTAGCTAAACTTTAAAAATATTAAGAATTCCAAGTTCATTGGGAATACTGGTCTGTAGTTTTCTTGTAATGTCTTTTTCTAGGTTTGTTATCAGGGTAAGTCTGGCCCAATAAAATGAGTTTGGAAGCTCCTTATCTACTTTCTGAAGAAGTTGTATAAGATTTTTATTATCTATTTCCTAAAGGTTTGAAAGGTTTTTTCAATTTTTAGCTTATTTTTTATTGAAACATGGTTGATTTACATGAACGCTTTCATCAATGAAGCTATCCAGGCCAGGAGTCTCCTTTTTGAGAAAATTTAAATTATGAATTTAATTTTGTTTGTAGATAAAAGACAATTTAATTTTCGATTTCTTCTTGTGCCAGTTTTGGAAATTTGTGTCTGTGAAGGTTTTTTTGCATTTCATTTAAGTTGTCAGATTTATTCACCTAAAGTTATTTATAATATATATTATTCTTTAACATTTGTTTAATATTGGATGTCTCATTGTTTATTCCTCATGTTAGTATTTTATGTTTTCTCTCTTTTTCACTTGAAAGCTTAGTTAAAGGTATTTCATTTGATTGATCTCTTCAAAAAAGAAGCTTCAGTTTCATTAATTCTACTGCCTGTTCCTCTTTTATTTATTTCAGCTTTTATCTTCATTATTGCCACATTTGTACTTACTTGGGACTTATTTGCTCTTCTTTTTCTAGCTCATTAAGGTGAAAGCTTACATTATTCACTTGGGATCTCATTGCTTTTCTACCATGAGCATTTAGAGCACAGATTTCCTTCTGATCACTGCTTTAGATGTACCTCCAAACTTTAGATATATTTTATCTCAATTTTCATTTAGTTCTAAATATTTCCTGATAGTCCTTGTGATTTCTTCTTTGACCCATGAGTTATTAGGAAATCTGTTGTACATTTTCCAAATATTTGGGAATTTCCCAGATATCTTTTTGTTATTGTTTTCTAATTTAACTCCATTATGGTCAGAGTATATACTCTAGCATTTCTATCTTTTCAAATTATTGATACTTGTTTTATCCCCCAGTATTCTTGGTGAATTTTTCATTTGCACATGAATAGTGTGTATTCTCTTGCTGGGGAGAGTGAAGATTATTCTATAAATGGCTATTAGGTCAAGTTGGATGACAGTATTGTTCAAGCTTTCTATAGTTTTACTGAGTTTTGTCTACTTGTTCTATCAATTACTGAGAGGAATAAAGAAATCTCTATAAATCTAGATGTACTTTTTTGTCCTTTCAATTCTTTCAGCTCTCAATTCATGTATTTTGTAGATCTATTATTAGGTGTTTACACATTAAGATTGTTATGGAGTCTTTATCATTACATAATTTCCCTCTTAATCTCTGTTAGGGTTACTTGTTCTGAAATTTAATTTTTCTTATACTAATATATCCACTCCAGATTTCTTATGATTAGTGTTTGTGTGGTACCTTTTTCCATCTTTTTCTTTAATGATTCAGTGTCTTCATATTTAAAGTAGTTTTCTTGTAGACAGCATTTGTTGAGCCTCGATATTTTAGCCAGTCTGGACAATCATCTCTGCCTTTTTTTTTTAATACATCTTTATTGGAGTATAATTGCTTCACAATGCTGTGTTAGTTTCTGTTGTACAACAAAGTGAATCACCATATGCATACATATATCCCTATATCCCCTCTCTCTTGAGCCTCCCTCCCACCCTCCCTACCCCGCCCCTCTAGGTCATCGCAAAGCACCAAGCTGATCTCCCTGTGCTATGCTGCTGCTTCCCACTAGCTATCTATTTTACATTTTGTAGTGTATATATGTCAATGCTACTCTCACTTTGCCCCAGCTTCCTCCTCCCCACCCCATGTCCTCAAATCCATTCTCTATGTCTACGTCTTTATTCCTGCCCTGCTGCTAGGTTCATCAGTACCAATTTTTTTTTTTTTTTTTAGATTCCATATATATACATTAGTATACGGCTTTTGTTTTTCTCTTTCTGGCTTACTTCACTCTGTATGACCGACCCTAGGTCCATCCACCTCATTATAAATAACTCAATTTCATTTCTTTTTATGGCTGAGTAATATTCTGTTGTATATATGTGCCACATCTTCTTTATCCACTCATCTGTTGATGGGCATTTAGGTTGCTTCCATGTCCTATTGTAAACAGTGCTGCAGTGAACATTGTGGTACATGTCTCATTTTGAATTATGGTTTTCTCAGGGTATATGCCATTTACCTTTTAAATTTTCTTTTCTATTTGTACCATCTTGTTTCTTTTTCCTCTTTTCCTCCTTATTTTCAATTAGACAAGTAGTTTTTAATGTTCAATTTTATCTCCACTATTAAGTTATTAGCTGTAGCTCTTAGTAGTTTTTTAGTGGTTGTCTTAGGGTTTATAGTATGCATCTTTAATTTATGCAGTCTAACTCCAGATAATATTACACCACTTTGTGTTTAATGTAAGAAATTTACAATAGTATACTTCCATTTCTCCCTTCCTCTTCTTAGTGCTATTGTTGTCATAGTTATTTTAAGTTCAGCACATATTATAACCTCTATAATATATTCTTAGCATTTTTGTGTTAAATAATTATCATTTGAAAAATTAAAAAATGAAAAAACTTTTTATATACCATTTCCAGTGATATTCACTGCTTTGTGTGGATCTGAATTACAAATTGATTTCAATTTCCTTCATCCTAAAGGACTTCCTTTAATATTTGTTGTAGTAAAGTTCTACTAGCAATAAATATCTCTGATTTCATTTGCTCAAAAAGTTTTATTTCTCTTTTCATTTTTCAAAGGAATTTTTTTGCTGGAAAAGAATTCTAGTTTGATCACTTTTTTTTTACGTCAGTTCTTTGAAAATGCCATACATTGTCTTCTGGGTTGGATAGTTTCTGATGAAGAGCCTGAAGTAATTTTTATTTCTTTGTAGTAATGCACCTTTTGTCGTTATTATTTCTTTTAGAATGTGTTTCTTTATCAGTGGTTTTGAGCGACCTGATTATTATGTGTTTTTGTGTAATTTGCTATGTATTTACTTTGCATAAGATTTGATAAACTTCTTGAATTGTGGGTTTATATTTTGTTTTATTTAGAAAAGTTTTGGCTGTTGTTTCTTCCAATGCTTTTTCCTGCCTCCTCTTTCTAGCTCCTCCTGGGACTCCAATTACATATATTGTAATTAAACATATATAACATAATTTAAATAATTACTACTTAATTTTTTCCTGTAGGCCACTGAGGTTCTGTTTTTGTTGTTGTTGATATTTCAACTTGTTTATTTCTAGAGGTTTTTTTTTCCTGTCTGCATTTCAGTTTGGATACTTTTGATTGCTATATCTTGAATTTCACTGATTTTTTTCTTTTGTAGTATCTAATCTACTATTAAGACCACCCAGTAAAATTCTTATTTCAGATATTGTATTTTTCAACCCCAGAAAAGTACACTTGGTGTTTTTAAAAATATCTTCTCTTTTCCTCTTCTTTATAGTCACATTTTCCTTTAAATACTTGAACATGTTTACAATAGTTCTTTTGTCATTCTTGTCTGCTAATACCATCATTTATATCATTTCCTAGTTTGTTTCTATTGTCACATTATTCTTCTGGGATGAGAAACATGTTCATGCTTCTCTACATGTCTAGTAAATTTTAATTGCATGCTGGACATCATAAGTGTGAGCTTGCTGAGTTCTGGGTTTTGTTTCTTTATCTTTTTTTTGAAAGAATGCTAAACTGAAATTTTGTTCTGTTAGCTAGATTACTTGATAATTGTCTAGATTTTTTTGGAATACATATTTTATTTAGAATGCAGCACTAACAGCATGATGATAAACTGTCACAGATTTGTATCAAGAAACACACAATCTTTAAAATGTGTCATTTTCATAAGTAATTTAAGCATAGCATTATTATTTGGTACTAGAGTCAAAGACAACGTTTAGATTCTTCAGTGTTGGGGTACTTAGTAACATCAAAATGATTGTCTAGTTAGACAGAGGAAAGAAATTCATATGCAGTTACTTTTCTTTTTGCCAGTTCCCTTGCAGAAAGATCCATCTCCTCTCCTGAGAAATCATTAATAGGGAGAACTTCAACAACCTTCCAGGTCTTGTTCTTGATTATAACAGGGAATGAATTGAGCAGACCACTGGTAATACTATAGAAGTTGCCATAGAGATAACACTCATGGACACAGATTCTCCCTCTGGGATTCCAAACCAGGTGTCTCTGATGTGGTCACAGATGGCTTTTGCAGCCGCCATTGCACTGGTTAGGTTTCAAGCCTCGATGACAGCAGTACCACACTGCTGCACAGCCGTGATGAATTCTCCCTTGAGCCAGCTGTCATCTTCCAGAGCTGCATAAGTACCATCTTCCTTTCCTTGCAGTTTCACCTTGGCATGGTTGACATCTGGATACTGAGTTGAGGAATGGTTTCCCCAGATAATGACGTTCTTTACATCATCAGAAGTCACATCAAATTTAGCACCAAGTTTAACAGAGCAATTCAGCTTGGCTGTGATCCAAAAGAGTTAAGCAACAGAAGTTCTCCTTGGGGACGGACTTGAAGCAATCAGGCCATTGGTATTGACTGGGTTTCCCACCACGATAACCTTAACTGACTTCTTGGCATACTTCTTCAAGGCTGCACCCTGGCATTTGAAGATTTTCACATTTGCTTTGAGTAAATCTTTCCTCTCTGTGCCATCCCTTTTTGGCATGGAGCCCAAAAGAATGGCTACAGCCAGGTCTTTGAGGGCAATCTCTTCTTCATCTGTTGTGATGACATCTTTCAGGAAGGATGGGCAGTCTTGAAGTTCCATTAGGACACCATCCAGGACACCCATCATAAGAGTAATATACAACAGCACAAGAATTATAGGCTGGTCTTTACCAAAGACAGATCCATTTCCAATAGTGTACAGCAGTGAATATGCAATTTGATCAGCTGCTCCAGTCATAAGGACTCTGATTTGTTCAGAATCTGTAGTCAAGGGCCTTCTGCTTTCAAGGGCTTTGTGACAAAAACCCTTAAAAACACTGTTGACATGATTGGGAACTGCACGGAAAATTTCAACACCTGCCTCAGCTAGATTCTTTAAGTCTTGTTTTTAAGCTTTTTTTGGTGGGTTGATTTAGAGTAGACTGTACTCTGGGTATTCAATATGGCTCCTAGAATCTGGCTGGCCAGAACTCAAACATCTCCAAGTTCTTTGTGAGCTTTGAGAATCATCCACGTTACAGCTTCCTGGTCCATTTTCTATGTAGTCTTGAAAGGACTCGCCCTATGATATGTCACTGAGTATTCAGCAACAGTCTCGTGGTGACTCCTATGCAGGATTCTGGGTCTCATTCTTCATGTTGCTTTCTCCTCTCCAGTTCTTTGCTCTACAAAGTTCAGTGATCTTCCCAAACTATGTTTTCTGTCACATCAACGCAGGGGGTTAATTTCACCTTAGTATCCATTCAGTCTTCCTCTACTACTGCACCAGCAGCAGAATTCCCAAGCATATGTTATTCTGTCTAAAATAATGCTCTGGGGCCACAGAAGTTCTATCTATGTTAGTTTTTGGTCCTCCATATCCAGTAGAATGATCTCAGAAGGTGGGGTGATCTTGGTACTCAAAACTACTCTGCCATGAAAACTCCAATACCTTCACTTTTGGTGGTCATTTCACCAATATTATTTCCACATTCTTTAATCTTTTCATGATCTGGAAAGTGGATGTTAGATCAGTCTCACACAAGCATATGTTTCCATGTATGCATGTATACAAACACATGTATATACACACACACATACTCATACTCATCACACATTATCAGTAGCTGTTTTATTATCACAATAAAACATAGTAATAATGACTAAGATTTTTTTGAGACTTTATTATGAACTAGGAACTGTGACAAATACTTTTATTTTCCTCTTATGAAATATGAAGCTTAGAGAATTGGGGTAATTTGTACAAGGTCATACATGAAGTAACAGGTGAAGCCAAGTTTGAGTACAGCAAGCTTGACTCTACAGAAAGAATTGGTAAACAATGGCTTACAGACTGCCACCAGTTTTTGTAAGTTTTATCCCAAGAGAGCCAAGCACATTCATTTCTGTAGTGTCTGTGGCTTCTTTTGAGCTACAGTGGTAGAGTTGAGTAGTTGCAACATAGACTGAATGGCAGCCAAAAATATTTACTATCTGTCCCTCTACAGAATAAGTTTGCTGACCCTTACTCTAAATCATGAATTAATTACCTCTCTAATTTTCAAGGCCATCTCCACTGTTACCTTAAGGTAGCTTTTCAAGTCATTTTGCTGACCATGGAAATTCTCTTCATTCATATCCTCTGCTTTCAAAGTATACTTTTCAGCATACCAAAAATAGCCCATCATTAAGAGCTATACCACTCACTTTCAAAACGTCTGTCTCTATCCTCCAGAATGGAAAGTTTTTGAAAGCAGGTGTTTTGTCTACTGTGTTCACTGCTGTATCACCAGTGCCTAAAACAGAGCCTGACACACGATAGGTGTTAAGCTGTATAACTTTTAATGGATGATCCTTTGATCATACAAATTACTATTTGATTAAACTCAGATAGACTCCATCCTTCCCTAGCTGAGCCAATAAGGAAAGGTAGCTTCTTTCTTTCATATATGCTTCCTTTCCCATTGATTCATAAGGCTACTTTTCCTTTTTTTTTTTGAAATCATGGGCTAAATTACTACATGTAAGTTAAATCAGTTGTCAGCTGAGGCTGGTCCACCTTTTGATATTTAAAGAAAACCGGTTCTAACCACTCAGCCAACATCCTATGAGAAGTCTAATCTCCTTCCCTCCCTCCTACAACTTCTCTGCATTTTTAAGAGAATATATTCAACGGCCTCGGCTGTGTGAATCAGCTTCAAATTAACTTTTGCTTTCACACAT
Source organism: Aethalodelphis obliquidens (assembly GCF_003676395.1). NCBI lineage: Eukaryota > Metazoa > Chordata > Mammalia > Artiodactyla > Delphinidae > Aethalodelphis > Aethalodelphis obliquidens. The sequence goes on from NW_020838012.1 coordinate 3,370,902, forward strand.
ATCTCATCCCACATGGCTGCTGTCTTCTCTGCCCCACACTCTACGTGAATTTCAAGACTCTTTTTCTTGGACTCCTTCTCAACACCCTACCCCCTCCAAAAAAACTCACACAAAGTTTTCTTTGTATGTAGCATTCTTCACTCACAGTTAGAGGGAGACAAAGGGGATTTGCCTGCAGCAATGCAAACAACTTAAAGTCTTTAGAAATTCCATGCTTTCAAAAAGCCTTGAGGGGCTTCCCTGGTGGCGCAGTGGTTGAGAGTCCACCTGCCGATGCAGGGGACACGGGTTCGTGCCCCGGTCCGGGAAGATCCCACATGCCGCAGAGTGGCTGGGCCCGTGAGCCATGGCCGCTGAGCCTGCGCATCTGGAGCCTGTGCTCCGCAACAGGAGAGACCACAACAGTGAGGGGCCCGCGTACCGCAAAAAAAAAAAAAAAAAGCCTTCAGCCAACATACAGCCAGGAATTTCTCACTGGTCACCTCTCTCTACAAGCATGGTGATTCTTCCTCTCTTCACTGTCTCTTCATACAATTTAAAAAAAAATTTTTTGGGCACAGTGGTTTGTCTATCTCTTTGTTACATTATCTTCTTCCAACCTAAGCCCCCAGGGTCTCGCCTTTTACCTTTATGCAATATATTAAGATATCTTTCTCAATGAAATGATTTCTTCCCCAAGAGAAATCTGGCACCAAATGTTAAAAAAAATTTTTTTTTCATCCCATTAAACAAGAATTTATTTCTTGGCCATCTATTCTATCCATTTCATTCATCTTTCTGTTTTTTGCATCCATTAGTATTACATTTTTCATTACTATCACTATAGTATATGGCTTAATGCCCATAAGGAGGGTTGATATACCAAATGTTTAACAACTGCTAAAGCACAAACATGAACCAATCAGAACAAATGAACTGACCAGTCATAACAGGGGGCTGAACACAACCCATAGGGTTCCGTAAGGGTGTGTGTACAGGCTGCCTTTAGGGAAGTATCCTTCATTACTACTCTCCTTTTTCAAAATTTTCTTGGTTATTCTCACATGACTGTTGTCATCAGTTTTATTAGTCATTTTGTCTAATTAAAAAAAAAAACTCATCAATATTGTGATTGCAATTGCACTGTTCTTCCCGAATCAATCTACAGGTTCATTGCAATTCTAACCATAATCCTATTGAGTTGATTCTCTTTGCTTTGTCATCTTATCACCTCTTTCCTACTACTTCCTGAAAAAAGCAACTAATGTGTGTGGTGGAGGTCCAGGATGCTGAATGTAAAAATAGTGACAGAGTATTCAAAGGTCAGTGTACAAATGTGGCTTCCTTTGAGCAGGCCTAGATATCATTACTGTTCTATTCTCTCTATCTTCTTTTCACCAATCCTCTCTTTTCATCAACACAACATAGTGGTGGGCCAGATTGTTGGGAAAAGAACACACTTGGGGATTAGTGGCAAGGGGAAGGTCCCTAATAATAAAGTGTTACTTTGTTACTTTGCTCTGCTCTGTCCTTTCTTCCTGTATGTATATTACTCAAGGACTCTTCAGGAGGGAGACAGGTCTGGATCACAGTTCCACTCAGATCTTCCTGGGTACCTGTAACTCCACTTTAATTTCACTATCACTTCTGTTTTGTCATTAAATATAGTATTCTTGGCATTTGTTTACATCTATCTGTATTTCCCCAGCAAAATGTTACAGTTTTCTTTATAGAGATCCACCAGATTAAGAACTTTACTAGAAAACTATATAAAATAATATTAAATCTATACTAGTACATCAATTGCCTTTTTCAACATATCTTTCAAGATGATCCATCATTTTTCCCTTTTGACCATTGATAGGATGTATTATTATGATATTGTGATTTATAATAAGAAATATATATTTGGTCTTCATTTGTTTCTGGCACAGAGCTCCTAAAACCCTTGGAATTTCCGAAGTAATAAGATGAGAAAGGGGGAATTCCCTGGAGGTCCAGTGGTTAGAACTCCATGCTTCAACTGCAGGTGGCACGGGTTCGATCTCTGGTCAGGGAACTAAGATCCTGCATCCTGCATGCCACATGGCGTGACAAAAAAGGGGGGAAAAAAAAGCAATAAGGCAAGAAAGGTTTCTTGATATTCATAAGAAACCCCTTTCAACTACACTTAAGTTTATGTTAATGAGGTGACTTTTGGACATCACCCAAGGATGGGGCCTGGTTCCCAGGAGAACCAACCATGTGATTAGAGAATTGGAACCCCCTTGACCTCCAAGGAGAGGAGAGGGGCTAGAGTTTGAATCAATTGCCAATGGCCAATGATTTAATCAATCATGACTAGGTAATGAAGCTTCAGTAAAAAAAACAAAAAGGATGGGATCAGAGAACTTCCGGATGAGCATGTGGAGATGAGGGGGGGAGAATGGCATGCTTGGGGAGAGTATGGAAACTCTGTACCTTTACCCAAGCCTTGACCTGTGTATCCCATCTTGCTGTTCCTGAGTTACATCCTTTTATAATAAACCAGTCATCTAATAAGTAAAGTGTTTCTCTGAATTCTGTGAGCCACTCTAGCAAATTACTTGAACCTATGAAGGGGGTCATGGGAACTTCCAATCTATAGTCACAGCACAGGTTACAACCTGAACTTGGGATTGGCGTCTGAAGTGGGGGATGGGACAGTCTTGTAAGACTGAGCCCTTGACCTATGGGATCTGATGCTATCTCCAGGTAGACTGTGTCAGAATTGAGTTAAATTGTAGGACACCTGTCAGTGTCTGCTGAAAATGGGAGAATTGCTTGGTGTTAAAAAAGCACACCTTGGAATTGTATAAATAGGTTTTCTCATAGTGAATTGTCCTTGCATTCTTGTATTGCCTTTTCTTGTTTGTAGTGGTTTTTATATTAAATGGTCTATGGAAAGCACTTGACAACTAGGTTACCCCCTTCTGAGAGGTCTCAGAGTGCTTGTAATACTTATACTCCCAACTGAGGGATTCTTTTTTTGCCCAATAATACCAACACTTGACAACAGCTGAGCAGAGCAGTGATGGGCTCTTAACCCAAGGACACTCATTTTTAAATTAGACTGTAGCTGAAGACATGCCTTGGAATATGGTCTGCCAACAGTCTCCTGGAAGATGATTGTAGTACCAGACACTCAGAGAGAGATACAGGTAACAGAATGGCATGGAAACAAAGAAGCTTCACAGAAAGAAGCAGTAATCAGAAGCCATGGAGTAAACGTAAAAACAGTTAGATGGAAGTGGCTGTGAAATAAAAACTTCTAGTTTCTAGAAGGAATGAAACGGTCATTGTAGAAGCAAAGATGTTTAGCCATGAATATGGAAGAGAACTGGAGTAAAAAGCAACAGGTACTTGGGGCTGAAGGATCATAGGATGACCGAGACCCCCAGCTGCATTACTGAAGTTGCAGAGACACTGAGCACCTATGCATCCTGAGTGGCATTCCAGTTTCTCAGGAAACCTGACCACGTGACTGTTGGCAGACTGTTTTTACATATATCCCCTTGTATCAACTGACATTACCTACATGTGGCTTTTTGCTGTCCGAAAAAAACCCAACTAAAGCAATTATTTTCTTAAAATATTGCTAGATTCAATTTTCCAGGTTTTTTGTTTGTTTGTTTTGATTTTGGTTTTTCTGTTTGTTTTAGTATTCATTCCAAAGATTTGCCTATACTTTGTCGTGTGTTTGTATGTATGCATGTGCATGCTTGTACGTGCACACTGTGTAGGTTAAATTTTTCTCTGTTACATCCTATTTCTTTCTCCATTGGACCGTCTGTATTACCGGTCTTAATCAGTTTTACTTTGCTGGATTTGGTAAACTTTCAGTTTACCATTGCTATTATTGCATAGCTTTCCTTTACCCTTATATTTGAGGAGTGTACCTCAGATGGAGAATATATATATATATATATATATATATATATATATTTAAATCTGTAGCTTTGTGAAACTGAGTGCCAAATGCCAAATCAAAATTCAAAACTTTTAAACACGGTAGTATATTTCTTAGAGAACTCTACTTTCTGAAGTATCCAGAATCCATTATGTGGAAATGTTAAGCATTCTCCTGAACAGGTTTTTAAAGTTTAGTGTCATGTAGGTTCAGGAATCCAGGTGTCCTTAGATTGGTTTTATTAATGACTCCACCTAATGGCCTCTATGAATCCACAATGTTTGTCCTGTAACTTTAAAGTTTCCTCCCACTCTGACTCTAGGCTTGAGCATGTGACTAGCTTTGGGCAATAGGATGTTGCCTACCTGACACAAGCAGAGACTTGAAAAGTGCAAATGATTTTTTAATTATCCTCTTGCGTGATTGGGCTTGCTCACTATTCCCCCCTGCCATGCTTTGAAATCATGCCAGGGCTAGCCTGCAGGAAGAATGTGAGAGGCATGTGGAAGAGAGCTGAGTTGTTCCAGATGTCCCAGCTAGGGCCATCCTAGATCAGCCCACTGCCAGCTGGCCCCCTAGATATGTGAGGAAATCCAACTGAGATCAGAAGAACCTCTCAGCTAAACTCATTCAAAATCGTCAACTTGGGGTGAACACAATAAATGCTTGTTATTTTAAGCATTTAACTGAGGTTGGGATGGTTTGTTATGAGGCACTATTATGGCAATAGATAATACCGAGGTGCCAAAATAGCAATCAATCAATGGGGGGAACTCCCTGTGTATTTGAGGTGCCAAAGATGGTAGATATTCTCATATGTTCATATCTCTCTTTGTCTTCTTCTGTCTCTGAAAAAGCCCATTTACTACCCCAGGAAGAGTTATGGTACAAGAGAATATTCCCCTCTATTACTATGGCTGCATTTTAGACACTAGACTTGCCAAAAAAGAAGTCTGACTTTGCTCATTATGCAGTCTTTTGGTATTTGAAGTGTTAAGAAGTTAAGGATTTTATGTGATCAGGATAGTAGAGATAATGACATTCTCTGCCTCAAATTCTCATGTGGATTTAAGTTGTGGGTGAGAAGAAAGAGAATGTAATCAAGTTTGTGAATGCTTTCAGTTATGACCTTTCCTGATGTCTCATAGACTGTAGATGCCTTTTAAAGAAATCTGGAAATACAGGCTGTCAGTTGAAGTCTTTGCTCTTATATTAGGCAGATATAGGTTTATAAATAGAAGACACAGAGGCTTCAGTTCAAGTTAACAAACATTTATTGATCACCTGTTATGTACGAGGCATTAAGAATACAAAATCAGTGAAAGTTAGCCTCTGTCCTAGAGGAACATAGAGTTCAGAAAAGAGACAGACAAAAAAATCACAATTTCAATATGGTAAGCACAGTGACGCGGCATTCACACAAAGCATGTGGTGGTCTAGGGGGTGTCAGATGTTGGATGCGGGGCTGTGTTTGTGTGAGATTTAAAGAGTGGGTAGATTTAGACAAGTAACAGATGGACCTTGGTGGAAATGAATTCCAGCAAAGAGCAAGGGTATGAACAATGACCTGGAGGGTGGAACAACATGGATTATCCTGGAAGCCACAAAACATCATGTGGGATCAGGAGTTATACTTGCCAAAATATAATTAAAGACCTGTTAGGTATTTGCTTATATTGTCAAATATGCAATTATTTTTTGGTAATAAAGTTTTTGTTTTATATTACATGTTAGGAAAATAATTTTGAGCCTTTTAGTACCTTCTGGATTTCTGTAAATGCCATGTGGACAGAGACCAAGTTTATCTTATTTACTCCTGCATCTCAGCAACCAGCACAGTGTCTGGCTCTTCATATGGATTCAATACATATATGTTGAGCAAGTGACTGAATTCTCAAATGTGTCAGTCTCTGCCAAAATCTAGTAGAAATTTATCTTTAAATTATTCTTTTAAATTTACTCATAAAGACATATTTTCTTGAATAATTTATCTTTCTCAAATTGTCTTCAATAAAGATAGCTTAATCTTCAGTTTTATAATTCTCCCCACATTTATTCTTTCAGTTTTTGAGATATAATTTACATACTTACAGCACTGTATAAGATTAGGATGTACAACATAATCCTTATTTTTAGATTTTAAAATATATGTAATTCTTGCTGTTGTTTTCTTCCCATACATCCATCTGTCTTATCATTCAACATATTCCTATTGAATACTTGATTATATGCCAGCATTGTGATACACACTAGAGGAAGAGTAGTAATAGTTCAGACCTGCTCTGGGACCCAGTGGAGCATGTAGTCCAGTGAGGTAAACAGGCCAATATTGAACAAAGAATTTACAAGCACATTGAGTTTACAAACAAAAGTGAATAGCTTTATGTGAGTGTGTAACAGCTTCTTAAAGCCTCTATTCAATATGGATTATTACATGATGATTATATAACGTGTATTTTATCACACTTTACTTTGTGTTCTCTGCTTTCTGTTTTATTATACTACATTTATAATTAATATGTAGCATGTGGAAAGCACACTATAAACATTACTTGATTGTATAAATGAAAGAATAAATGAATATTTCTTCATAGAATTTGCCTTTTATCATTTAATTATTATCTTGATACTGTTGCTCAAAAGCACATGTACTCTTTGTGGGAAGATGTACATATTTTTCTTTTGATGACACATCTGTTAATTGAGTGAAATGTTCATGGGAATGGTGTAGGTAATTTATACTGTCTACAATTAATTTGTACTGTTCAGCATTCCATTACAGCCCTGATCTATAGCTTATTGGCTTAGTTTCTGTGTAAAATGAGGTTATTGGCCAAATCTGTTTGGTTATCTCATTTTAGTCAACAAATATTTATTAAAAGTTCATGTAAGTTGGGACTTCTCTGGTGGTCCGGTGGTTAAGAATCCGCCTTCCAATGCAGGGGATGCAGGTTTGATCCCTGGTCTGGGAACTAAGGTCTCACATGCCATGGGGCAACTAAGCGCGCACACTCTAGAGCCTGTGCGCCACAACTAGACAGCCCTCACATCGCAACTACTGAGCCCACGCGCTCTGGAGCCCACGCATCACAACTAGAAAGAAGCCCGCGTGCTGCAGTGAAAGATCCCACATGCCGCAAAGAAGATCTCGCGAGACGCAACTAAGACCCAATGCAGCCAAATAAATAAATATTTTTTTAAAAGTTCATGTAAGTTATGTGGCAGATGTGGGGAATCCAAGGAACAGGTTCCCTTATAGAAATTGCAATACTGGACAAAAATACAATAGCATGTGAGAAGTTAAAAACAATTTAGCACAAGAAAACATATGTATTATATATCTTCTAGACAAAGTATTGTGCTAGGTAATATGAGGGAACAAAAGAGAAGAGTAAGAAGTATTCCATGCCTTCAATTTGCTTATAATTTAGCTGAGGCAATAAGACAAATATACTTAAAATGAAAATAACACCAAACAATAAATGATGCATTCTGGTGCTGAAGATCCTACAAGTCTTAGGACTTCAATGGATGGAAATCTCTTAAAGGATTGGCATATTTTGTCTTTCAACCAAACATTACAACAGTTACTCCAAAGTAGGGTGTGTGTACTTCAAGGGAGCACAAGACAATCTAGTAGTAGTAATAGTAGTAGTTTGGGAAGAAAATATTATAACTTCTACTTATTTAAAAATAATTTTAAAAAAGAAAGTAGCCTTTACTAACATTTAATAAAAAGGATTGACAATGGACTATCAGTTTGTAGCCCATAGATGTATGGTATTAGTATTTGACATGGTATCACATGGAAATGAAAGTGGAAATTACATCCTCCAGAACAAAGGGATGCCTCCTTCCAATCCTTCACTGCGAAGCATTGCAAGTTATAGGGGCCGCCTTAAGTTTTAACTAAACTAAATTTCATGAAATGGACAAGTCGCTTAAAAAATTCAGCAGATAAAATTAAGAACGCAAGCACAATTGAACACAAAAGAAAATCTTAGCTGTGACACTTCTTTTTGTGAATAAGTTTTTTGGCAGCCAAATTGTTAAACAAGATCTAATCAGATCTAACAAAAAGCCACCTCCCCTGAGATTCAAAGTTATGATGAAACCATTTGAAATGTGGATATTTTGTTATTATTGTTAACAAAGATTCTTATCTGCATGTATTGTGCCTTGAGATGTACTCGTGATTAGCAAGATATTAAAAGAAACAAGCATCCAAAACATAAGGACAATCTTTTACAAGTTTTTCAGAAATTTTCAAAGACAAGAGTTACTCAATCTGGCATTTAATGAAGTTTCACTGAACATAATAATAAATGTTTAGAAGTTTACTTATTAGTAAAAGACCCCTTGGAAAACTGTTTTCCTTCCAGCATGAGTAAGACTGAAAAAAGCAATGAAGTGATAAGCCACAAACTAATATGTAGTCCTTTGTCAGCAGTGTTGGAAGATACATAGAAACTTTTCTGAAGACTGAGAAACAATAATTAGAACAAATTATGTAGCATTAGAATTTATGCAGTATTAGAACTGAGTGGATCTATCAGCATTTCTACCATGTCTCAAAATATATTTGCTAGATTGTATTTCAGAAAGAAAATTCATGATTGATCACAATTTTGTGCCTCTAAAGGAAGAGTATATTGAAGAAGATAAATTCTCAACAGTAAGAGAATCCTTGTTGATCTTCTTTAAAAAAGTGTTTTATGGGAAGTATATGTTATACTGCTTTGATGGAATTAAAAAAATTTAAACAGATTTTCATATAATGTTTCCATATGTGAAATCTTAACTGCATCATTGATAGGCAAGTTTTTCATCAGAGAAATTGAAGTCGGGAGTACATCAACACGGATGTTTTTAATTTCAAAAGAACACAACTCTTTAAAATGACATCAAATATTTACATGACTTTGTAATAAGATAGGGAATAACAATGATAATATTTGCTACCAGAGAATTTCACTGTTTATTTCACTGAAAAATACTTAAAGGAGCCGTTGAATTTAAAGGCAAATTAAGCATATCATTTACAAAAAGATTAGTGCTGAAAATGTGTTGACCTTTTCACTGATGACAGAGTGCAACTCAGCAGATATATAAAAGCAAGCACACTTACACTTTACATATCATTAAAGTAAACGGAACTTTTTTTACAGTGAATGAGTAAGTAAACAATTTTGGGAAAAATTGATATTACGGAGAATATTTGGAAAACAGATGTTTGGAAATATTTCCATTAATATGTGACATTATGGCTGAAAAAGGATACGTGTGTCACCTATAAGATTGTTTATTGTTGCAAACTTTAAAACTTTTCAAATAGAATTTTCTACACTATTTAACATCTTCCAAATGAAGAGTTTGAATCCTTTTGTTAATCTTTTTTTTTTTTAACCCAGTGTCTACATCAAGGTGACATCAAGGTGAACTGAACTGCCTGTCTGAATTTCAACAAGTTTGGTGTAATTGGTGTCTGGGAATGAAACACAAATTTCATATTTTAATAACTAAAGATAATGATGCACTTAATCCATTTGTATCAGCATATTTTTGAAGTATCTTTTTCATCTATGATAGCTGTTAAAATTAAGCATTGAATCAATTGAACTTAGAACCCAAGTCCTCAAAATATTATATCACCAAATGTTATACGAAGATTAAAATAAGATGATTTCACCAAGCAAGAACAAAAATGTTTATATTATTAATAAACACAATAAAATGTCGTGTTGGTTTTAAAATATTTATTTCATTGCTATCTAACCTTTCCTTTCAATTATTATTTTTTGACTTAGAGTTATGAGTGTACACAAAAAATGAATACAATGACACATGGATGCAATTTATTTTAAAAATGTTTGTAAATTTTTCACAAATGTACTCTCCCTCATTTAATAGAGGTATGGGTTCAAATATTTTCTACTGATCAAGATATGTTGTCAAAAAAGTTTGGAAGTCATTGAATTGGTAAAAGGGACGGAGGTGGCTTTCTTGAGATAGTTAATCTGATAAAGTAACATGATATAATAGGGAAGGAAAAAAAGAAGCAATATAAAAAAAATTTAATATTATTAAAACACAAAAAACTGGAAATAATTTAGGATAGAGACCAACAGTTCTACACTTTTCAAAACCCTCTTTATATGATATACTATTCGTTTCAGTTCATCATTTGTTGGATGCCTATTATGCTCTGTTTGGCCCTGGCAATGAAAAGATGAATGATGTGGTCTCCTGTCCAGAGCTGCCCACTATCTAATGGGGAAAACAGAGCATGTGTGACCGTGTGAAGTAGTGGAATCACGTGAACAGATAGATAATTTCCATAACATATTGTAAACAGTATACGGAGGGGTTCTATGAATAATATAAGATGGTATCTAGTGACGTCTGATGGCATAGGGTTAAAGAAGGCTTCCTGGAGAAGGTGGAAGCTGAACTAAGCTTTCTTGAGACCATATTAAAGTATAATTGATTCATAAAAAGGAGTCTGAATAAACTACAAAGTATTCATTATAGTTTCATTTTGTTTAATGAGGCACAAAAATCTGTAAAGACAATTTCTAAAGATTTCTGTCCTCATAAAACATATAAAAAGTTTTGATTGCTAAAGGTATAAACCTCGATTATCTGGAACATTCCTCAGATTACCCTTATGCCAGATCAATATCATACTTTCCTTTACTCTCTCTCATTCAGTCAACACTTCTTGAACACCAGCTCTGTTTCAGGCACTGAGCTGGATGCCAACAGTCAAATAAGACACTGTTTCTGCCTTCGAAGGACTTAAAGTCACGCTGCAGACAGTGTTGTAAAGCGGCACATGTAAGTTAGTGTGAGAATTGCTGCAGTGAAGGATGAAACAAGCACACGTTGCTGTTTTGATCAAAGAAGAGACTACCTTTTTCTGAAAGAGGAAAGTGGACCATATCAGAAAAGCCTTCCTAGAAGTCATGGTTAATCTAGGTCTTGAAGAATGAATATGACTTTGCCAAGAAGATGTTGGAAGAAGATGGGAGAAGAACAGCACATGCAAGTGCAAGGAAGCCTGCTGCCATTTTCTAGCCCCTTATAAACTATTTTTTATTCACAGTCTTGTTCACCATTACTTCACAACTTCTTGCTTAGTTAGACAAATTCTATTAAATTAAGATTTACAAAATGTCTACCTTTAGCATGTCTACAATCTGATTTACCTTTGGAAAGTGCACAAATTTAGAACTACTTTCTATATCAACACTGGACATTTGTACAAGTTGGAAGCACCAGATTCTTTATAGTCTTTGGCCTAGAAAGTGTGGCCTCATCGGCAGTTGTGGGTGGTGATTGGGTTTTATAGCTTCACTGGTCCTGTCTGCTAATCATTGCCTCCCTCACCCTGCCCTCCATATAAGGAAATCTTTCCCCTGGCACACCTATGGCTACCATGTTATAGCACAGAATCTTAAGGTCCTCAACCCCAAGGGCTCACCACAGCTGACTAGACAGACAACCCAGATTAAAATGACCCAAAACTCAGGCCAATAAGATTCTCTTTCTCAGAAAGAGAATCTGATGTTAAGATGCTATACTATACTTTGATCACTTGGTAGTAAAGAGTCCTGAATAAGGTATCTAAACTCTAGGCCTGCTGGTTGGCAGAGAAAAACTTTACACATAAGTGCCAAAAATGTCAACAGTCTGAGAAGTATACCTATGGACACAGGTAGAGGAAGCAAAGGTAGCATAGGAATACCTATCCAAAACTTATTAGGCCAGGGGTCAGGTTGCTCTACCAAAGAGTTTGAGGTGCCTTAAAATAGCTCTGTAGATTCTCATTACAAAGTCATTCACCTGGGTAGCTGAGAAGGATTTTCCAGTGGATCAGGTGAATAGGGAGTTTATTTGAAGGCTGTGTGGGAATCTCCATAATCCAACTGCAAACAGTACCACTATGCTTCATAAATGCTGAAAAAATTTTCAGACAAGCTACTTTCTCTTCTTTTTTCTTCAGACAGCACTATGTCTCTTTTCTGCATCTCTCTATCTTTACCTCCATTTCATTCTCCTTAATGAAGCCAGGCTTCATTCACAAAGCTCTTAGTTCCTGTTCCTGAGTAACTTCAGATTAACATGAGCCTCTGTTATGCTCTGGAGCCATTTTGGCACAGATTTGATGTTACAGCTCCAGTAAACCCTACTGCTTATGAATTCAACCTCTTCTGTTACTTACTTTGAATTCTTGTGCCCAGGGCTATACCTCTCAGTTGACATTTTTGGTACTGATAGGTAGAGTTATTCTCTGTCAACTAGCAGTCTTAGACGTTTGGTCTTATTCAGAACCCTTTGCTACTAAGTTTTCAAAGCATAACTTCTGAATCTCAGTTGGCAAAATATTCTAGATAGTATAGATTTAAAAGGCATTGCTGGAGAATAGGCCAGTTGGCAAAAGTCCTGATGCTGGCACAGGGAAAACAAAGACCAGGTTCTGCCAGGATGTCATTTTTGTGGGGCTTGTCAGCAGCATGTTTCATCCAAGTTAAAACTAGAGTTAGGCCCTAGAGAGGATTAGGCAAGCTTGCTTGTTGCAGAAAACAAGCAGGATAGTGTAGGCATGGTGGTAGAAAAAGAGGCAAGGCTCAAGGTTAAATAGAATCTGATAGCAACAATATTGAGGCAGTCAAGAAAAACAAAGATTGGGCAATTGGGATTGACATGTATACACTGATGTGTATAAAGTTGATGACTAATAAGAACCTGCTATATAAAAAAATAAATTAAATTTAATTTTAAAAAAAAGGAAAACCAAAGAGGTCATAAATCAGGGCATGCTTGGAGGGAGTAGTTATTTCAGCCAAGAGCATTTGTTAAAAGAGGCCTATAATTTCAGAGCAGCTCAGAGTATTTGACGACATTCCTGCTTCTAGATCACAAAGAGCCTTTTGTAGACAAAGTAAGGACCAGTCAGGGGCCTTCAGAGCTGTTGTTCAAGAGGGATGAATGTGCCGTCTTCTGCACAGACTCGGATTTTGAATAGTCTATGATCCCCATAGGGGCTCTGATGGTTCACACCCCAGTGGTGCCAGCCTGGCACCTTGGAGAGGATTTCATTCTACTGAGTGTCAAGGTCACTCTCTATCACATTTCCCTAGTTTAGTTTCTTCATTGTACTTATCACCATCTGGAAATCTTATTTGCTTACCTTCTGTCTCCCCCCAGTAAAATGTAAATTCCTTTAGAATAGAAACATTAATCTGTTTTCTCCCCCCATTGCTGTGTTTTTAGCACCTTGAACAATGCTTAGCTGTTAGTATGTTCTCAGTAAATATTTACTGAATAAATAAACAAAAGTCCATGAACTCAGTGACAGAATCAAGGGCCAAGGGCCTAGACAACAGTCCAAAGTGATCCTGACAGCTCTTGATTAAAATGTCTGCATTTTAAATATACTTAGAAAACTTGACTGGGTGTCAACAACTGACACTGACCTCCCAGCCCATCCACACCCAAATTCTGTTGTCAATTGATTTAACAAATTTTCTAAGAGGAAAAAATGTGACCGTGCCCTTCTGGTGAGAAGAATATGTATCTACTTCTTCCCATTGAACAAGCCCTCAGTCTCAAATGTTTTCTCCTTTTCAGCCTGCTTCTGAGGTGACTCTCTGGCACCTTCCCCCCACCCCCATTTCGTCTCTTTCTTCCCAATAAACAAACTCCTCAGTTCGCATAGGTAATAAAACCTCTCTCTCAAGGAAGTGTAAGTGAGCATATTTTCAGGAAACAGCTGAAATTTCTCCCTGTACTTTGCTTTTTGAAAAGCAGTCATGTGGCTCAGTAGGTGTACAGCCCGCGTTTACTTTAACAAGGAGCCTCATGCTGAGTCAGCCTCTCTTCCTCCCAATTTCCTTTTCCATTCTTAGAAGATTGTTTGAATGAGTCCAAACTTGGCCCAGCACTTCTCGAAATGTAGTGGGACTCCATTTATTAGCATGAACACTGCCACTCTGGGAATACATATTTCTTTAGAGGGTGTAATCAAGTAAAAATAGCATTCTGTTAACAAAAGTAAGTTTTGTAGTCATTAAGAGGATATCTACTTTGTATGACGACTTTACACACGATCTCTTTCTTTGAAAGCAACAAGTTAGAGTGAATTTTATTAAGTTGCAGCATGAAATAATTAGCTTTAAAATCCAGTCATAAAATTTTCATTAGTGGCTGAGTCAATCGAAGATATTTATTCCTTTGGTGAGATAGACTGCTATCTCATAGGCATCCCAAACTTAACATGTTCGGAACGGAACCACTCACATCCCTATTAGGACCTTTCTTAATGTTCCCTATTTTAATAAGTGGTTCACAATCTAGTGGAAGAAAGAGATAAAAATCTACATTTGTGACACAGTAATAGTGCATTAATGAAGTTAGACACAAGATATTATATATGCTTAGGGAGGGGCAATTAATGCAACTAAATGCAATGGAACATAGAGGGCAATATTCTTTGTTATCAGAGCAGAATTTCCTGCAATCATTTAGAAATAGGTTAAAGCATACATCACTGGGTAATTCTTTTCAAATGTATCTTTCATCTTCCCTGCAGATGCTGTGTCTGTCTTACTCTTATTAGAGTTATCCCTTCAATAACATGGGTCATTCTTTTTGGTGTTTCTGCCTGAGAATTTAGTGCCTTTCTGATTCCTGTGTTTTCCTTACAAAACTGAATAGAACTGCTAGCCAAAAGGGCCAGCTGCTTTCATTATTCACCACGTTCAGGGTTCCCACTTCTTCAGCCACGGCTGAATCAGTAATGACTATCGTGGCGACCATTTTGATTATCACATCAGCTTAATTGCTTTGAGAAACTATCTTCTCTTTGCAAATCCCCTTTGGACTGCATAGTTAATGATAAGACTGTTAAAACTGAGAAACCAGTTTTAGAATTAATGAACTTTATAATTTGTCCTCTGAAAAGACAACTTTAGCTCTATGATATTTAAACAATATATTCAGAATTTCAATATGGAGAATTATTTACAACTCAACTAATTGTAGAACATATAATGATAATATAGTCTAGGTCTAATTTTCCAGCGTATTGTTGTGTATCGTACATAAACCCTATTCAATATGAGGTCTCCGTAGTTCAGTACAAAATATTTTCTCAGTAGAAAGGTGAGATGTTTCCTGGAACAGTTAGGCAAAGACCATTACTAGTCTCTTGACAAGAAGATCAGTTTTTATTTTTATGGATCTATTCATGCATACAGGTGAAATTTTTTTAAAAAAAATAATGAATTGCTAGTGAAATAGTATTCTGTAGTACTCAATAGTCATTTTCAGATTTAGCAGGTAGTCAGTGGAATAGGCAACTGCTTGCGAAGAGGAAGATTTCCTGTCCCCCAAACACCAAGCTATTCCCTACAATTTTCAGTATTTTATCCTCCTTCCTTTGAGACTGAAAATGTTTTTGGTCTGCAAAGCCTTGATAGATAGGAAGATTTTGACAGGAAAAGAATAGGATCAAATGGGTTCTTAATTATAGAAATATAAATGTGCAAAAATTTAGAGGCATGGAAGAGGATGTTTGGGAAAAGTGATTTTATTAGGTGATACCTTAAAAGTAATTTTATGGCTGATATTTATTATATGCTTATTATATACTAGGCTTCATGAGAACACCTTTACATAGATTACCATATATAAGCTTCATATAAGTCCAATTTTAATAGGGCCCCATTTCAAAGTGAAAAAAATTAATCTTAAAAGTGGGGAGGTATGAGTCAACAAATCCTTTGGGCTTCACCATTAAAATATTTCCAGAATTAGACCACTTTTATCACATTCATCCCCGTTGTCTAAACCATCATTTTCCACTTGACCATTGCAATAGTCTTCAAACTAGTCTCCCTGATTCTATTTTTGCTCTCCTACAATTTATTCTTCACATTGCATTCAGAAAAATAATTTTTAAATTGATGTAAAATCAGGTCATTCCTTTGCTCAATATTCCCCAAAGATTTTCTATCTAAAATAAAATCTAGACCTTTTACCATTGCCTACAAGGCACTACATGGTTCCATGCTTTAGAGGTGCCCACATATTACAAAAACACACAAAAATAGATGCATTGGATGACACACAGGTAACCTTTTGTCACTCAGGAGCCATTTCTCAGCACTGGCACAGCACAGCCCCATCCTAAACATAAACTTTTGTGACTAACACTGTACAGGCCCCAGGAAAATGTCTTTTCACATTTTTTACCTATGTCTTCAAAACACTGTGAATATTTGTGGATTGTGCTATTGCCAACATCTGAGAGTGACATGACTTCAAAAGGCAGTGGAAGAACTTAAGGGAAAAGACAAAATAATTAACTTCTCAAATCCTTTCAGCTAGCATGAATACCAAAAATTCTTGCGTAATGAAGTACTGTTTCCCAGTATGCCCTGCATCTTTTTTCTGTTTCGATTCATGGTTCAGAAAAATTGTTTGGGACCTGAAGAACAATAATTGCAGGTGGAGCTGAGGAACATTTTTTAAACAATTAATATTTACTCCGAAATTTGTATATAAGTAGGTCTAAACACAACATTTGAAGCAATATCAATTCTTTACATTGGCAATTAGGCATAAAATGTATAACTACAAATAGTTTTCTTTCTTTGACAAAAATTTAATAAGATTTAATTAAAATTTTGAAAATGAAATTCAAATGTTTATTTATGTAATTAAAAATTTTGATGTTCTTTAGTCACAATTTGAATTTTGCCCTTTAATTTTAATAGATAATTCTAAGCATTTTAGAAAAAAAGAATACTTTTGAAAACATGAATGAAAATTTTAATCTTTATATTTACTTAATTATATTTTTGGATAAATATATAGTCAAACCATGAGCACATTGAATACAATTTCACGTACATATACACATAGGTATATACGTATGTGTGTGTGTGTGTATATATATATATTATTCTTTAGATCATTGAGAATGAGGACAAGTTGAAAGCATGACAGAAGTTAAAAAAAACAAAATAGAGGGCTTCCCTGATGGCTCAGTGGTTGAGATTCCGCCTGCCGATGCAGGGGACACGGTTCGTGCCCCGGTCCGGGAAGATCCCATATGCCGCGGAGCGGCTGGGCCCGTGAGACATGGCCGCTGAGCCTGCGCGTCCGGAGCCTGTGCTCCGCAACGGGAGAGGCCACAACAGTGAGAGGCCCGCGTACTGCAAAAAACAAAAAACAAAAACAAAAATACAAAATAGAGCCCCCCAAATAGAAAAACCTGAAAAGAAAAATGAAATAGAAAATATCCCAAAAAGACAGACTGCTTAAAATTTTAAAAACTAGGAACAGTGAGAGTCAAGCACAACCCACATAAAATTCATGAAAACACACTACATATTCTTTATTTAATGAAGATTTAATTAGTGATCAAAATAGTAAAAATAAGCAGGAAGATTATTTTCATCAAATTCACAAATTATACATGTCATGAAATCTGTGCAACTGCATATTCTTTGCTAAATAAAGATTTAACTACTAATTTAAACAAAGACCATTTGTACTCTTGCTGTGGGTTCACAAACATTCATAAAAGCAGGTTAAAAAATATCATTAAGATAATTGTAATTTTTCTTCATAGAACTTATCACAAAATGGCATATTATATTTGTTTATTTGTTTATGATAGGTCTCCTGATAGATTTTTAGTTCAATATGAGCAAGAACTTTATTTTCTTCATATTGCCATCTATTCACAATTCTAAAACAACACCTGACTCAAAGTATGGGTTCAAGAAGTTTTTTTGAACTTAGAATTCTAAGACATTAATAGTCTTAACTACCAAACATACTGCGTTCCACAGAGATATCTGTATAAACCTCTGGGAAACAATTGGGGAAAGCGAAAACAAGGTTCAAATCACAATTTTAGCTGGTCTTACAGCAAACATGTTAGCCTACCCTCCTAAGGTTACCATTAAGACTTTAGCTAACCTTTTGTTTAACCTAGCACTATGTGCAAAGTATTGTCTTGGGTAGTGTGGATTCAAGGAGAAATAAGACATGATCCACTTTACTGTAGACTGTATTAGTGTCAGAATACTTGCCACCCCTACCTTACTGGGTCTATCTTGACAGGTGATCTGCTTTGGCCAAGAAAATGTGAGTAGCAGCGACTTACATCAATTCTGAACAGAACAATTGGCTTCACTCTTACTCTTTTCCCTCTGCCACAAATTGATCTGTCCCAGATAAGGGTAGCCCTTTCAGCCTATATCCTGAAATGAAGATGACCTTAGGCAAAGTTGAAGCTGAACTGCAAAGAGTTTGTACCATGAGGAAGAAATAAGCCTTTGCTGTTGTAAATCCAGTGGTGGCATGCTAGAGTTGGCTTGTACTGGATTGTAGGAAATGTTTGTACTCATCTCCTCCCAATTCTGCATTAGGTGATGCCATATTAGTAGCTTAACATTGCCCAAGGTGGGAGAATTTACATTATGAAAGTTAACAAATACTACAGATCAAGACTTTTACTCCTGGAGAGCTTGTTGTTAAATGTTTATCAGTATTCCAGTGTTTAAAGTCACTAATAGTTGAGTTTGTTCATTACCACACAACAACTTAGCCTGACACACTATTCTCAAACAGTTCATAACCTGTGGTAGATACTAATAGGACAAAACAGGAAAGTATTATACAGTTGACCCTTGAACTACATGGGTTGAACTGTGCAGATCCACTTATAATATGAAGATATTTTTCAATAGTAAATACTACAGTACTCTATGGTCCATGGTTGGATGAATCTACAGATGCAGAGGAATTGCTGATACAGAGGGCCAACTACAAGTTATACACAAATTAACCCCCCGAGTTGTTCAGGGGTCAACTGTAGTAAGTGCTACATTAAGGCAAGATCAGGATTTTATGAGTGTCAGGAACTGAGAAGACTCTGAGATGTTATCCTACTTTCAAGTTAGCCTGCCAGTTTCATGACTGCTGGCAGAGGACACGAGACTCCCAGATCAAAGTACTTTATCACTCACAGCACAAAAAGCATGTTCATGTCTGTTCCCCTTGTTCCCAAAGTCACAAGGGAAGTGGAAACCTGTATCTTATTTAATGCATTGCAAGCAAACCTCCCCAGTTTTTGCCCTGGAGGAAGACATTATTATATATGACAATAAACAAACCTGTATTCTCTAGAGGGAGACACCATCTCTATCCTCCAAAGCTGTTTGCTATACATACATCCTTGAAAAGAATGTCCAGAGCAAAGGCCATCAGTGGTTCTCTGATCACAAGTGCAGGGGTATGAGAGACACCCAGAGATTTTTCTCGCCAAATGGATACAACATCTGAAGAGCACCTCACCTTGACAGGAAGGTTTCCATGGTCTTGCATTTTAGCATCTCTCTAGGGTCTCTCTTTAAGAATAACACATGAGAGCATATTTTTCTCCTCTTCTTTTTTTTTTTTTTGATTTTCTGTGTCTTAGACCTTTGTTAGATCATTGAACTTAATGACATAAAAATTGAGGGGTTAATAGTCAATGGTGGTTTTGTTGTTCCTCTGAATGACAGTATAAATAGGGGTAAGCAATTGCTCAGGCTCTGCAGTCAGTCCTTTCCAAGGAAAATCCCAGACTTTTTACTCACTAGCCACTTAAACTTGGACAAGTGTAAGTATGATAATACATGTGTAATGAAAGAATCCTTGTGCAGTGTTAACACAGAGACCTTCTTCATTCTTGGTATTTCCTGGGATTTACCTACTTGTCCTGGGCTTCCATTATTAGAGTCAATATGGAGATGGAGGATTCAGCCTAGAATTAAAAAGTATTACTTATCTTTAAATTTCCAAATGGAAAGTTAACATCTGTAATACAGACAATAACCTGAAAGCCTGAAGACCAGGATAGAGAAACTATATTTTCCTAGTGGAGGGCTTTGAGCACCACAGGAAGGCATTGGGTTGGGTCCATCTTTATGTCACATCATTACCAGGGAAAAGATGAGATCAAGAGGGAGGTTGAAATTTTGCACTGAGATTAAATTCTGAATTTACTTCTTTTCCAAAAGTGCCTGGAATTACTTTGATTGGGCAAACTTATGTTTTTCCTCAGTTAGTGGACATGGGTACTTATGGACTAATTTGTATTCAATTCTAGAGAAATGAATGAAGGCATTTTTGGAGCATCTGAGGCTTTTTGACTCTTCACTTCAAATCTGCCACCCATGTGAGGGAGTTGGCACACTGCTACATAGAATGTATCCAATTAACATTATTTATTGTTGCAAATAGTATTATGCACATAAATTTACAAAGCCTTGGGGACTACTGAGAAATGTTTGAAATCTATCTCAGGTGTACCCTGCTTCCAGCTTCTCTTCTTTTGTTTTGCTTCAGATCTCTCACACCCTTATTTAGTAACTAATTCTCTCTAAAGTGTTAATTACTAGATTTACTCTTCCCAGGAATTTTTTTTTTTTTTTTTTTTTTTTTGCGGTACGTGGGCCTCTCACTGCTGTGGCCTCTCCCATCGCGGAGCACAGGCTCCGGACGCGCAAGCTCAGCGGCCATGGCTCACGGGCCCAGCCGCTCTGCAGCATGTGGGATCTTCCCGGACCGGGGCACGAACCCGTGTCCCCTGCATCGGCAGGCGGACTCTCAACCACTGCGTCACCAGGGAAGCCCCGGGAAGCCCCCAGGAATTTTTTTAATTGCATAAGATAACCAAACACAAAAGCCCTTCAAGACCCAGAAAGAATGCACATCTAATTACGGTGTGCAACATCTCAGACTAGCTGTGGAGATATTTTGGGGTAGAGGAGAGCACTTGCTTTTCTCAAATTATACATCAGAAGTGTCTGCCTACTTTCTTTTTTCCAAGCTGCACAGTTTAGTTCAGGATCCTCAAAGTGCTAAAATCCAAGTAGAGTGTAAGAGTGGAGATTTATGTTTCTCCTGGCAGACTTTCAGGAGAATTATTTTGGCCAAGTTTCCAAATTCCCTCTCCATTCCCCACTACTCCACAGGACTGAAATTATACCACTTGATGTCAATCTTTTCCAACTGTGAATAATAATGGACATGAAGATATTACTCGTGTTTTTTTATCACTGACACTTTTCTGCCTTGAGATTTGTCTGATGAAACCTATTGAAACCACTGTCTCCGCGGGAACCCTCATAAACGATTCATTCTACTTTGATCTGCAGAATGCTTAGCCTTACTGCCACTATTCCAAAAGAGGGACGCTGCTTAATTAATCTACTTCTTAAATGTTAATTTTTGGACTAATATCTCTTAAAAAATAACTTATAACAACTCTTTGAAAATCAGTTTTGGTTAGCTATTTAATTTTAGCTCATTTTTTCCCCATTAAATCATCTGCTGTTTCCTATATCTTTATGTGAAGATACATAAAAATGTATCTGGATTTTTAGAGATGGCATTGTTTTAAAAACTTTTTTTTTTTTTTTTTTTTTCGGTACGCGGGCCTCTCGCTGTTGTGGCCTCTCCCGTTGCAGAGCACAGGCTCCGGACGCGCAGGCTCAGCGGCCATGGCTCACGGGCCCAGCCGCTCCGCGGCATGTGGGATCTTCCCGGACCGGGGCACGAACCCGTGTGCCCTGCATCGGCAGGCGGACTTTCAACCACTGCGCCACCAGGGAAGCCCTAAAAACTCTTTTTATTTTATTTTATTCTATTCACCAGAAAGCCTTAATTTCTGCTTGGCTTTGATCCCAATGATGAAGCTTCCGCAGATACATTTTAAAAATCTATGTCTTTCGCCTTTTTCTACAGGGATTTTTATTATAACTAACTTGTGTGCTTTCAGTTTTATTCCATTGAGTTTGAAAAAAATCACTTAATATTTAAAATTACCATTGAATACTTCCTCCAAAGAGTAGGGAAGTGGACTCTCCAAATTCTACATAAAGATAAATCCTTGTAAAACCATCAGTGGGAAAGTTCTATACACTTCTTTCTT
Organism: Aethalodelphis obliquidens; assembly: GCF_003676395.1. Classification (NCBI taxonomy): domain Eukaryota; kingdom Metazoa; phylum Chordata; class Mammalia; order Artiodactyla; family Delphinidae; genus Aethalodelphis; species Aethalodelphis obliquidens. The sequence continues at coordinate 3,392,807 of NW_020838012.1, forward strand.
TTTTTAAGAATGAGATCATGTGTCTACATATTCCTAAATATATAGTGTCTAGCATATGGTAACAGGTATATTTTTAAAACTGCACAGAATTTATACTTAAAAAGCACTTTTTCTTGTTAAAATGAAAATCAAGTGCCTTTATTCACATGGCCGCTTCTTAAGAATGTGCAGTTTAGTGGGGACTGCAATGCAACCAGCTGGCATGCTTACTTTGTTACCTACAAGTGGAGGCTGCATCTCCCCAGAGACGGTGTCTTTTTTTAATGGTAGAGATGTTCCGTTTTCATATCTTGATAAATTATAAACTGCCTCTCCTACTCATTCATTCTTTTCGTTCTGTTTCCCTTCTTTGTTAAATCTATACTACACTCAATAAAACTTACTGAAAATAAAATCTTTTTCTCTTTTCTAAAACCTATTTGGGGCCTCGATTTCAAGTTAAGAGGAGAACTTAATTTGTAAATTTCTAGTACCATCATCTTAAAACTTAATTTATTTTGTTCTGTGTACATTTCCTGGTATTCATAAATGCCTAGAAAAGCATTTCTGTGTTTTTATACAATTACAAATAGATACATACTTAGAGCTATTTTATTCTTATTAACTGATTGACTGTAAGTCCAAAATTATTTTGTATGATGTAGGTTGCATAGTTACTCTCATTAACTCAAAATCTGTTTCAGATTCAGACATGGAAGCTATTTAAATAACAAAAAAGAAGAGTTACAGAATGAAAGCATCTCAGAAATAGGAAAATGCTTACCTGTCTATAGCATGCCTAGCTTGTATGGTCCCAGTGATGGAGAAATCTCTACTTTCAGAAAATTGTGAAAGCCTGAGGCTTTCACAAATTGGTGATAAATTGGTGGGGTCTAATAACTCTTTCATTTAAGTAGTTGAAGGCAACTATTATCATGCCCCTTAGTCCACATTTCTCTAGGCTAATCATTCTAAATTTCTCGTAAAATATCTGTTATTTTTTTATCTGATTTATCAACCTGGTCAATTTTCTTTACTCTATACGCTTTCTAAATATGTCCTATCCAAGAATGAATGCAATCCCCCCAGATATAGTCTGACAAAGGAGGTGTAGAGCAGGACTATCTTTAGTAATTCTAGATATTAGGTATATTGACTCTCAGACCATACATAGGTTCATAGATTTCATAAATCTCTTACCAAAACTAGAACCTGATTATTACATTTACCAAAAATAGTAAATAAGTCCTTCCAGGGAACATATTCTTCCAGAGAAAGATAAAAAGAAATTAGATAAACATGACAGAAAGGAGAAATATAAAATTCATCCATGAGAGAAGTAAAATAAATTTACAACATAAATTATTTACTGTATTTTAAAATAAGACCTTATAGAAAATCTGTTCAGTAAATTTGTTGTCTTCAAATTCCTTCTGTACAGATACTAAACATTCATGTTTATTCTGGGAGGTGTGATTATGTTAAGTGGTGTGAGGTGTGGAGCCAGGGTTTTTAAATATGTATCCCCCTGAGGACCTAAGGGAAGAGATTTAATTGCTGTACTTTCCAAAATGGGGGTGATAACAATTCCAGAAATACCCATATTTACTTTGCAGATTATTCCACAGATGTGTGTACCACACTTTGAAGATAAATTGTAACAGCAACACTGACTCTGGGGTAAAGGGCTAGGTAGATCTTTAATGACTGGTTTGTCAACATACAATCAAAGAAGGAGGTGGTGTCTATGAGCTTACTGTTGAAAAGAGCCCAGGGAGAAGAGAACTGAGTTTTCCACTTTTTCCAATTAAATTCCAATTAAATTGTTGTTGTAGATCCTCTGGTGTCAGATATGCTTGCCTCCATAGGCAGGAACTCATTGAAACAATACAGTTTGTACCAGAAGTGAACAATTTTAGACTCCAACCTAATTAAGGAGTATTGTTAGACACTGTATCTGTTAGCATGATTTGATTGTGTTCAACAGAAATTAAACCTAACTAACTTAAGCAAAGTCAATTTATTGGAAAGATATGGGACTTTAGTCTGATGAACTGGGCTTGAGAACAGGCAAGAATTGAAGAAGCTCAGAGGCCACACAACAATGAGCTCAGGGCAGGAACTGTCTTGTCAGGATGATACTGACCCACTGGGATGTATTCTATTCATTTTCAGAGTTCAGGATCCTCTCCCCAAGCTTCTGTTTGGTTCAGTTTTTTTTATGGAAGGGGTATGACCCTGATTACCATCCTCTAGATCAGTTGTTCTCAAGCTTTTTGGTCTCAAGAACTCTTTACACTCTTGAAGATTATGGAGGAGTTCAAAGAGCTTTTGTTAATGTAGGTTATATCCGTGTACGTTTACTATATATATTTTTTGCTTTTTAAATTCATTTTCTTATTTTATTTATTTAAGTCACTAGTTATGTCATGAATGAATAGTCCTTGTATAAAAAGAGATGAGAAAGGATGACAAAAGGCATTAATATTATTTGAGTGCCCACCATGTGCCAGGGAGGGTCTGTAAAAATAGTAATGCTGTCTCTCATTTTTGAGTGACACTCAATATATTTATTATATGGACAAAATAATGAAGAAAGTCTGTTATCATTATTTTCTTATACATATATACTATGCACTGTCCATGCATTATCTCTTTTAATTTGTATACAACACTTGCAAAGTAGCTAGACATTTACTGTACTGTAAGCCAAAAGTGAGATATTTTTAAAAATTCATTTATTAATTTATTTTAAAATATCAACAATAAACTCATCACATGTTAACAGAGATAGCATACACTCATGAAAAATAATTGTATTTTCCCAAACAAAAAAAACAGTATAAAGAGTGGCATTGCTCTATATTTTTGCAAATACCTTTAATGTTCAGCTTGATAGATGAATTCTTATATCTACTCTGCATTCAGTCTTTTGCAGTATACTGTTTCAGTTGAGGTACATGAAGAAAATTTGGTCTCACACAGATAGTTAGAAAATAGAGAAGTATTTAAAAGTCTTTTTCAGTTAATTGTGGGTAAGTGGTGTTAAACTGTAAAGTAGAGAGAATAATCTGAAAGCCTGAAGACTAAGCTAGTGAAGTTTGCCTCAATAGAGGCCTTTGAGGACCAGAGAAAGTCACTGGGACAGGACACCTGCTCCTTATGCCAGGAAGCCATATAAATCATCCTTCCTCCCATTGCCATCTTCCTCACACCATCAAGGGGACAAGGTGAGACTGAAGTGAAGTTGAGAGTCTTTCACTGACTGAGATCAAATTCTGAATTTACTTCCTTTAAAATAAGAAGTATCTGGAATTGAACATGGTCACTTGGAGGGTTTTCCTGTCTCAAACTGTGAACCCATTTTAGCATGCCCAATTCTCTGAACCATTGATCCCTTCTTCCACTAATTTGATATGGTAGATCTGGTATCTTTGCTTAATGTGGGCCATTCTTTTTTTCTAAGCTTCCAGGAACTATCCCAGTAGCCCTCACCCAGGGCCTTGACCAAGATGTTAAGTCTTACATTATGGAAGAATGTCCCCATATTGACAAACACCCATAGTTTTATATTTCATCTGTCTTGGTCCAACACTCATTTTCTCAGTTCCTGCTGGGACACATTAGCCAGGTCCTATATCAGCTTCAGCATATACTTTTCCTCCCTTAGCAGGCCCAGCACTTCTCCAATCTGGATGTGCAGAGATTTGACCCTAATTGTTTGTCTGTAGCCAGGGAGGTGGAAGCAGATCTTGAGAAAGGCAGTATGAACTTGCAAGGCTTCTGCCTCATATGAAGTCTCCACATAGGCTTCAAGCAAGAAAGTGAATCTTGATCTATCTGCCAGGAAGAGAAAGTAGGTCTACTCTGCAGGCCCAAAGCGTTCAGGGGAATTCAGAGGTTCAAGGTTCTAAAGTTCATCTACCTGGTTATCCTCAGCCTGCTACTGAACCAAACTTGGGTCCATTCGTCCATGCACAGTAAAACCAATCTACTGACACTGAGTTGTGGTGAAGGAAAGTACAGCTTTTATTACAGGGTGCCAAACAAGGAGTCCAGGAGATTGTGCTCAAAAAGCCCAAACTACCTGTTGGGTTTCAGGAAAGTATTTTTAAAGGCCAGGAGAGGGAGAGAAGTCACAGGGTCTGTGATCAGCTTGTGCACCATTCTCTGACTGGTTGATTGTGAGATAACAGGGCAGTGTCACAGGGGTTAATATTATCAATCCTTAGGCTCCAATAGGCCTGGGGACTATGTGCTCACAGTCATCAGGTAGTTAACATCTTCCATTTGGTGGGGGAGGGGGACTTTAGCATCTGTAAAACAACTCAGGAAATATGCATCAGATACTTTTATCTAGGTACTTTAGAGAGGAGCTAAAGCAGAGAATATGGGAGAGGGGTCTGTCCCAGGAAGGCCACATAGGGTCCTTCTCAGTTACAATCACAGATCTCAGTTCTATTCCTTCCCTGTCAGAACCCTGACTTTGTCATGAGAGATTTGCCAGAAGGAGAATTTAGACTTCTGTGTGGTTCTGCCATTTTACAATCAAATCCTATACCTGATCTTCAGTGTTTCAACTACAAGACATGAGGTTCTATTTAAAGGCAGTCAGGGAAGTCCTCTGACTTTCATGTTTTGCTTTTAAATTGTTGACTAATAACTCTGAGACTGTTATTTTTTCTTTTCCACAAATCAGTAACACAGCATCTCATTCCAATCTTTATATCTGCTATTTCTCTAATACTTCTCAAATGCCCCAACCGTAGCACCAGCTTTTGTAAGCCCTTACACATCTTTACAGTTTTCCAGAAATGAAAGTCTTCACAATCACACAACTACAGCAAGTCAGTGACAATGACTATTTCACATATTACCTGTGATGGGTCCTCATTGCCATTCACCTGGCAAGTGGTGCAACTCCAGAATCTCATCCTAAGAGACAGCTTTGTAAGACCACATTCTAGACCATAAACAGAGCCTGAGACTGGGGATCTTAGTGATTTATTGCAGGAACATGCTTAAGATAAGGGGAAAGAAGGAAGCAGGATACAACAGGGGATTTAAAGCTAAGCAAAATTGTGATCTCAGCTAGAGGCTAGCCTTAGTCTCTCCTAGGGGAGCTCTAGAGCAGAAATTGTATCATAGTTAAGGTTTCCTTTATTAGTTTCTTTCTAGGCAAGGTGGCTCTCATTTGGCGGAGGGCAATACTCTGGGGAATGGGACCATAAGTCGTTACTAGCAAGTAACAAGAATTAAAACTGAAAGAAGTAAAAAGAATTAAAAGTCATTGGTAATATTTACAAATGCTTGGAAGGTGTAACGCTGCTGAAACCAATTACTGAGAGGAAAAATCTCTCTCTGGTTTCTATGCATTGCAATTTTTTGGAAAGTCATCATGTTTGAGAACTTCCTCTGCCTCTCCAGTTACTGTTTTTCATTTTCTTTTTCCACTCTGCATGACTGTTATGAGTACCACCGCAAAAACTGCGCAAACCAAATGAGTTATTTTATAAATATTCATGGCATTTTTTTTTGCACATTGGCCATTTTCTCCAAAACATTGTTATTAACCCAAATGAACACTTCCACTCTGGAAGAGCTCCATGAGCTTTTGTTAGTAACATTAAAAAAAGGAGAAAAATGATTTAATAATCTTTTCTTCTCTCAGTCTCTCCAACCTGCTCCTTTCCTATTTTTTCTTCCCTCTCACCTCCCTTTTCTTTTTGGCTTTCCTTTTCCTCTCTTCTTCCTTTTCTTTCTTCCTTTCTTCCTTCCTTCCCTCCTTCCTTCCTTCCTCCTTCCCTCTCTCCCTCTTCCTTTCTTCCTCCCTTCCTTCCTTCCTCCCTCCCTTCCTTCCTTCCTTCCTTCCTTCCTTCCTTCCTTCCTTCTTTCCTTCCTTCCTTCCTTCCTTCCACCCCAACATCTAAATATCAGTCTCTCTTTTACTTGGTTTATCATATATATGGTTTTATTTTTTAAGATTGTTTCCTGACACCATCTGTCTTTGCCTCAGACAGGTATTTCTCTCATGATTTTAGGAGTTTTTAATCAACATGCTATGAAACAGATTCAACAGCAAAAGACTTTCCAGATTTTCAACTTTTAACTACTTTCTCTGAATATCTCTCTTGAAGAAAAGAAATTCTTTTTTGGAGCATATGCTGGCTATTACAATCGTAAATTTTTGGTATAAATCAAAAGGAAGAGGTAAGAAAAGATAAGATAACTAACTTTTATCATGTAGAAAACATTTTCTGTAATTAAATAATTTCAATACATTATATTTTAATACTATGGCACTGTAACAGTTTGCTAGGATGTAATAACAAAGTGCCACAGACTGGGTGGCTTAAATAACAGAAATTTATTTTTCATAATTCTGGAGGCTAGAAGTCTGAAGGTATTGGAAGGATTGTTTTATTTTGATGTCTCTCCCCATGGCTTGTAGATTGCTGCCTTCTCCCTGTGTCTTCACATGGTCTTCTGTCTGTGCATGCATTTGTGTCCAAATTTTAATTACCTCTTTAAAGACCTTATCTCCAAGTCACATTCTGAGGCACTGGGGGTTAGGACTTCAACACATAAATTTTTAGGGAGTCACATTCAGCCCATAACAGGTAATTATCAACTACATGAGAAATCTTCAGATTCTGATGAACAAGAAAATCTGCATATTACTACTTGCTATGTTACATTGTTTTAAAAACTGCTAAACAGGGGTCTTAGTCTCTTTGGTCTGGGTTTGTTATAACAAAATACCATAAACTAAGTGGTTTATAAACAACAGAAATTTATTTTTCACAGTTCTGGAAGCTGGGAAAACCAAGATCAAGGTATGTACAAATTCTGTGTCTGGTGAGAGCCTACTTCCTGGTTCACAGATGGATGGGTTTTTTGCTGTAACTTCACATGATGGAAGAGGTAGAGGGATTGCTGTGGGTCCTCTTTTATAGAGGTACTAATCCCACTCATGAGAGCTCCACCCTCATCACCTGATCACCTCCTAAAGACAGCACTTCCAAACAGCATCACATTGGGAATTAGCTCTCAGCATACGAATTTTGGGAGAAACAAATATTCAGTCTATAGCACAGGAGAACTTATGCTCCCAGGAATATTAAGTTGACATGTATTTCCTTATTCTTTCCAGTAAACACAATGAAAAATCCTGGACATAATATATAAAACTAAAAAGAAACTCTGAACAGTAGAAATAAAAAGCTAGACCAGCTAGGAACATCTAGACCCAAGGAATAAGATGAAGGTATATTTTCTGAGCTTTCATACTTTTTGCCACATATATACCAAACTGGATACTAGAGAAGTTGGCAACCCAGAAATGCCAATGCTCTCAAACAGAAAAGCCCCCTTACCAAAGCCTGCTCTCTCTAGCCAAAGGATCAAGAAAGGGGCAGCTGAACAAGGCAAAAAAGTTTTAGATAATAACTGCTCTACTCCAGTCCAACACCAAAGGAAAAAAAAATGTGACCTCATCCTCACCCCACCAGCAAAGGTAGATTTAAATGACACATTAGACCAGATGTACCTAATAGACATACTCAGAACATTCCATCCAACAACAGCAGAATACATGTTCTTCTCAGATTGAGTGGAATATTCTCCAGAATAGATCATATATTAGGCCACAAACAAGTCTTAATAAATTTAAGAAGGTTGAAATCATAGCAAGCATCTTTTCCTACCACAATGGTATAAAACTAGAAACAGCTACAAGAAGAAAACTGGAAAATTTATAAATATGTGGAGATAAAACAATACACTTCTAAACAATCAAGGGGTCAAAGAAGAAACCAGTGGGAAATCAAAAAATATCTTGAGACAAGTGAAAATGGAAACACAACCTATAAAACCATATGGAGTACAGCAAAAGCAATACTAAAAGGGAATTTCATAGTGATAAACATCTATGTTATGAAAAAATAAAGACCTCAACTAAACAACCTAATTTTTCACCTTAAAGAACTAGAAAAAGGAAGAGCAAACTAAGCCCCAAATCAGTAGAATTAAAGATGTAACAAAGATCAGGGAGAAACAAATGAAATTGAGACTAGGTAAATACTATAAAAGATCAGTGAAATCAAGAGCTGTTTTTTGAAGAGATAAACAAAACTGAAAAACCTTTAGCTAGACTTACAAAGAAAGGAAAAGAGAGAACTTAAATAAAATCAGAAATGAAAGAGGAGACATTATAGCAATATCAAAGAAATACTAAGGATCATAAGAAAATATAAGCTAGGGGAAATGGCTAAATTCCTGGAATCATCTAACCTACTAGAACAAAATCATGAAGAAATACAAATTATGAACAGACCAATGACCAGTAATGAAATTGAATCAGTAATAATAAAAAACTCCCAACAAGCAAAAGTCCAGGACTAGATCTACCAAATATTTAATGAGGAATTCATACCTCCATTTCTCAAACTCTTCCAAAAGACAGAAGAGTAGGGAACACTTCCAAACCCATTTTAGAAGACCAGCCTTATCCTAATACCAAAGCCAGACAAGAACACTACTAGAAAAGAAAATTGTAGGTCAATATCCCTGATAAACATAGATGCAAAAATCCTCAAAAAAATAAGCAAACTGAATCCAACAATACATTAAAAAAATAATAATCCTGGGATGCAAGGATAGTTCAACGTACACAAATCAATCAATGTGATACACCACATTCACAAAATAAAGGATAACAATCACATGATTATCTTAGTCACAGAAGAAACATTTAATAAAAATTTATCATTCTTTCATGATAAAAAAACTCTCAACAAACTGGGTGTAGAGGTATAGAAGAAATATTTAACAAAAATTTATCATTATTTCATGATAAAAACTCTCAACATACTGGGTATAGAGGGAATATACATCAACATAAATATTAAAGGCCATGTATGACAAGCTCACAGCTAAAATCATACTAAACACTGAAAAGCTCAAAACTTTTCTTCTAAGATCTAGGAACAAGATAAGGATACCCACTCTTGCCTTTTTTATTCAACGTAGTATTGGAAGTACTAGCTAGTACATTAGTTGTAGGAATGTAAACTGGTGCAGCCACTATGGAAAACACTATGGAGGTTCCTCAAAAAATTAAAAATTTCCTGATTCGTCCTCTCCAGGCTGGAGGGAGTCTGCCCTCTGTTAGCTCCTGAGGCATGAACACTATGCGCTGTGATTAGGATGGATTTACCAAGTGTCTTGGGAATTTGGAACAACTAGTTTTGCCTGGGGGAGTTGAGGAAGCTTGTAGACTAGAGGGGACTTTTGTGCTGAGGTTTGGGCTGATGAGTAAGTGCTCATCAGGTGAGGAGGAGGGGAGAGCATGCTAAGTTGAGGCAACAGCTGGTACAGAGGGACAGAGACGTGCAGGAGTTTGGGGAGCAGCAAGCAGTCTGGGGTGCAGGAAGGAAGTGGTGGGAGATTAGGGTCTGAAACAAAAGTTGGCTAGCTTGTGAAGGATCTTTGTTGAAGATAGTGAACTAGTTGATTTAATTGGGATTATTTTAAATGAGTGTTGCTAATTCTCTTTTCTTGCTGATAACTTTATTTCCTCCTTCTGTTGATGTTAAAGCTGATAGTAATTGCACAGATTGACTTTGTTAAACCCAGTTAAGAACATTTTGATAAGGGCTTTATGTCAAATGTTTTGTACTTGCACTGTGGTGAACGAACTGAACTCATATTCCTAGGGATTCTTGCAAACTTTTCTTCTAACGTTACACTTGCAAATAAAAAAAAAAAATTAAAAATGTCTACCATATAATGCAGCAGTTCCACTTCTGGGTGTATATCCAAAGGAAATAAAGCCATTACTTTTTTTTTTTTTTTTGGAAAAGTATAAGTACTTTATTTATTTACTTATTTATTATTTTAATGAAAGTATAGTTGCTTTAAAATATTGTGTTAGTTTCAGGTGTACAGCATAGTGATTCAGTAGTTTAGCAGATTATATTCCATTATAGGTTATTACAAGGTATTACAATGAGCATTACAAGGTAATGCTCTATGCTCTGTAGCATAGAGCATTTACTCTATGCTATACAGTAAATCTTCATTGCTTATCTATTTTATATATACTATTGATAGTCTGTTAGCTTCATACCCCTAATTTGTCCCTCTCCCCTTCCTTCTCCTCTTTGGTAACCACAAGTTTGTTTTCTCTGTCTGTGAGTCTGTTCTGTCTTGAATAAACTTTCATTTGTATTACATTTTAGATTCCACATATAAATGCTGTCATGTAGTTTTTGACTCTCTGTCTGACTTATTTCACTAAGCATATTATCTAAGTCTAACCACGTTCTGTAAGTGGTAGTATTTCATTCTCTTTTTATGGCCGAGTAATATTCTATTATATACAGATACCACATCTTCTTAAGCCAATCATCTGTTGATGGGCACTTGGGTTGCTTCTGTGTATTAGCTATTGTAAATAGTGCTCTTATGAATGTTGAGATTTATGTATCTTTTTGAATTAGTATTTTCATTTTTTCCAGATATATACCCAGGAATGGAATTGCTGATCATATGGTAGTTCTATTTTTAATTTTTTCAGGAACCTCCATACTGTTTTCTATATAGCTGCACCAATTTACATTCCCACCAACAGTGTACAAGGGTTTCCTTTTCTCCACATTCTCTTCAACATTTTTTATTTGTGGACTTTTTGATGACAAGTGTGAGGTGATACTTTGTGATTTTGATTTGCATTCCTCTCATAATTAGTGATGTTGAGCACCTTTTCATGAGCCTATTAGCCATCTGTATGCCTTCTTTGGAAAAATGTCTCTAGATATTCTGCCCATTTTTTGATTGGATTTTTAAATTATTGAGTTGTATGAGCTGTTTGTATATTTTTGATGTTAACCTCTTGTCAATCACATCATTTGCAAATATTTTTTTTCATTCCATAGGTTGTCTTTTCATTTTGTTGATGATTTTCTTTGCTGTGCAAAAGCTTTTAAGTTTAATTAGGTCCCAGTCATTTATTTTTGCTTTTATTTCTTTTGCCTTGGGGGACTGATCCACGGAAATAATGCTATGATTTATGTCAAGGAGTGTTTTGCCTATGTTCTCTTCTAGAAACTTTGTAGTGTCATGTCTTATATTTAGGTTTTTAATTCATTTTAAGGGTTATTATTATTACTATCTTTTGGTATATGGTGTGAGGGAATGTTCTATTTTCATTTTTTTACATGTGCCGGTACACGTTTCCCAGTACCATTTATTGAAGAGACTGTCCTTTCTCCATTGTATATTCTTGCTTCCTTTGTTGTAGATTAATTGAATGTAAGTTTATTTCTGGGTTTGTTATTCTGTTCCATTGATCTATGTATCTGTTTTTGTGCCAATACTATGCTGTTTTGATTACTGTGGCTTGGTGTATAGTCTGAATTCTGGGTGGGTTATATCTCCAGGTTTGTTATTTTTTCTCAGAATTTCTTTGGCAATTTGGGGTCCTTTGTGGGTTCCATATAAATTTTAGGATTATTTATTCTAGTTCTGTGAAAAAGGTCCTGGGTAATTTGATAGGGATTGCATTAAATCTGTAGATTGCGTTGGGTGGTATGGCCATTTTAATAATACGAATTTTTCCAATCCAAGAGCACGGGATATCTTTCCATTGTTTGGAATCATTTTCAAATTCCTTCTTCAGTGTTTCCTAGTTTTCAGAGTATAGATCTTTCATCTCCTTGGTTGTTTATTTCTAAGTTTTTTTGTTTTTTTGGATGGAATTTTTAATGGGATTTTTAAACATTCTCTTTTTGATATGTAATTATTAGTGTATAGAAATGCAACAGATTTCTGTACATTGCCCTTGTATCCTGAAAACTTGCTGATTTCATTTATTAGTTCTAATTGTTTTTGGATGGTGAACTTAGGGTTCTTTACATAGAGTATCATGTCATCCACAAATAGTAACAGTTTTACATCTTCCCTTTCTATTTAGATATTTAAGTGTTTTTTTTCTTGTCTGACTGCCATGGCTAAGACTTCCAATACTATGGTAAATAGAAATGGTGAGAGTGGGCATCCTTGTCTTGTTCCACATTTTAGCAGGAAGGCTTTAAGCTTTTCATCATTGAATACTATGTTGATTGTGGGTTTGTCATAATGGCTTTTATTATATTGAGATGTCTTCCCTCTATCCCCATTTTGGTGAGAGTTTTTATCATGAACAAAAGTTGAATTTTGTCAAGTGCTTTTTCTTTGTCTATTGAGATGGTCATGTGACTTTTGTATTTCCTTTTGCTAATGTGGTCTATCATAATGATTGATTCACATATGTTGAACTTCCCTTGTGACCCTAGAATGAATCCAACTTGATCATGGTGTATGATCCTTTTTATATATTGTTGGATTTTGTTTGTTAATATTTTGTTGAGGCTTTTTGCGTCTATATTCATCAAGGATATTGGCCTATAATTTTCTTTTTTTCCAGTGCCTTTGTCTCATTGTGGTATCAAAGTAAAGTGGTCTCATAGAATGAATTTGGGATGTTACCTCCTCTTCAGTTTTTTGGAATAATTTGAGAAGGATAAGCATAAGTTCTTCTTTATATGTTTTGGCAGAATTCCCCAGTGAAGCTATCCAGTCCTGGACTTTTGTTTGCAAGGAGCTGTTCATTACAGATTCTACTTCACTTCTAGTTATCAGTCTGTTCAAAATTATCTGTTTCTTCTTGACTCAGTCTTGTCAGGCTGTATGTTTGTAGAAATTTGTCTATTTGTTTTCAGTTGTCCAATTTCTTGCCATATATCTGTTCATAGTATCACAATTTTTTTGTATCTCTGTAGTATCAGTTGTTATTTCTCCTCTTTTATTTTTTATTTTGTTTATTTAGGTCCTCTTTCTTTTATTCTTAGTGAGCCTAAATAAAGCTTTATCAGTTTTGTTTATCTTTTCAAAAACCAGCTCTTGGTTTCATTGATCTTTTCTATTATTTTTATCTCTATTTATTTCCTGTCTGATCTCTGTTGTTTCCTCCCTCCTGCTGAATTTGAACTTTGTTTGTTCTTCTTTTTCTAATTCTTTTCAGTGGTAGGTTAGGTTGTTTATTTGAGATATTTCTTGTTTCCTGAGGAAGGCCTCTATTTCTACGAACTTCACTCTTAGAACTTCTTTTGCTCCACCCCACAGATTTTGGAATGTTGTGTTTTCATTTTCATTTGTCTTGAGGTATTTTCTGATTTCCTCTTTGATTTCATCATTGACCTACTGGTTTTTAGTAGCATACTGTTTAGTCTCCACGTGTTTGTTCTTTTCCTATTTTTCTTTCTGTAGTTGATTTATAGTTTCATACTCTTGTGGTTCAAAAAAAGTTTGATATAATTGCTATCCTCTTAAATTTGTTGAGGCTTGTTTTGTGACCTAGTATGTGGTCTACCCTGGAGAATGTTCCATGCGTGCTTGAAAAAAAATGTGTATTCTTTCTTTGGATGTAGTGTCCTCTAGATATAAATTAAGTCCAACTGTTCTATTGTGTCATTTAAGACCTCTGTTGCCTTATTGATTTTCTGTCTGGATGATCTGTCCATTGATGTCAGTGGGATGTTAAATTCTTCTACTATTATTGTATTCCTGTCAATTTCTCCCTTTGTGTCTTTTAGTATTTGCTTTATATATTTAGGTGCTCCTGTATTGGGTGCATATATGTTAATGAGTATAATATCCTCTCCTTGTAGTGATTTCTTTATCATTATATAATATCCTTCTTTTTCTTTATGACCTTTGTTTTAAAGTCTATTTTTTCTGATATGGGTATTGCTTCCCTGCTTTCTTGTGTTTTTCATTTGCATGAAATATATTTTTCCATCTCCTCACTTTCAGTCCGTGTGTGTCTTTCACTCTGAAGTGAGTCTCTTGTAGGCAGCATATTGAAGGTTCTTTTTATCCAGTTGAAGGTTTTTTTTTAATCCAATCAGCTGCCTTGTGTCTTTTGATTGAAGCATTTTTTCCATTGACATTTAAAGTAATTACTGATAGGTATGTACCATTTTATTCCTTGTTTTCCAGTTGTTTTTGTAGTTCTTTGTTCATTTCTTCTTTTTGTTTTTCCTGTTGTGATTTGATGATTTTTTTTTGTAGTATGCTTGACTTCCTTTCTTTTTGGTTTTTGTGTATCTATTGTAGGTTTTTGATTTGTGATTACCATGGGGTTCATATATGTTGACCCACAATTATATCTACTTGATTTAAACTGATAATCATTTAAGTTCAAACATACTCTGAAAGTTCTACATTTTTTACTCCCCTTCCTGACACTTTGTGTTTTTGATCTCGTATTTTCTCATATGAGAATCTCATGCTTATCTCTTTATTGTAGTTATGGTTGCTTTTACATTTTTTTGTTTGTTTTTTTTAATCTACATACTGACTTATTTAAGTGATCTTCAATCTGTACAATATATTTGCCTTTCCTATTGAGATTGTCCCTTTCCTATAGAGTCTTGCTTCTCTTCCCTTTAGAGAAGACCTTTTAACATTTCATTTAAGGTAGGTTTAGTATTGCTAAAATATTTTAGTTTTTGCTTGCCTGAGAAGTTCTTTATCTCTTCTTCAATTCTAAATAATATTTTGCTGAGTAGAGTATCCTAGTTTGCACATTTTTTCATTTCAGGACTTTGAATATATCATGCCACTCCCTTCTGGCCTGCAAAGCTTTCTGCAGAGAAATCAGCTGATAGACTTATGGGGGTTCCCTTGTATATGTCTCTTTGTTTATCTCTTGTTGCCTTTAGAATTCTCTCTTTATTTTTAACTTTTGCCATTTTAATTATAATATGCCTTGGGTTCATCTTGTTTGGGATGCTCTGCTCTTCCTGTACCTGGATATCTGTTTCCTGCTTTAGGCTTAGGAAGTTTTCAGCCATAATTTCTTCAAATACATTTTCAATCTCCTTTTCTCTCTCTTCCAGAAGGGGTTCTCCTTCTTGAACCCCTATTATGTATATGTTGGCACATTTTATATTATCCCATAGTTCTCATATGTTGCTTTTTAAAAAAAATTTGATTTTCTGTCTGCTGTTCTGATTGGGTGATTTCCATTATTCTATCTTCCAGATCACTTATGCATTCTTCTCTGTCATTTATTCAGTTATTTATTGCTTCTAGGGTGTTTTTTATCTCAGAAATTGAATTATCCTCTTCTGATTGGATCATCTTTGTAGTTTCTAGTTCCTTGTTAAAATGATCTGTATTGGGCTACCCTGGTGGCGCAGTGGTTGAGAGTCAGCCTGCCGATGCAGGGGACACAGTTTCGTGCCCTGGTCTTGGAAGATCCCACATGCCGTGGAGTGGCTGGACCCATAAGCCATGGCCACTGAGCCTGCGTGTCGGGAGCCTGTGCTCCACAATGGGAGAGGCCACAACAGTGAGAGGTCCACGTACCGGAAAAAAAAAAAAAAAAAGATCTGTATTTACATTAATACTCTTTCTTAATTCAGTTAGCATTTTTATTGCCAACTTTTTCTCTATTCTATTTCCAAGATTTTGGAGCATCTTTACTATCATTTTTCTGAATTCTTTTTCAGGTACACTGCCTATTTCCTCTTCATTTGTTAGGTCTGGTGGGTTTTTATCTTGCTCCTTCATCTGTTGTGTGTTTTTCTGTCTTCTCATTTTGCTTATCTTACTGTGTTTGGTGTCTCCTTTTTGCAGGCTGCAGGTTCGTAGTTTCCGTTGATTTTGGTGTCTGTCCCCAGTGGCTAAAGTGGGTTCAGTGGGTTGTATAGGCTTCCTGGTGGAGGGGACTAGTGCCTGTGTTCTGGTGGATGAGGCTGGATCTTGTCTTTCTGGTGGGCAAGTCCATGTCTGGTGGTGTGTTTTGGGGTATCTGTGGACTTAATATGATTTTAGGCAGCCTTTCTGCTAATGGGTGGGGTTGCATTCCTGTCTTGCTAGTTGTTTGGCATAGGGTGTCCAGCACTGTAGCTTGCTGGTCGTTGAGTGAAGCTGGGTGCTGGTGTTGAGATGGAGATCTCTGGGAGATTTTTGCCATTTGATATTATGTGGAGCTGTGAGGTCTCTTGTGGACCAGTGTCCTGAAGTTGGCTCTCCCACCTCAGAGGCACAGCACTGACTCCTGGCTGGAGCACCAAGAGCCTTTCATCCACATGGCTCAGAATAAAAGGGAGAAAAAGTAGAAAGAAAGAAAGAAAGAAAGAGGATAAAAGAAAATAAAATAAAGTAAGATAAAATAAAATAAAGTTATTAAAATAAAAGATAGTTATTAAGAAAAAAAATTTTTTAAATGAAAAAACAAACAACAACAAAAAAACGGACGGATAGAACGCTAGGACAAATGGTGACAGCACAGCTATACAGACAAAATCTCACAGATAAGCATACACATACACACTCACAAAAAGAGGAAAAGGGGAAAAAATCATAAATCTTGCTCTCAAAGTCCACCTCCTCAATTTGGGATAATTCGTTGTCTATTCATGTATTCCACAGATGCAGGGTACATCAAGTTGATTGTGGAGCTTTAATCCGCTGCTTCTGAGGCTGCTGGGAGAGATTTCCCTTTCTTTTCTTAATTCGCACAGCTCCCGGGGCTCGGTTTTGGATTTGGCCCCGCCTCTGCGTGTAGGTCACCAGAGGGCGTCTGTTCTTAGCTCAGACAGGACAGGGTTAAAGGAACAGCTGATTCGGGGGCTCTGGCTCACTCAAGCCCGGGGGAGGGAGGGGTGTGGATGCGGGGCGAGCCTGCGGCGGCAGAGGCCGGCATGACATTGCCCCAGCCTGAGGCACGCCGTGCGTTCTCCCAGGGAAGTTGTCCCTGGATCCTGGGACCCTGGCAGTGGCGGGCGGCACAGGCTCCCCGGAAGGGAGGTGTGGAGAGTGACCTGTGCTCGCACACAGGCTTCTTGGTGGTGGCAGCAGCAGCCTTAGCGTCTCATGCCCGTCTCTGGGGTCAGCGACGTTAGCCACGGCTCGCGCCCGTCTCTGGAGCTCCTTTAAGCAGCGCTCTTAATCCCCTCTCCTCGTGCACCAGGAAACAAAGAGGGAAGAAAAAGTCTCTTGCCTCTTCGGCAGGTCCAGACTTTTCCCCAGACTCCCTCCCGGCTAGCCATGGTGCACTAACCCCCTGCAGGCTGTGTTCACGCCGCCAACCCCAGTCCTCTCTCTGCGCTCCGACGGAAGCCTGAGCCTCAGCTCTCAGCCCCGCCCGCCCCGGCGGGTGAGCAGACAAGCCTCTCGGGCTGGTGAGTGCTGGTCGGCACCGATCCTCTGTACGGGAATCTCTCCGCTTTGCCCTCCACACCCCTGTGGCAGCGCTCTCCTCCGCGGCTCCGAAGCTTCCCCGCTCCGCCACCTGCAGTCTCTGTCCGCGAAGGGGCTTCCTAGTGTGTGGAAACTTTTCCTCCTTCACAGCTCCCTCCCACTGGTGCAGGTCCCGTCCGTATTCTTTTGTCTCTGTTTATTCTTTTTTCTTTTGCCCTACCCAGGTACGTGGGGGGTTTCTTGCCTTTTGGGAGGTCTGAGGTCTTCTGCCAGCGTTCAGTAGGTGTTCTATAGGTGCTGTTCCACGTGTAGATGTATTTCTGGTGTATCTGTGGGGAGGAAGGTGATCTCCGCGTCTTACTCTTCCACCATCTTCCCCCGCGCTCCTTATTGCCAACTTTTTGAACTCAGTGTCTGGTAGACTAATTATGTTTCATTGTTTATTTTTTTCAGGATTTTTCTTTTGCTTTCAATTTCCTCTGCCTTTCATTTTACTTAACTTTCTCTATCTCTATGAATTTAGATGAAACGGTTATCCATTGTGGTCTTGAAAAGGTATTTTTATGTGGGAGCTCCCTATGTAGACTGAGTGTGCCTCATGCCTTTGGTGGGAAGGCTGGATTTGATGTGGATGCCAGCCACGTCTTTCCTCAGGGTGTGCTGGCCACTATCATCTTGGTAGGGTGTGTGGTTGGTGTTGGAGAAGCTAAAGCCTGTGCAGGGTGTGAGGCGGGACTTCCTGCTCCATGGCTTGCTGTCACCCTGTCAAGGGCAGGGTCTGCTCCCCAGATGCTCGAGTTGAAGTTCTGAAGATTGGCTCAAACAGTCTCTGTTCCCTTTAAGTGTGTGTTATTCCTTCTCCCTGCACTGGGGCCTTTTACCCAAAGGAGGGGAGTGCTGAAGAAAGTGAGGCTCAGGCACTCACTGTGGTCCAATATGCTGCCTGTGCAGGCTTAAGGTCATATCCCTTCCCCTGCTGTGATCATTCCAGATCTAGTGCAAGGTTGTGGTGTGTTGTTGGCAGGGCCAGAGCATTGGCTCAGCTGAGGGTTACAGTGTGTTGGTTGCAAGGGCTTGAGCAGCTGCACTGCTGCCAGAAGTTTGGGCTGTATCTGTGGTACTGCCAGTGTAAGTGCCAACAGCAGTTGCTGCTGCATCTCATGGATCACTCCCCAGGTCCCTCGGCCATCTGTGTATCACTAGATCAGATCCCTTTCTGGGACCAGGTTGCCCTAGACCCTGTGCCATTACATGCAGTGAGTGGGGCTGCTGTGTTTGCCCAGATTGGATTGGGGAGTGAGGTGAGGAGGCAGCTGCTAGTGTAGAGCTGTCTCTGCCCTGTCTGCTGGCAAACAAGCACCCGTGCACTCCTCATAAGTGGAGTCTAGGCTTCTCCATATCTTCTATCTCTTCCAGCATTTTCACCAGCAGGCAGGGGTCTTGTCTCCTCCACATAGGACCCAGGACAGGGGTGCCCAGTCTGCAGCTCACCCCCCAGTCCAGGAGTGTGCCTGTGGGGTCTTTCTTTTCCTCCTAGACCCCTCCTAGGGGTACAAGTCCCAACCTGATGCTTTTTCTCCCATGCTACCCAGTTATGTGGGAATCTTTCCTGTAGCCTTTTTGTATGGGAGTTCTTCTGCCAGTTTCCAATTGGTTTTCCATGAGAATTGTTCCACATGCATTTTTTCAAAGATGCATTTTTGATGTGCTCGTGTGGGGACCTGAGCCCCATGTCCTCTAGCTCAGCCATCTTAATCTGCCTCTCCGAAACCATTATCTTATAGAGTTCTGTACTTCTACATTCATGGCAGCATATTGGCAATAGTCAAGTTATGGAAACAGCCACTGATAGTTGAATAGATAAAGAAAATTATATATATATTTATATTGTATATATATTTGTATTGTATATATAATATGTATACTAAAGTATTAATCAGCCTTAAAAAAGAAGGATATCCTGATTGTGCTTTCCCATAGTATTGCTACTTTACAACGATCCAATTCCAATAAAAAAGGGAGAGATACCAGATGTGGTGGTTGATGGGCACATCTTGTTAACAGATGTTAACTAGACTTAGTATGGTGATCCTTTCAGACTGTATATAAATATCAAATCATTATGTTGTACACCTGAAACTAATATAATGTTACTATGTCAATTATAGTTGAATTTAAAAAAAAGAAGGAAATCTTGCCATTTGTGACAACATGGATGAAACTGGAGGGCATTATGCTAAGTGAAATAAGCCCCAAAGAAAAAAACAAAATACTGTATGGTATCACTGATATGTGGACTCTAAAAGAAAAGTTAAACTTATGGAAACAAAGAGAAGGATGATGGTTGCAGGGACTTGGGTGTGGAAAAAATAGGAAGGGGTTGGTAAAAGCGTACAAACTTTTAGTTATAATGGAATAAGGTCTGAGGATTAGTGTATAACATAGTGAGTATAGTTGATAACACTGTATTGTATAATTGAAATTTGCTAAGAGAGAACTTAAGTGTTCTCATTTTTAAAAAGGTGAAAACATTACTATGGATGTTCATTGAAAGAATATTTACTTCCATTTGGAGAAGGCTTCATGAAGAAGGTGGCGAATTGAGCTGAGTCTTGAAAAATGATCTTGAATAGATGATTTTAGCTAGAGTAAACAATAGAAGTAAGGCTATGGAGACAGAAAAGAAAGGGCTGTGTACTGAAATTGACATTTATCCCAAGGTGGCTATAATAAAGTGTACCTATAATGCCACGAAAACAGCAAAAATCACTGAAGGAAGTGTGCAGTGAAGGAGACAGAGGGAAAGGTGACATAAGGCTAGGCAATGCCTAATTGTAAGAGACAGGTTACAGAGGAAAATGTATTCAAGACACTAGAAATTATGTTCAGAGAGGATTAATCTAGTTCCCCGAAGGAAAGTTTAGTCAAAAGAGTCACATGCCATGGAGAAATTAAAAAGATTGAAGTGGGAGGTGGACATTTTTGGACTCTTTTCATCTCTGACAAGGAAGGAGAAGGAAGCCACATTACATGGATTATGTAGTAGAAAGAAAAAGTTATTTTTGTAACATTTGTGATGAAAGAAAGTCATGCTAGAATGGTAATTTGAGGAGAAAGCAGAAAGCAGAAAACTTCCATAATAACAGTAAATCTTTCTGGTTACAATCAGCCAATTTCCTCTTGTTCCACTGCTGGATGGGGTAGAATGGAAGTTCACATCATTCTCCCTAAAGACAGTTTTAGAAAAGTTATTAACAGGCAAGTTATCCTTCAGTCCTTTCCCCAGTACTGTTATTTAGGTAGGAATGAATCTGACAGAGAGCTGCAGTTGGGAAAATGTCATTGTTCACTGTGGGTCTGGGTGGGCATTTTAATTTGAAAAACAATGTTTCCTGTACAAGGATAATTTAAAGGCAGTTTGGATCAAGATTTATAAAAAAGCACTTATTCTATTGTCCCTTGGGTTCAAGCTCTAGGAATAGATGATAATGGTGTTTCATTATCCTTTATTAACATCAGTTTGAAGCCTTGTTTTCTCTTACAAGTTTAGTTGTGTATGAGTACAACACAAAGTTATCAGGCGGTTACAGATAATCCAAATAGAAGTCCCTCTTTCTACAAAGTCCTTGCACTATTAGTATTATTAATAGTAATAATGATTTACTAAATTCCTACAGTTTTCCAGGGACATAAATTATATTATATCTAATCCTTATAACAACTGCAAGGTAGATATTATCGTTCCCATTTAGCTTTAAGGAAATTGAGGCTTAGAGAGTTAGCTTAAACTGCCCTAGCTCCCATTGCTAGTAAGATAAAAGACCAGAGTTTCCTGTTCTCATTGTCTATATTAACCACACTTTAAACCAAAAATTGGGGCCTATAATGTGAGAACAGGATGTAATATTTGAAATCGGGTTTCAGTTTTATGAAATTTTCAGCACTATGAAAAATCTGTGATATGTGTCTGGAACATATGTGTTTATTTCTTTGAATTGCAGAGCATATCTTTTTCAGAAATCTAATGAACAATATTTATTTTTTCTTTCCTTTGTTATTTAGGGAAACTGAAGAACCCCAGATTATTCCAAAACATACAATTCATGACAGTTCCCTTAGTGACTGTGGTTTCTTCTCTGCTTAATTTTTCAGACCCTCTAGGAAGTCCCCTATTTATGTTTGATAGCAAATAACCAAGAGATAAATGAACTTATCTCTCATTCATCAAGTGCTTAAGTGCCACTGAATTATTGAGGAATGTTGTAGAAGACAGTTGTATTTATATAATTTCTACAATTATAGTTACCTATAGATATGTAATTATCTATCATAAAGAACAACCAAAACTATTTTTTGTGTAGGAAAACTTTTATCCTTAAATATAATTATATGTTTTTTGATGATATTAAGTTCATTTCAAATACCATGGTATTTGCATGGTAAAGATTTGACTGAAGTTTCTGGTTTCTTTTTCATAATCCATGTTCATAAGGCTTTCCCTAAGCACTATGTGTACAGTGATACCTTCGATAAAACCTTGGAAGGATTTGTGTTTCACAGTTCTTAATTGGAAATAAAGAGTGTTTACTCTTATTTATTTATTTGACTGTTCTTGTGCATTTTTTCTAAAAATTGTGTGAAGTATATATATAACATAAAGCTTATAATTTTAACCATTTCTAAGTACACAGTTCTGTGACATTAAGTATATTCACACTGTTGTGCAACCATCACCACCATCCATCTCCAAAACATTTTCATCTTCCCAAACTGAAACTCCATAACAATTAACACTAGCTTCCCATTCCCCTGCTAACCCCAAACCCTGGCAACCACCTTTCTACTTTGTGTCTCCATGAATTTGATTATTCTAGGTACCTTATATAAGCAGAATCATACAATATTTATTTCACTTAGCATGATGACTGATTTATGTCACTTAGCATGATGTCTTCAAGGTTCATCCATGTAGTAGCATGTGTCAGAATTTTCTTTCTTTTTAAGATTGAATAATATTTCATTGCTTGTATAGACTACATTTTATTTATTCATCCACTTCGCCAATGGACACTTGTATTACTTCCACATTTTGGCTATTGTGAATAATGCTGCTATAGACATGGGTGATACTAGCTTGAGTACTTGCTTTTAATTCTTTTAATTTAATTCTTTTAATTTAATTTTAATACCCAGAAGTGGAATTTCCAGATCATACAGCAATTCTAAGCTTAATAATTTTGAGGACTCACTGTACCATTTTTCACAGTGGCTACACCATTTTACATTCCCATCAACAATGCACTAGGGTTTCAGTTTCTCCATATTGTTATCAACACTTGTGGCTTTCTGTTTTTTTTTTAAATAACAATTATGCTCATGGGTGTAAAAGGGTGTTTTCTCTTGAAAGAGTACATACTAAAGATTAATAGAAAACATGTCAGCAAACCAACAATTTCTAATACTCATGTATATTCATTGTAAAGTCACTTTGTAAATAAGCCCTTAAAATAATAAAAATTAGATAGAGCAGTATTTTAGAGTCCTTGTTAAGTACAGAAAATGGGAAAAGAATAAGAATATGCACCACAAAAATCTCAAAGAGAAGAACATGTATTAAACAGTAACATATCCAAGGAAGATGAGGAAATGTGGAAAAAAGTGAGAACTAGAGACGTGGGGAATTAATAATTTCCTAAATAAAACACTAAACCTCATTTTCTTATCTACTATAAACACTGAAAGCAGATTCCTTTTGAGTACATGACTATCGACTCTTTAGCGAATGCTTAAGGGGTTTAGAAATCTTGTGTAAGACTCTAATAATGGTTTTTAGTTTTACCTCTGTTCTTAAATTATGTGAAGAATAGAAGATGTTGGATTTTAATGATCTAGCCATGCTAGGGACATGACAACTAAACAAAAGCAGGATCGATTTTTCTAGTAACAAAATTTAAAAGCATTGCATATGAATAATGATCAATTAACTTTCAAGAACTATGAGTGTATTGTGTATAGGTAATAATTTTAATAAAATTTTAATTTTGTTTGGGTGTGGAAACACTATAAATAACATGTGACCTGACTATGAATAACATGTGACCTGATTTACTTTTATTTAAAATGCTTACTCTCAGACCAATTTTGGGTATAATTTAACTTTTAAAAGTTTAGAAGTACAGTTTTTGATTCTACTTCTAGATGTTTATTAATTAATAATATTTACTGAGTATCTAGTGTGTTCTAGACATTTTTCTAGACTCTGGGGATCTATAAGTGAAAAAAATTAGATTAAAATCTTTGTTTTCATATACCTTATACTTTAACAAAGGGGAAGAAACTATAGATAGTAAATATAACAAATAAATAATGATTTAGTTATTAGATGATGGGAATTATAAGGTATTAAGTGTTATTAGGATATTAGAAGATGTTATATGTTATGAAAAAGAAAAAGATGAAGATAAGGGGAATGGGGAAAAGGACAAAGCATGGGTTGCAGTTTCAAATGGGGTGGTCACAAGAGGCTTTATCGGGAAGGTGACATTTGAAAAAAAGCTTTAAGCAGGTAAAGGAAATGAACATTCCAGACAGAGGGAACAGCCAGTGCAAAGTCCCTAAGGCAGGAATGTGCCTGGCATTTTGAGGAACAACAAGAAGGCAAGTGTGACTGGAACAAAGAGAGCAAGGAGTGAGAAGACAATGAGTAGAAGAAAAAAAAAATCAGAGGTGCACAAAGATTTATGCACATTGATGTCCAGCAATGGATACTATTGAATAAGTTGGGGTATAAACATGTGATGGACTATCATACAGCTCATGTTTATAAAGAATATTTAATGATGTAATATAATGCTTACAACTTAATGGTAACTGAGATATGTGCTATAATCATAGATATAGAATAGATTTATTTATATACATATAAATACACCAAATTTAAGAGTAATAATCTGTTGTTCATGTTATTATGGGCAATTTTTATTTCTAAATTTTCTAAATTATTTTCTAAATTTTCTAAATTATTCATATGTCATTTTCTTATTTTGAAAAAGATATTTCCAATCTAGAGATATTTTCCTTAAATTAAAAAAAAAAATGATAGAGTGAACATTTTCAATCAACCTATTATTGAGTTGGCCAAAAGCTTCATTCGTTTTTTCTTTCTGCAAGATGGCTGTAGTAGAACTTAGTTGTCTTTAACTTCATTCAAAACAATTTTGTTAGATTGTATGTAACAGCTGTCATATCAGTGTGCATTTTAAAAAAGACATCAAAATTGGTGAATTTTGTGTAGCCATTTTAATATTGAAGATGAAAAAAGCAACATTTTGGGCATCTTATGCTTTATTATTTCAAGAAAGGTAAAAACATAACTGAAACATAAAAAAAGATTTGTGCAGTGTACGGAGAAGGTGTTGTGACTGATCGAACATGTCAAAAGTAGTTGGCAGGGCTTCCCTGGTGGTGCAGTGGTTGAGTCCGCCTGCCGATGCAGGGGACATGGGTTCGTGCCCCGGTCCGGAAAGATCCCACATGCCGCGGAGCGGCTGGGCCCGTGAGCCATGGCCGCTGAGCCTGCGCATCCGGAGCCTGTGCTCCGCAACGGGAGAGGCCACAATGGTGGGAGGCCCGTGTACCGCAAAAAAAAAAAAAAAAAAAATTAGTTTGCAAAGTTTCTTGCTGTAGATTTCTCACTGGACGATGCTCCACGGTCAGGTAGACCAGTTGAAGATGATAGCGATCAAATTGAGACATTAATTGAGAAAAATCAACGTTATACCACGTGGGAGATAGCCGACATACTCAAAATATCCAAATCAAGTGTTGAAAATCTTTTGCACCAACTTGGTTATGTTAATCGCTTTGATGTTTGGGTTCCATGTAAGTTAAGCGAAAAAAACCTTGCATGCGATTCTCTACTTAAATGTAATGGAAAGTTCCGTTTTTAGAACAAGTTGTGATAGGCAACGAAAAGTGAATACTGTACAATAATGTGGAATGGAAGAGATTCTGGGGCAAGCAAAATGAACCACCACCAACCACACCAAAGGCAGTACTTCATCCAAAGAAGGTGATGTTGTGTATATGTTGGGATTGGAAGGAAGTCCTCTCTTATGAGCTCCTTCCAGAAAACCAAACAATTAATTCCAACAAGTACTGCTTCCAGTTAGACCAACTGAAAGCAGCACTCGATGAAAGGCATAGAGAATTAGTCAACAGAAAACACATAATCTTCCATCAGGATAACACAAGACCTCATGTTTCTTTGATGACCAGGCAAAAACTGTTAAAGCTTGGCTGGAAAGTTGTGATTCATCTGCCATATTCACCAGACATTGCACCTTCGGATTTCCATTTATTTAGGTCTTTACAAAATTCTCTTAATGGAAAAAATTTCAAATCCCTGGAAGACTGTAAAAGGTACCTGGAACAGTTCTTGGCTCAAAAAGATAAGTTTTGGGAAGATGGAATTATGAAGTTGCCTGAAAAATGGCAGAACGTAGTGGGACAAAATGGTGAATATGTTGTTCAATAAAGTTCTTGGTAAAAATGAAAAATGTGTCTTTACTTTTACTTAAAAACTGAAGGCACTTTTTGGCCAACCCAATACATCGAAAAACTGAAGTGATGTCTATTACATTGAGTGAACTGGTCTTCGATAATTTGGGTAATTGTTCAGCAAGTATTCACTTCCCTTCCCCTCACACTGTAGGTGGAGTATACTTGACCAATCTCATGATGTAGGACTTGGCCTTGTGACTTGCTTTGGCCAATGGAATGTTAGTAGTCATGATGTGAGCAGAAGCTCTAAATGTGTTTAGTTCTTAATTTGGATTGGTCCTGGAATCACAGTGACGTGCCATGAGGAGAGCATGACTCAGGCAGAATGAAAACATACAGAATAAACCTGAAACTGACCCATAGTCTGGACCCAGGACAGGAGGACAGCCACCCAGTTGAGGCAGGTATGAATCAGATGAACTATGGCTGACATGCAGATCCTTCAGCCCAAGAATAAAAGCTTTTTTCATAAGTCATTGATTGGGTTTGTTATAAACCATTATTGCAGCAATAACTAGTATGTGGACAATGTGTTTTCCTTGGTCAACATTGAAAAACTCACTCAAAGCTGTAATAAACAGAAGATTGAAAAGAAAATATAGAAGGTCAGTATTCTTGTGGATTTTATACCAGGCCCAGGTTCTGAACTCTGACCTGTTTGTTCCCATATTACTCCATTGGAGGAATTGAATATTGATCTAATTTCAAGCACATTCTGGTAGCAAGAGTGTGATAGGTTAAGTTAGGATGAAGTTGCATAGAATCATTGTGGTTGCAAGAGCAACCTGGGTACTAATGCTCTCAGCATCGCAGTTCAATACTTTCTTAATTCTCCCACAGGTGTTATTCCTGAGATCATTCCTCTGTTAACCTTCTGCATGCAAATCTGCATTTCAAGCTTATTTCCCAGGAAACTGACTTATGGCAGTAAACAGTATTTGTAATTTTATCTTATGTATGTAAAATATAGTGACTAGACATGTTTTCTATGCACACTTGTACACATTTGTAAATGATTAGAAAATGTCTGAAATGATGTAATAAGAAGTTGTGGATAAAGAAGATGTGGTATGTGTATATATACAATGGAATATTACTCAGCCATAAAAAAGAATGAAATACTGCCATTTGCAGCAACGTGGATGGATCTAGAGATTATCATACTAAGTGAAGTAAGTCAGGCAGAAAAAGACAAATATTATATGATATCACTTATATATGGAATCCAAAAAAATAATACAAATCAACTTATTTACAAAGCAGAAACAGACTCACAGACTTAGAAAACAGACTTATGGTTACCAAAGGGGAAAGGGGAGGAGAAGGGATAAATTAGGATGGAATTAATAGATACACACCACTATATATAAAATACATAGACAATAAGGATTTACTGTATGGCACAGGGATCTATATTCAATATCTTGTAATAACCTATAATGGAAAAGAATCTGAAGTTGTACACCTGAAACTATCACAATATTGTAAATACACTATAGTTAAATTTTTTTTAAAAGTTGTTGCAATGGAAATGGGAATAGAGGATTCTTGATGATAGGATTTGCTTTTCACAATACCTTTTTTCTTTGAAATTTTCCAAGAGTTTACATTCTTTTATAATAAAGAATGTTTAAAAGAGTTTTTGAAATATAAAAACAACTATGGTAAAAAAAAAAAAAAAAAAAAAAAAAAAAAAAAGCTCCTGCAGGCTCTATTAGGGTAGAGAGCTAAACCAAAAATCTACTGACTATAACCAGTTAGTTTTGCCAAGGACATGGTGTTTGATTGTGTCAAATCCCTTAATATTCTAACAGTAATTACACTTAAGTATATAACACTTAAAGCTACACAAGGAACAAGTAGTGCAAGAAACAATTTTTCTTTTTCCCAGGTAATATGATTTTTATTTTAATAATAAAGGATCAATATAAAGAAGTTAATGTAAAAAAGTTTTAAAAAAAGTTAAAAAACCACTGCCAGTCCACTACTTAGAAGTAACTTTACCCCAGATATTTTTCTATACATATATACAGATGAAAGCATAGGTATATAAATTGGTGAAAGTAATTTTTTAATAAGATTATATTCTAAATGAAAAATATTATATTTAAATTTATTAGTGTTTAAGAGGAATAAAATTGATAGGATATTATGTTCTAAAAGACTTCTCTAAGCTTAAGGAAAGAGATAATAAAATTCATTAAGAAGTTGGAATCATTCTTAAAAATTACTTATTTCTATTTTAAACAATACAGATTGAAGTCTGTGCTATGGGAAATGAGGACATTACTAGCGAAAGCTAACACTTACTGAGTGATTACAATATGCCAAGCACTATTCTAAATGCTTTAAGTGTATTAGATCATATAATCCTTAGAACAACCCCAAGAGGTGGAGGTATCATCTTCATTTTTTAGATGAAAAAACTAAGGTAAAGAAAATTTACATGACTGCGCAGGGCTATGTACTTAAGAAAGCACTAAAAGTAGGATTCAGGGTTTCCCTGGTGGCACAGTGGTTGAGAGTCCGCTTGCCGATGCAGGGGACATGGGTTCGTTCCCCGGTCCGGAAGGATCCCACATGCCGCGGAGCGGCTGGGCCCGTGAGCCATGGCCGCTGAGCCTGCGCGTCCCGAGCCTGTGCTCTGCAACGAGAGAGGCCACAATGGTGAGAGGCCCACGTACCGCAAAAAAAACAACAACAAAAAAAACTAGGATTCAGACCTGGGCCCAGAACTTTGGGTTCCTAACTCCCACTGCCCCTTTTCAGATTGGTGCCTGCATCCCCATTGGTTAGTTGAATTCTTTTTTATACTGTCAAATTGTATGTCACTTTTATTGTTTTACGTTCCCTTTGTTTTGTTTTTGAGTTTAAGGTCAAACTGAAATTTTTTTCCTACCTCTTTTCATTTTTTTTCCAGGTTTATTGACAAATAATTGACATATATCACTGTATAAGTTTAAGGTGTGCAACATGGTGTCGAGTGTGATTTACATATATTATGAAATGATTACCACAAAAGGTTTAGTTAACATCTATCATCTCATATACACACAGTAAGAAAGAACAGAAAAAAATTTCTCCTTGTAATGAGAACTCTTGGGTTCTACTCTCTTAATAACTTTCCTACATATCATATAGCAGTGTTAGCATGTTAAAACTAATTCTTATTTACCTTAAAACTGGAAGTTTGTACCTTTTGACCACCTTCCTCTAGCTACCCCCAACCCTAACCTCTGCCTCTGGTACCACAAATCTGATCTCTTTACCTATGAGCTTGGGTTTTTTTGTTTTGTTTTGTTTTATTTGTTTAAGTTTTAATTTTTTTTGTATTAGATTCTACCTATAAGTGAGATCGTACAGTATTTGTCTTTCTCTCTCTGACTTCTTTCACTTAGCATAATGCCTTCAAGTTTCATCCATGTTGCCATAAATGGTAGGATTTCCCTGGGTTTTTTTTTGTTTGGTTTTTTTCTTTATGGCTGAACAATATTCCATTGTATATATACAGTCGACCCTTGAACAGCTTGGGGATATGGGGTGCCGACTGTCCCATGCAGTCAAAACTCCATGTATAACTTTACAGTTGGCCCTCCATATCCGTGGTTTTGCATCTGCAGATCCAACCAACCATGAGTTGCGTAGTACTGTAATATGTATTTACTGGAAAAAAATCCATAGATAAGCAGATCTACACAGTTCAAACCTATGATGTTCAAGGGTCAGCTGCATACCACAGATTTTCAAACACAATAGCATAGTATTTATTCCACATTTAGGTGAATTTCATTCCATCTCAGTCCTTTTACATAGTTTTTCCATTTCTGAGTTTGGGTTTTTGTGGGCTTTTTTTTTTTTTTGCTTTGCTTTTTTTTCCTCCTAATAAGAACCCATGAGTCCTATGTTCCTGCAGTTTTTTCTAGTTTGGAAGGTCTGTTTGCTATTCTCACATCTTGGTTGAGTATAATCTCCTTGGGCCAGATGAGTGTTTTTTTCCTTTTAGAAGTTTTCTGCATGTATTTCTCCACTATGTTTTGGCTTGCATCATGCTGTGCCTCAATTCTTTCTCCTTTTCAGTGGATTTCTTTTTTTTCCCTTATGCCTGAAGAATTTTCTTTTCCTAACTTTTCCTTTATTTATCCCTCTCTTTCTCTCCCCTCTCTTTTTCTTTCTTCTCTTTGTTTTCTTTATTTTTAAAATATCATGATTTTACTAAGCTATGGCTTGATTAGTGTTGATTATGTGTGTTCAGGCTACTGGAATCATTACTTATTTGAGGGTTATTTGTTGGTAGTAATTCTTTGGAGGCTTTTGTTATTACATTTGTTTAGTTCTCTAGTTTCAGGATGCTTCTGTTGAATTGTGGGTATCTGTGCTACTTATCTATTTATATTTGATTATTTCAATGCCCACCCGCCCTTATATTTTTATCTGGTGATTGTATTGGTGATTTTCTCAAACTTTTCATCTATTTTAGTAATTCAATTTTCATCTCTGTCCATTCTGTTTTTAACTCATTTATCTGTAATTATGCTGTTTTGCCTCTCAATTGAATTCTTCTAAACTCTCTGTTCTTTTCTTCTCATCTTTTTTTAGCTTTTTTACATTGATTAACATAGTAGATTGCCTACCCATTTCTTTTTACCTTATTCTTGGTTAGTGTTGTTCAGAATTTATTTTTGTTCTAATATATTTAATTATTGGTTCTCTTTCCACTGTGCCTAAGAGGAGTTGACTTTCTTTTCTGTGATACAATTTAGAGAGTTTTCCATAGCACAAAACATGATAGGAGTAGGGGGTAACCCAGAGAAAATTATATCTAATATTTGTAACAATACTTAGGTTCTGCTCTCATATCTGAAGTTTTTTGTTAACATTCTGTACAGGGGTTATCTATTAGGGTTAAACTACCTGCTGTAACAAGTAATTCTCTAACCTTGGAAATTTAACACAATAAAAGTTTATTTTAGTTCACTTATGTCCTAGTCCAGTGAGGATATTGTGGAGGAAGGAGACCTTAGTCTTTCAGGGACTAAACTCCTCTATTTTGGGAGGCTGTCATTTTCAACATGTGGCTTCCAGGGTCATTATGGAAAGGGAAGAGAAAACAAAGAATCTCACATGGGTCTGGAAGTATCATTTGTAACTTTTGCCCACATTCCATTGGCTGAAACTTAGTTCCATGGCCCCATGTAGTTGAAAGTAGCTTGGAGATGCAGAGAAAATGTGTGCTCAGCAGAAACATTAGCTGGGTTTGGTGAACACATAATGATGTTTCTGCTGCAGGTTCACTCCCTGCTTTGGTGCTCAGAAAATAATTGTGAAGAGTGAGTACCATCAAGCCGCAGATCAATTCTCCAATTCAGTGTGATTCACTGTGAATCAATCTCATGGCTAGTTTCCCCTATTGAACCAGTTTCTCCCATCATTCATTTCTATGACAGAAATAAGATGACTCACTGAGTTTTACTTAAAAGACTAGGTATTGGAGTAATAGAGAGAATTCTTAGGAATTTGTTTACTCAACAATATAGAGGGGCAAAGACATACAATTTCAAGTGCTGCCATGACATCCTTGAGCCCCAAAGGCTGCCACTTCTCCTGGTCTTGCCAGATATGCCTCTCACCCATAAGGAGAGACTTCTCACATGACTAGTTCCTCTTTCAGCTGGACAAGCTGCACTGAACTTAGTCCTCAATCTACTGGGTTTTACCTCTGTGTTAGCCTTCAAATTATTCAAACAAGCAATCACGTCCTCCAGTGGGGATTGGAGGCACCTCATACACTTGTTACTACAAAGCCTGACTCCCAGAGTCATTGGTTCGCTCTGCTCCTGTGTGCAATCACTGTGTGGCCCTACGTGGCCTACCCTAAGGTGTGAGCTATGTGACTAATAAACTACTGTCATTCTCATCTGTCCAGTGTTGGGTGTCATGTGTTCAGCCATCTCATACTATTTAGGGTGAGGAATCCCTCCTTCACCAATAAGGTGAATTGGAAGTGGTCAGAACAGGAGTGTTAGGAGGCTTATCACGCTACATCAACCAATTTTGCTTCAGCATCTTGTGGAAAACAAATATTAGATGACAATATTAGATGACACTTGTCTCATTGTTTGGTTTAGTTGGGATTTTTTTTGTTTGGTTGGTTTTTGTTTCCATTACTTAAATGTTGTGGATAGACAGTTTCAGAATAACTTTGCTTTGCTTCAAAGTTCTTTATAGGCAGTGATCTTGTAGAAAAGTGTAGAAGGAAAATGTGTAGAAGTAAGGGTATCCAGGAGCAGCCAGCATCAATATTATTATTGGACATGAACAGTAGCTCAGACAGGAGGAAAATCTAAGTAGAATGAGATTTTTGGTATACTGGCATTAGAAAGAGAACAAAAATAACTCATGAGCTTTTAAAAAATGAACTCAATGAAGCTATTAAACTATTGAACCATATGATGTCATTGTAATTTCATCATTCTTATTATTTTATGAGAGGACAATATGTTGATGCCATTAAAGACAAACTAGAGCTACTGAAGTCCTTAGAGCACCTTATAGAGCAAATACACCCCAGGACACTTTGTATCCTAGGGCCTAACTCTGCTTCAGAAGAGCAGTCCTGCAGCTAATCAGGCATACATGCTTGAAAACAATTACCAGATCATTCATGAATTAGCACTCTGCATTTCTTCTTAATCATATGGCAAGTAGAATAGACAACTTCTTAAGTGGTGCTTTGAGAACTCCTAACCCAAAATGTCAACCTAGCACCTTACAATTTCCATCTTAACTTTCTGGTTTGGTTTGAGTTTGGAAAACTATTTGGTCTTCATTGTCTCAAAAGATAAGGAGAATTTTGATAGAAAGAATGAGTAGGTAACAACATTCTTATTATGAATAAGTATTGGTCAAAAAGTTCTGGACTTAAACCAGGAAAAGATACTCTATATATAATTGTAGGCTTGTGTAAATTATCAGTAATAATAATAACAATAATGACAGCTAACATGTATGAAGCAATTGCAAAATATTAGTCTAATTGCTAAGAATATGACTTGAATTATCATATCTAATACCTACATCAGCAAAAAGTTAGAAACCTTTATTATCTATGATTTGCAGATAAAGAAACTGAGCCTTAGAGAAATTGAGTAAAGAGTCATAGATACACAGCTAATGAGTATGGGGGCTGAGAATCTAACCTTGGATTTCTGACTCTTCTGTCAGAGCTCTTAACCAAAGCACTGAGAGAATTCTGGGATGCAGGACAGAACAGCCGGAATAAAGACTACATGGGTTATCTTCTTCAAAAAAGTTTCTCTCAAATTCTAACTTAATTGCTAAGTTATTTATCCAGCAATTATTTGTTGGCCACCAACTATGGTCTTGGGACTGTGCTAGTTATTGTGAATATAAAAATGAATGAAAGATGGTCCCTGCCCTCACGCAGCCCACAGCCCAATGGAAGAGTTAGAAAATAGACAAAGAACTGCAAATACAGCATGGTAAGGACCATGTAGGGACAAGCAAAGAGAGCTAGGCACCCCACAGGTGGCACTGGGGAGGTTTTTACGACTGGCAGTGGTGACAGTATACTATGACTTACCCTTCTTTCGAAGTTCTAAGAGGTACAATATTTTCCCTCCCTTTCTTCATTGCTGTTCTTTGTCCCATTCTTTCATCAAATAACACACATAATTAAATAAAAATAACGAGGAGAGCCACACAATGGTTAAGAGCTCATTAACTTTTCCACTCACTAGCTGTGTGACTTTGGCCTAGTTACCTAACCTCTCAGAATCTATGTTTTGTCATTTGTACTTCTTAGGTTTGCTGTGAATATTAACTTAGGGAAGAACAAATCTGACTGCATATTAGATATGTTTCTTTTACTTTAACATTTGTATTCTATTGTTTTTCTTCCTTAGGAATGTTGCCCATTCTCAAGCCTCTGACCTTCAAGGGTATAACACTTTTCCATTCATACAGAGATAAAAAGTTGCAGAACAGAGAATAACATTTGTTTCTTTGGAGGTTTTCAGGAACATCTGTGACCTGACCTAGGTGGACAGCTACAAGAACAAAGGATTCCCATACCAAGATGTCTGCAACAACCAACCACGCCCCTCTCTCAACTTGCCTTTAAAAAGGCTTTACTGAAACACTTCAGGGAGTTCTAGGTTATTTGGGGGTATGAACCACCCATTCTCCTTGCATGGCCCTGCAATAAACCTTTCTCTGCTCCAAACTCAGACGTTTCGGTTTGTTTGGGCTCACTGTGGGTCAGGCACACGAACTTGCCTTTGGTAACAGAATGAGACAATGCCAACCCTTTCTAATCATCTTTCCCTGCTTTATTTTTCAACACAGCCCTTATGACCTATTGATATGTTGTTTATCACTAATCTGTACACTCCATGAAAGCAGGGATATTATCTGCTTTTTTTCATTGGTATAACCCATGTACCAAAAATAGTGTTTGACTCTTAATAATTGAATAAATAAATGACTGAATGACAACAAAGCACTTAGCACAGTGTCTGGCCATAGTAAACATTCAATAAGATGAATTTTTATGATTATGATTATACCCTGACATACATTTGCATTTTAAAAGTGGCAAAGTTAGCCTCAGGTGTAAGGGAGAATTGGCTAACATTTGTCTTGTGTGCCCTATTTAGTTATCGTCTGCTCATTCCGGCTTCTCCATTAATTTCAGTTTTTGACCGTCCTGAAAGGTGTTAGGCAATTGGCTTACCCTTCACACTAGTATTTAAGAATTAGGAGAAAATGCAGAATGACTCAACAGCAGAAACATGAGATTAGTGGCTGAAATATTGGCACCAGCAGTGGAGGTATTTTGGGGGAGGGGAAGGGATAAAGCTCAGAAATGGCTGAGGGAATCGTTGGTCAACACACCATTTTTTATTCTCCAGCCCTTCCCCCCTTAATTCCACCTCTTAAATCATACCAGTAACCTGCTACCTTCTGACTGAAACACAGCTGGTTGAGGTTTTCTGGGTTTATAACATGAACTTTGTCTAGCCTGAGATCTGATTACTTGTTTGCCCTAAAGAAAATCTCCCTAAGCCCATGCTCGCCAGGGCTGCAAGTGGTCATAATCCTGACACACACGTGGGGTGGGATAACTAAGGAGTGTTCCTTCTATCTAAGCAAAATCCTGACAAAGACGCCCTCTGAAATTGTCTCCTTTCATTCAGTCTCATTTTATACCTTCAGAGGTGCTCAATTTGCTATAGGTTCTTAACACAGATTCTGTTTTCTATATCATTAGAGAAATATGCAGATACCTTCTTATAGGTTTTCATATCTAACCTGTTAATCTATTTTGGTTTTGATCCCAATGATCACCTCCATTTTATCTATCTATAATATTTTCTCTGTAGGGTATGTTTTATTTACTTTTAGCATTCTTTAAACTGTATTTCATTTTGTTTTGATGAAAATCATTGATTTATAATTGCTATCAAATGCTTCCTTACCTGATGCAGCTGATGAATAGCTACCAGAGCAGGAAGTTATGAAAAACATAGCTTTGTGAGGATGCTTCAAATTCCAAATAAAGATTAAATGTCGGCTAAATCAAAAATAGTGAAAATACTATAATACATTTAATTCTGAAGTGAAATACTAGGTCAATGTGCCCAAATTCAAACCTCGTTTATTGTAGGTTCACATTGTTTTCCATAATATGTATCTCTTTAAAATTGATCTGCATGTGACATGATACTATGCATAGAGAATCCTAAAGATGCTACCAGAAAACTACTAGAGCTAATCACTGAATTTGGTAAAATAGC
The DNA here is from genome assembly GCF_003676395.1 of Aethalodelphis obliquidens. Lineage (NCBI taxonomy): Eukaryota > Metazoa > Chordata > Mammalia > Artiodactyla > Delphinidae > Aethalodelphis > Aethalodelphis obliquidens. Next base: position 3,428,416 of record NW_020838012.1, read on the forward strand.
AGGATACAAAATTAATGCACAGAAATCTCTGGCATTCTTATACACTAATGATGAAAAATCTGAAAGTGAAATCACAAAAAACACTCCCATTTACCATTGCAACAAAAAGAATAAAATATCTAGGAATAAACCTAAGGAGTCAAAAGACCTGTATGCAGAAAATTATAAGACACTGATGAAAGAAATTAAAGATGATACAAATAGATGGAGAGATATACCATGTTCTTGGATTGGAAGAATCAACCTTGTGAAAATGACTCTACTACTCAAAGCAATCTACAGATTCAATGCAATCCCTATCAAACGACCACTGGCATTTTTCACAGAACTAGAACAAAAAATTTCACAATTTGTATGGAAACACAAAAGACCCCGAATAGCCAAAGCAACATTGAGAACGAAAAAAGGAGCTGGAGGAATCAGACTCCCTGACTTCAGACTATACTACAAAGCTACAGTAATCAAGACAGTATGGTACTGGCACAAAAACAGAAATATAGGTCAATGGAACAGGATAGAAAGCCCAGAGATAAACCCACGCACATATGGTCACCTTATCTTTGATAAAGGAGGCAGGAATGTAAAGTGGAGAAAGGACAGCCTCTTCAATAAGTGGTGCTGGGAAAACTGGACAGCTACATCTAAAAGTATGAGATTAGAACACTCCCTAACACCATACAAAAAATAAGCTCAAAATGGATTACAGACCTAAATGTAAGGCCAGAAACTATCAAACTCTTTGAGAAAAACATAGGCGGAACACTCTATGACATAAATCACAGCAAGATCCTTTTTTGACCCACATCCTAGAGAAATGGAAATAAAAACATAAATAAACAAATGGGACCTAATGAAACTGCAAAGCTTTTGCACAGCAAAGGAAACCATAAACAAGACAAAAGGACAACCCTCAGAATGGGAGAAAATATTTGCAAATGAAGCAACTGATAAAGGATTAATCTCCAAAATTTACAAGCAGCTCATGCAGCTCAATAACAAGAAAACAAACAACCCAATCCAAAAATGGGCAGAAGACCTAAATAGACATTTCTCCAAAGAAGATATACAGATTGCCAACAAACACATGAAAGAATGCTCAACATCATTAATCATTAGAGAAATGCAAATCAAACCTACAATGAGATATCATCTCACACCAGTCAGAATGGCCATCATCAAAAAATCTAGAAACAATAAATGCTGGAGAGGGTGTGGAGAAAAGGGAACACTCTTGCACTGTTGGTGGGAATGTAAATTGGTACAGCCACTATGGAGAACAGTATGGAGGTTCCTTAAAAAACTAAAAATAGAACTACCATATGACCCAGCAATCCCACTCCTGGGCATATACCCTGAGAAAAACCATAATTCAAAAAGAGTCATGTACCACAATGTTCACTGCAGCTCTCTTTACAATAGCCAGGAGATGGAAACAACCTAGATGTCCATCATCGGATGAATGGATAAAGAAGATGTGGCACATATATACAAAGGAATATTACTCAGCCATAAAAAGAAACAAAATTGTGCTATTTGTAATGAAGTGGATGGACCTAGAGTCTGTCATACAGAGTGAAGTAAGTCAGAAAGAGAAAGACAAATCCTGTATGCTAACACATACATATGGAATCTAAGAAAAAAAGAAAATGTCATGAAGAACTTAGGGGTAAGACGGGTATAAAGACACAGACCTACTAGAGAATGGACTTGGGGATATGGGGAGGGGGATGGGTGAGCTGTGACGGGGTGAGAGAGTGGCATGGACATATATATACACTACCAAATATAAAATAGATAGCTAGTGGGAAGCAGCCGCATAGCACAGGGTGCTTTGTGACCGCCTGGAGGGGTGGGATAGGGAGGGTGGGAGGGAGGGAGATGCAAGAGGGAAGAGATATGGGAACATATGTATATGTATAACTGATTCACTTTGTTATAAAGCAGAAACTAACACACCATTGTAAAGCAATTATACTCCAATAAAGATGTAAAAAAAAAATTTATCAGCATGAATGTTTCATTAAATAAAAGAGTTGTTCATATTCAATTCTTTTTTCCTGTACTTTCTCTATTGAATTTGTAAGTTATGCTCAATTAAAAGGAAATATTTGGACTAAAATAAAATATTCTCTTCAGTTTTTCTATTTCTACTGATGCTGATTTGAAAATGAGGGTAATGCCATTTGCCCAATCAATATTTTCTTCCTAGTATTTTATTCTTGGGAGTGGGGGACGCTGATATATTGGGATATTTATCTGTTTTTTTTTTTCCTGTGTGCATTCAAAAAAAGTCTCAAATGCCTTAGAGATACAATATTATTGTGTGTGCGTATTCAGTTCAAAATAAGACCCACATCAACTTTCTGCTCAAATACCATGATTATATGGCAAAATTTGATTCTTGTGACAAAATTTGCTGTTATTATTCCCATTTTTGCAGAACCAGTCTCACAGCTTCCAATTCACAATATCTGGCAGCTATTTAAATTACAAATGAGAATAATCATAGACCAGGATTATCAACTCTTTTATTCTATATATCAAAATTCCCTTAATTGCTTTGGAAACCACATCAACCAACAGAGTCTTGTGAAACATTGTTTTATAAGTAAAACATGTTAGTCTTTTACATAAAATTGTGACTGTTAAGCCTCACTTTCTCTTCCTGGCACTTGATGACAACCATCCTTAGATTGAACTGAGGAGGATACAAATGGAACATATGAAAATAAAGTAGTAGGAAAATATTTTAATTATTATAAATATGTATTTTTTCTCCTTAATGCTTTGTAAATTTTACAGCCATTATACCGATTAAATGTTCTTTTTCAGTGGTGTGCTGGAGTCGGCTTGTACTTGTTCACAAGAGCTGACTGTGACGTCCTCTCAACTCCAAGTTTAGTGACATCAGGTTGTTGGCTTGAAATTAGTCATAGTGGGAGTATCTATACCATGGGAAGTAGCAAATAAGACAAACCAGGGATGTTTTTTAAACCCGGAGAGCTGGTTGTTAAACATTTACCAGCATTCCACAACTAGTATTGTTATCATTGTTAATTTCCAGATTTTGATAATTGTACTAAACTATGTAACAGAATATCTTTGTTTTTAGTAAACAAACCCTGAAATATATAAGGGCAAAGAGGTTTTATGTCTACAACTTACTCTCAAGAAATTTGATATGGTTATATACATATAATCTCTGCACATAGACAAAACAGAGAGAAAATGATAAAGCAAATATGGTGAAATATTAACACTTGCAGAATTCAGGTGGTGGTTATAAGGAATTCTTTGCATTATTTTTGTAACTTTTTTGTAAGTCTGAAGTGATGTCAAAATAAAAAGCTAAAAGCAGTATCCTTGAGGCTGAGATAAAGTGCTACAAGAAAAGGAGAATGCAAAAGAACAAGCGAACGCCAAGGGCATATTCTTGAAAGGTTGTACAAGGCAGTGGACAGAAGCACAGACTCTGGAGGGGGGAAGGGGTTGGGTGGAAGGTGGAGGTGTGGGGATCGGGTTTGCCTTGGTTCAAAGGACAAAGATCAACTCTGCTAGCTGTAGACTTGCCCCACTTACTCTCTATGTGCCTATTTCATCTGTAAAATGGGGTAATAATAACATCTATGCCATGTAGTTGTTGTAGTGATTGAACGAGTTAATGTAGTGACTGAACGAGTTAATGTATAAAGCACTTGCATTAGGACCTGGCCCTTAGTGAGCAACTGCTATTGCTTTTGTCAGTGGATGTGAGTTTTAAAACAGGACATCAAAGCTTCCAAGAGCCAGATGCTCAGTAGAGAAAAATGCTCTCTGAATTCCAGAATCTTGACTTTAAGTGTCAAGAACCAAAGCTGTGGGCTTAAAGCAACTGGTATACCACAACATTATGGTGTATGAGACTATAGGATACAGATAGAACAGTTTTAAGTCACGAGATAAGGAAATTAGAAAACAAAAACCAAAACAGAAATTCAACAACCAAAAATATTCCCCCTTGGTCTGAGAAAAACATATGGGGAGGATTTGGAAAGAAGAGCCAGAGAGCTTAGCTAAAATGCAAAGCTTTATTCCCTGACTGCCCATTCTCCCCTCTCCTGGATGAAATCTTTGTGAGTATCAATGATGATGGTAATATTTACTGAGCAGTAACTATATGTTAGAGTGTTCTAAGTGGTTTACATGGATTATCTTTATAATTCTCCCAACACCTCATTGTCGGTGGAATTATTAACTCCATTTTACACATGAGGAATTTGATGCAGAAATATTAAGTAAATTGCCCAGGTCACACACTTTAAAAGTGTTGATACAGAATTAGAAACCAGACAGTAAACTCCAGAGCCTGCACCACCTCTAGCGAGCTTTGGGATCAGAAAGAGTGACTTGTGCCTTGCATCCCATGTGGAATTCTGGGAGGAGAGAAACCTGACAGAATATTTCCATGAGAGTCAGCCTTCAAGATGTCCTACAGTGACCTCCTCCTCCTGGTGTTGGCATGCTTGTGTAGAGCTGCTCTGCAGTGTAACAGTGTGCCCAGTAGAATGGCATATAACTTCCTAGTCTAGGTCACAAAGGACAATGTGGCTTCTTTGTTCTCTTTCTCAGATCACTGGCCCTGGGAGAAGTTAGCTGCCATGTCCTGGGGAGTCTTCAGAACCCCTACTGAGAAGCTCACCTGGTGAGGAACTGAGGTTGCTGCCAGTAGTCAGTGAGGGCTGAGGCCTTCTGCCAACAGCAACATGAGTGACTTTGAAAGCAGACCTCCTCCAGCCCCAGCCAAACCTTCAGATAACTGCAGCCTTACTGACATTGTTACTGAACAAAAGTTCATGTGCCTGACAGTGAGGTCAAATAAACTGAAACATCGGAGTTTGGAGCAGAGAAAGGTTTATTGCAGGGGCAAGCAAGGAGAACAGGTGGCTCATGCTCAAAAACCCCGAACTCCCAGGTGGTTTAGGAGAAGAAGTTTTTATAGGCAAAATTTGGGGTGAGGGTTGCAGGGTGTGTGCCTTTCTTCTGATTGGTTGGTGGTGAGATGACAGGGCTATACTCCAGGAATTTTGTATTCAGCCTGAAGTTGCCATCCTCTACCTGGGTTGGGGGCCTTAGCTCTGCAGAAGAACTCGAAGATATTGTTATGTATATTCCTTGGGGAGGAACCAGGACCCTGACCCAAGACTACACTATTTTTTTAATCTATATCTATATCATCTATATCTATATCTATATATTTTAATTGAAGTATAGTAGATTTACAATGTTGTGTTAATTTCTGCTGTACAGCCAAGTGATTCAGTTATACATATATATATTCTTTCTTAAAATATTCTTTTCCTTTATGGCTTATCATAGGATATTGAACATAACTCTCTGTGCTATACAGTAGGACCTTGTTATTTATCCATTCTATACTTAAAAACTTACATCTGCTAACACCAATCTCCCACTCCATCCCTCCCCAACCCTTCTCCCTTTTGGCAGCCACCAGTCTGTTCTCTGTGTTGGTGATTCTGTTTCTGTTTCATAGATAAGTTCATTTGGTGTCATATTTTAGATTCCACATATAAGTGATATCATAAAGTATTTGTTTTTCTCTTTCTGACTTACTTCACTTAGTAGAATAATCTCTAGTTACATCCATGTTGCTACAAAGGCGTTATTTCATTCTTTTTTATGGCTGAGTAGTATTCCACTGTATATATGTACCACATCTTCTTTATCCATTCATCTGTCTATGGACATTTAGGTTGTTTCCATGTCCAAGGCTGCACTATTGTTTCTTGACTGTTCCTCCCTTGGTTCTGCATTCCCTCCCTTCCCTGATTAGCAACTGAATCTGCCCTGTGGAACTCAGGAAAGGTCAAGGAGGCTGAATGAAGCTTATTTCCTACAAACAGGAAATGGGGGACACAGAAAGGATTTGTACCTGGGAGCCACACAGTGTCCTGCTTGGTTTCAACATCCTGACTGCAGCTTCATGAGAGACCCCAAGCAACAATCACCCACCTGGGTTGTTCCTGAATTCCTGACCAACAGAAACTGAGATAATACATTTTAACAATTTTAAACCACTAAGTGTTGGGATATTATGTTATGCACCAATGTGTGACTAATACAGTCTAGCACAAACAAAAGATAACTTCCAGAGAAATGGTGGCATGGCATGTTTGTGCAAAGAGAGAATGAGCTGGTCTACCCCTCCCCCACCAAATGTTTTTGGTTAAGCATTAAGATCTGAGAGGGGAGCCCAGGACTAGGTTGATGGAACGCTGTACCAGGGTCTGCAGAGTGGATCACCCATGCCAAGGCAACAGACTCCATGTAGCATCAGCTGAGGATGCATATGGGAAGCAGTGGAGACAGAGGCTGATACCCAACGTCAGGTAGCCCAAACTTCACTCTCAGTGCAGTTGTACCTGAGACAGGTCAGCACACACTTCCACTTCCACAAGCCCAAGACAACTCTCTCAGGAACTTATAAAACCCCAGGAACTTTGCCACTGGGTAAAAGGGGTAAAAGCAAAGAGAGAGATGGGACAGTCATGACAGACTGAGTTTTAAACGGAAAGTGACGAAGTTACCTTGAATCGACAAGAATGAATTTTCTACCACAGATACAAATTAGGGCTTGAGAATAAAATTATCTTCCGTTATGGAGAAATAAAAGTTATTTACAGACTTTTGCACAATCAATACTTGTAGTTACAAATCTTCACACCCATTATTTCACAATTCGTAGGGACTTCTTGATACCAGAGTAAGATGAAATAGATCGTTAGTGTCACAGAAGGGCAATGCCAATTTTCTTTGTTCAGAGTTGTAACTGCATTATTTTTGGTGATGAGAAATAAGCCTTTATGGAGAACAGGATCTCTTGCTTTGCACAAATGCTGGCTAATACTCCTGATATACTTACAATGTTCCAGGGAGTTGTTTTCACTGTTTTACAAATATTAAACTCATTCTGTTGTTACATAGAATCTATGTGGTGCTTATTAGCATCAGCCCCACTTAAAAATGGGGAAATTAAGGCACAGGAAGATTAGGCAAACTGCTAAAGTCGTACATAGCCAGTCTGGTTCTGGAGTCTATAATTTAACCAGTGCCTTCTCATGCTCTTCAGAATATATCTTATATTTCTTCAAATCCTTTTTTTCCAGTACATCAGGTTTATCTTAAGAGCTGTGACTAAGTTGGCTGATTTCTAAAATGGGGTTAATTGCACTCATCTGCATGCACAGATGTTTATGGAGATGATTCCATTAGTATCTGGATTTCACTTTAAAAGTGAATAGCTTTAGGTGTCCTGGCTATGGAGTGGAGAGCCCCACAGATCTTTAAGGACTGGTTTGTAAACATGTAATCAGAGGATCTGATGCTGCCTGAGAATCCAGAGCAGGTTTTAAATAGCTCACAGAGTGCTAAGCTGGTCTTTCCACGTCCAAGTTATCAAAAATAGTTTCCTAGTTTGTGTGAGTAACCTTTCCTGGCCGCAGACACTGAGCCATAAAGGCTATTTTGCCTTTGCCTGTCTCCAGAGGAAAGAGCAAACTCCTGACTTTTTCAAATATGAACTATAATTTAAAGATCTAAATAATCTCAAACACAGTGCTAGCACACAACCCTGTGAGGCCCTTGGGTTTCCCTGAATTTAATGGAATCACTCTTTCCAGCAAATACCTCCAAGATAAGGAACAGGGCCTCAATGGCCAATGTCCTGCTTTAATCAGAATATTCAACCAGAAACAGAAGCAGTCACAGAGGCCAGAGGATTCTTCTATAGACAAATTGAGAATCTCTGATATTGTTGATTAACTTGTTTTACCTGACTTGTCTAAAACTTACTGGAAGAAGCCTTAATACAAGTCTGATGGCTTTGCTAACTTTTTTCATTAGTCCTGGAAGATAGTTCCATCCAACATTTCCAAATCCATTTTATGAACTTTCCCCTTGGAAGCAGTTCTGACTAACATCTATATGTGAAGCCAGCAGGGAATAAGAAAAATGATTGTTATGCTGAGATATTTTCTAGGTTGGTAATCATGCGGACATGTTGTGAAGTATGAAAACTAAACAAAAACAAAAACAAAAAACAAACAAAAAAACCTCAGAAGATAAACATTCAAAGTACTCAGGGAGTGGAATGTTGGCATTATTCTCCACTTTAAAAAAATCTGTTACTTTGGTCCAGAAAAAAATAGTTTCAGTGTTCTTTTTGGTAAAGAGATTTCTAAATTCCCATCTGGTAGAACTTGTTATAGTCACATGAAATACTGGGTCATAATCTTTTAATACCCTTTTTTAAAAAAATTATTTTTTACTGAAGTATAATTGATTTACAATGTTGTGTTAGTTTCAGGTGTACAACAAAGTGATTCATATATATATATATATATATATACATATATATATATATATGTGTATATATATATATATATATATTCTTTTTCAGATTATTTTCCCATATAAATTATAACAAAATATTGAGAATAGTTCCCTGTGCTATACAGTAGGTCCTTGTTGGTTATCCATTTTATATATAGTACTGCATATATGTTATTTTTAATACCCTTTTCCCCCCAGTTTTCCAATGAGTAATTATTATTAGGTAAGCCATGATTCAGGATCCCGGGTCGGGATCACCATGTACCCAGGTCTTCCTTTGCCACCGGGGGAGAAGGATGGAGGACAGAGGAGGTGGGTGGAGCCAATTTAGATCTTCTCAGGACGTATCGTCCCAGACTGACACCCAAGATATGGGGCTGAGGGACTTGTACACATGGTACCATTTGCACCCTGAGATATGGCTCCCTTTAAGTGTCATTGCCTTCTCACAGGGGTGCAGGTCCATGGAGTTCTGCCTGCAGTTCTAGGTCTGGTTCTGGTTGGAGAAGGGGCTGTCAAAGGGGCAGTGTGGTGGTTCTTGATTTTGACCTTGATGTCTTCAACCATAGTGTTGACTCCTAGACATGCCCCCAAAGCAGCTGGAAGCTCAATGTCTGATACCATCGTTAATCAACAAAAGACTTTGTTTAATTTTCTAGGTGAGTTAGTTGCAATTTGACGTGGTTTATTTTGCTGATTCATAATTATGTCAACATTTATTCAGAGAACAGAATAAATAGCATTTTATTTTCCTTATTTATAAAATGAAAAGATATTTCTTGAAACTTTGCATTACTCTTTTTAATGTGGACAACTCATTAGGCCTATTTTTTTTTTTTTTTTTTGCAGTACACGGGCCTCTCCCTGTTGTGGCCTCTCCCGTTGTGGAGCACAGGCTCCGGACGCGCAGGCTCAGCGGCCATGGGTCACGAGCCCAGCCGCTCCGCAGCATGTGGGATCTTCCCGGACTGGGGCACGAACCCTTGTCCCCTGCATCGGCAGGCGGACTCTCAACCACTGCGCCACCAGGGAAGCCCCCAGCTCATCTTTCTGATCAGGTCTTAGAGAGCAACACAGGCCACTAAACCTTGTATGTGTTGCGTACATTTGGGCCAACTGCTCGCCCCTGGTAGACACAGATGCTGGGGGAAAGTGAGTTCTCATGGAAAGAGGTATGCAATGCAGAGCAATATTGGCGTTTTCGGTATATACAAAGTAGGATACTAAAGGTTAACCTAGTTCCTAGAATATTTAGTTCTTTTGAAATAAAATCCTTGCAATTTATTATGGAGCACTTGAACTTGACTTATTTCATAATAAGGATCTTAGGACAAAGAAATAAAAACAACTCTTGAAAACTATTGCTTACACTGTTGGTTGGCTGACCCAACAGTTCTTCCTACCACTTAAACTGGAGAATTTCCCTGAATTTTCTTGATTTTCTGGCAAAAGAAACATGTGAGGCAGCACTGCTGGTCTTGTCTTCCTCTTGCCCTGGTGCTAAGCCTGAGCTCTAGCAACCGTCTTGTGACCATTAGGGAACTTGGCAGGGGTAAGTCACGGAACTGATGTATACCTCAGTCTTCCTCTGATGCGAGAAAAAAGATGACTATATTTTAAAAAGCTACTCCTATTTCCTGTAACTTGATTTGCATGTAGTCTTAACTGATACAATAAAATATGGTTATACCATATTTTATCAGTATAACCATAAAATGACCAATAAAATATGGTCATGCCAAAGACTTAGAGGACTGATGATGATGTTGAAGCCAAAGTGGACATCGTCCCAGTTTTTCAATGCAATGAAAAATTTCAAGACCAATTTCAAAACTGAAAAGTGCGTTTACTAGTTTGACATTTCTCCTTTTCATTTATCATTTTTGTCTTCATAACTCTAATTGTTAGTATCACCTCATATGAACTGGGAAAATTATATTGTCTTACAAACAATGGTTTTTACAGATTTGCCATTTCTCTCAAAGCATTATTATAAATCAATATAAAAACTTCTACTTTGGAAGAACTCCTAAGATTTGAATATAAAATGTAATTAATAGCAAAGGATAAATTAGATCTCTTTCCTTTCTCCCTTCCTTTCTTCTTTATCTCTCTTTGTTTCCAACTCATTCCTTCCTCTCTTAATGTTTTTCTTTATTTAATCTTTCCACTCTCCTGTAAAAAAAAAATCTTTCCTATAGTTGGTACTTTTCTTTTATGAGAGTAATGTGATATGCTTCTCATAAAGAATATAGACATTTTTCTAACTATTTATGCACCTTTGTGGTAGACATTTTTTCCTTATGAATTTTGTGGGAATTTTGCCAGCATGTTATACAACATGTTATACAACAAAACCAGTAATGGAAACGTTTTTCAGATTTTCAGTTTCAAATAGTTTTCCCCGAGTATTTTTTTCTGTCAAAATATAATCCATGTTTGAAGTACATGCCATTATGTCACAAGGGATTTTTGATCCAAGCCAAAATATGAGATCACAAATAATAATCACATTTGATTATTTACCAATATTTTTCCACTCACATATATTAAAACACTGTGTATTTTAATGTTATATCTACTTGCTAAATATAGCTCCATCAGTGTCTGAGAAATAAGATAGGATTAAATAATATAATTTGGTATGTTATAAATATTTTAAACTGAACAGGATCAGGAAAAAAAAAGCTTAATGTTGAGTAAGACATATTGAAAGGAAACTTAACCATTTCCTTGCACAAAAAGGGCCACTTAGTATATAAATGAGAGAAAAAAAGCAGAACGTATTTTCCAGAAGTTAAAATAATCTATTGAAACACTGTTTCTCTGTCTGTATTAGTCTGAAAATCTGAACAGATAGTATTTAACCAGAATCCAAAGTTCGAGGGCGAGATTGTTGAAAGATCTCTAAGTTTAAAATCGCTGTTTGTTGAAGTAAACCTTTGTTCCCAGTCTGTAAATTATTAAAATAAGTAAATAATGAGATCCCAGGCCTCCTCATGTGAGCTGTTTCCTGATGCGCCTCACTCTCTGGCAGTTCATTTCCAGTGATGGTACCAGCACTTTCAGATGTGCAGAGGCTACGCTGGGGATTCCATGACTGCGCGCACGTATCCTCATGCAAATTACAGGCCAACTGTTCCTGCCATACTTTCTAGAAGTTCAAGTTTGGGAATCTCAGTGGAGGGTAGACTTCTTGCTTTAGAAGCTTCTCTAATGGCCATTCCTTTATTTTCTGTGTAATTCACTTTGATTTTTATCTCAAAGTTCTTATTTTGCCTGAGGCAGAAAACTTAGTCATTTCTAAGTAAAAATAAATTCTGTTATTTTTAGTCATTTAATTTTGAAGTTTAATTATATTCACGATGTTCCCTCTGTTTAGTCTTTTCTTACTAACCTTTTTCCTGGGTTGTATTTTTAAATTTTAGGGGCTTATGCAACTCCCACTCTGGGTGATGTGGGAGGGGCCTGATCTCCTGCAGGTCTTGAATTGTTCAGTCCTACACTGGATTCTTACTTTCTATGTAATTTATCCTATCAGATTCTTGGCAAAGGCGAAGTATGATGTTTTCTCTAATGGCAACCTGGACAGAATGTGGCATTATCTTTGTATCTACTCTGCTTCATAGCACCGGTGATGCCCTGAGCCCATTCTATCCTTTCTGTTTTGAGGATGGCCCACAAAGGACCCTTTGGATGTATATCTCTTCATCCCAGTTGTAAGACCATCTGCAAAGGTAACCATGCTTTCTCCCAGTTAACGTCCATGCCACAACTGGGACCCAAAGGAACTTTCAGACCCCCTTCTACACTGCACAGGTGCCACAGGTGTCTCTGGAGGATGTGTATATCTCTTTCTCTGCTAGCCTGCCACCCCATCATCCCTACTTCCCCACTGAACTGATGTTCCGAGACTCAATTTCCAAGGTGGGAAAAGAAAATTCCCCACATTTCCTACAAGCAATTCTGGTGTCTGAGAATTCAGTTCAATTCTTACACTCCATACCCAGGGATAGAATCAAATTTCATAGGTACAGGGCTCAGTCCCAGAAGACCACTCTCCAATTCAGACGCCAGATGCAAACACAGCTTTTCTCTGTATTTGTGACTAATTGGCTGTAAACAAGAGGTTCCCACAACCCTCTCCTTGGGTTCGATTAATTTGCTAGACAGCTAACAGAACTCAGGAAAAACCATTTACTCAGTAGATGACCAATTTATTATATACGAATCAACAACCAGATGAAGAGATGCATAGGGTGAGGTCCCTAACAAAGAAACTTCTGTCCTTTTAGAGCTTGGGGCACAGCGGTATGTGGAAGCTCTCTGAAAAAAGCTGTCTCTTGGGGGTTTTAATGGGAAACTCATTACATAGTCATGATTGATTAAATAATTGGCCAATGGCAACTGATGCAACTCCCAGGAAATCAGGGGGTGGGACTGAAAGTTCCAACCCTCTAATCACTTGGTTGGTGCTCCTGGCAACCAACCCCCTTCCTGGGTTGGGATCCAAAAGTCACCTTCATTAACATAAACCCAACTGTGATGGAAAGGGCTTGCTATGAATAACACCCACTTCACCTTTATGGCCCTGAAGACAAGAACTGAGGACAAGAGACCAAAATATTTTAAAAGATGCTCCCATTACTCTTATTGATCAAAATATTCCAAGAGTTTTGAGAGCCAGGAACTATGCATGAAGACCAAATATATCTGAGAAATATATTTTGGTCATTAGAATGACCAAATATATATACTTCTTATAAATCACAATGTTGCACCCACCCTTTTCCTATTTCCTTGAGGGTGCAGTAGGGTCCCGACTTTCAGAAATCTCAGATGGAAATAAGGGCACAAGTTTCTTCTATTTTTGGTTCCACACCCACACCCCTGCCTCAATCCCCCAGAACTTGACATAGAAGGTACGGCTAAGAGTAGTGTGACCAACTTCCCTGATTTGCCTGAGAGTGAAGAGGTTCCCAGGATGCAAGACTTTCAGTTTGAAAGCATAGAAAGTCATGGAGTTGGTCACTCTATAAGAGGCATGTCCTCTACAGTGTGCTTAACTCTCTTTTTCCTCTCCAAAGTCCTTACTTTTTTTTTTTTTTTGAGGTACGCGGGCCTCTCACTGTTGTGGCCTCTCCCGCGGTGGAGCACAGGCTCCGGACGCGCAGGCTCAGCGGCCATGGCTCACGGGCCCAGCCGCTCCACGGCATGTGGGATCTTCCCGGACCGGGGCACGAACCCGTGTCCCCTGCATCGGCAGGCGGACTCTCAACCACTGCGTCACCAGGGAAGCCCAGTCCTTACATCTTGCTCAGAGTATTTCTTATCTACTGGGGGCTGAGAGTACTTTTTCTCCTTTAAATATTTTCTGTCTGAAAAAGGCCTTTTCAGCTTAGAAGTGAAGGATTTCATATCTATTTTTTCCCCTTCAACTTGGAAGTATACACTTTTGTTTTCCATGTAGTTATATTTGGGAGGATTAATGGGAAATCAGGAGGAATAAGAGAAAATACAAATTAATATTGATACTTCACATATCATTACCATGGTTCTTTTTAAAAAAACTTTATTGAAGTATAGTTGACCTTCACCCATTTCAAGTGTACAATTTAATGATATTTAGTAATTTTACCAGGTAGTGTTACCACTTCCATAAAACAGTTTTAGAACATCTTTTCTTTCCCAATAAGATCCCTCATGACTATTTACAGTTCATTCTTATTCCTAGCCCTAACCTCAGGCAAACACTAATTTACTCTCTATCGCTGTAAACTTGTCTTTTCTAGACATTTCATGTAAATGGAATCATACAATATGTGGTCTTTTTTGTTTAGCTTCTTTCACAATGTTTTTCAGGCTCAACCATGATGTACCATGTATCAGTAGGGGTTGTTCTTTTCAATGCTGAATAGTGTTTCATTGTACGGATATACTGCATTTTCACCCTATCTATTCAATCTAAGCGTTTATGGACGCTTAGATTGTTTCCAATTTTTGATTATTATAAATAATGTTGCTATGAATGTTTTTGTGTAAGTCTCTGTGCAGACATATATTTTCATTCCTCTTGGGCTTAGGGGTAGAATTGCTGGGTGATATGGTAGTTTAATGTTTAACATTTTGAGAAACAACTGAACTGTTTTTCAAAATGCCTGCACTACTTTACACTCCCACCAGCAACATAGGAGGGTTCCTGTTTGTCCACATCCTTGTTAATGTTGTTAATGTCAACGTAACATTTTGTTAATGTCAGTCTGATTTATTAGAGCCACTCTGGTGGATGTGAAATGGTGCTTTTAATCTACATTTCCCTAATGGATGATATTGTTGAGCATCTTTTCATGTACCATGTTTTCATCATCCATTCCTGTATCTTCTTTCATAAAGGACTGTTCACAAGTTTGACCAATTTTGATGGATTATCTTATTATTGAGTTGTCAGCATTCTTCATAGGTTCTGGGTATAAGTCCTTTATTGGGCATGTGTTTTGAAAATATTTGCTTCCTATCTATTGCTTATCTTTTCATTTTCTTAATGGTGCCTCTTGAAGTGCAAAGGTTTTAAACTTTGATAAGGTCCAATTTAATAATTTTTTAATTTTATGAATCATTCTTTTGGTCTTTCCCTAACACAAGGTCTTGAAGATTTTCTTTTACATATTCTTCTAAAAGTTTTACTGGTTAACTTATTTATTTATTTATTATTATTTATTATAAATAAATAAGTTATTTATTTAACTTATTTATTGGTTAGAGTTAAAATCCTACATTCAAGTATATAATCCGTTTTGAGTTAATTTTGTGTTTATTCTGAGATGAAGTCTATCTTTTTGTGTGTGGATCTAATGGTCCCAGCAGCATTTGTTGAACAGACTATCCTTTCCTCCCAGTGATTTGTTTTGGCATCTTTGTAAAACAAATCAGTTGACTGAAATATAAGGCTTTATTTCTGGGCTCTCAATTCTCTTCCATTAATCTGTATACGGTTGACCTTAAACAACACAGCAGGTTAGGGCCACTGGCCCTCCTCACATTTGAAAATCCACATATAACTTAAAGTCTGCCCTCCACACCCAAGGTTCCTTAACTACAGTTCTACATCCGTGGATTCAACCAACTACAGATTGTGTAGTACTGTAGTACATACTATTGAAAAAATCTGCATATAAGTGGACCCTCACAGTTCAAATCTGTGTTATTCAAGGGTCAGTTATATTTACATGTCTATATGCCAATACCAGACTGTCTTGATTACTTTAGCTTTTATAGTTAGTTTTGAAATTAGGAAGTGAAAGTTCTTCAACTTTATTCTTATTTTCAAAATTATTTTGGCTATTAGATGTTTTGCATTTTCATATAAATTTTTGACTTTATCAATTTCTGTAAAAAGTTTTTTGATAGGGATTGTGTTGAATCTATAGATCAGTTTGGGAGAGAACTGCCATCTTAACAATATTGAGTCTTCTAATCCATAATCATAGAATGACTATTTATTTAGGTCTTCTTTAATTTACTTCAGCAAAGTTTTATGATTTTTAGTGTATGCTTTGCACTTCTCTTGTTAAATATATTCCTAAGTATTTTATTCATTTTGGTGCTATTGTGAGTGAAATTTCATTCTTAATTTTGCTCATGTATCAAAATACAATTGATTTTTGTAAATTGATATTGTATCCAGCAAACTTGTTGTACCATTTTTAAAAAATTAATGGACTTTATTTTTTAGAGCAGTTTTAGATTTACAGAAAAATTTAGCAGAAAGTACAGAGAGTTCCCACATAACCCTTCCCCCCACCACTCCTCTCTACCCCTTCTACACAAATTACTCTATTATTAACATCTTGTTAATATGTTATATAATACTAAAAATTGGCTTGCCATGTGATCCAGCAATTGCTGGATCTACTGTAAGAAATACATTTGATGAGCCAATATTGATAAATTGTTATTAACTGAAGTCCATAGTTTATATTAGGGTTCACTCTATGTTGTATATCCTATGGGTTTTTACAAATGCATCCACCATTACAGTGTCATACAAGTTGTTTCACTGCCCCCAAATTACCTGTGCAACACCTGTTCATTGATCCTTCCCTCCCTCCAAATCCTTGGAAACCACTTGTCTTTCTACTGTCTTGGTAATTTTGCCTTTTCCAGAATGGCATTGCTGTGACATTAATAAACATTAAATTAGGTTTTGTTGAGTCCTGTGATGACAGATGGTGAGCCCTGGTTCAACAAATGACCACAAGGGAATTGAAATAGAGAAGTTTATTGCTCATAGGTCCTGGAGGAAGTACACAGCATATGTTGAGGGACCACATGGGGAGTTCAAGGCATGATGTAAGCAGAGAGAGTGACAGGGTGTGGGGCATGTGCCTTTATTAAGGTCCATGGGTGGAGTGCTTTGGGGTTTCCAGGCTAAGTCAGATTGGTCAATTCAAACCAAAAAGAGTAAGGCTTTGATAATCTCCCCAACTGTCTTATCTAAGGGGTACACAAGGGGAAGGCTCTGGGAGGAGGGGTGACTGTTTATCACAAGGGCTGTTGGGGAAGTCATACTGAGAACTTACATTTACTTGTGACTGCAGGCTATTATCTGGACAAAGTTCTTGCATGAGGAGCTAATGCCAGTTTAAGACCCCTGCAAGTTTCTTGGCCAAAAAAATGGATGCCAAGGCTGCAATACCATGGAGTAGCTTAGCTAAATTCTCAACAGTTGGAATGATGTATTATGTAGTGTTTTTGAATTGGTTTCTTTCACTTAGCAATATACATTTAAGGTTTCTCCATGTCTTATCATTTCTTTTAATTGCTGCATGGTTTTCCATTGTATACCACGTAACAATACTCCGTTGATATACCACAGATGTTTATTCTTTCACCTCTGAAGGACATCTTGGTTGCCCTCAAGTTTTAGCTAAGTTATGAATAAAACTTCGTGGGCAGGTTTTTGTGTGGAGATAAGATTTCAACTCATTTGGGTAAATACCAAGGAGTGCAATTGCTGGATCATATGGTAAGCCAATGTTCAGTTTTTAAAGAAACTGTCAAATTGTCTTCAATGTGGCTATACCATTTTTGCCTCCCCACAAGCAATAAATAAGAGTTCTTATTGCCCGACATCCTTACTAGCATTTGGTGCTGTCAGTGCTGTTGTCAATGATTTCAGCCATTCTAACAAGTGTGTAGTGGTACTTTAATTTGCAATCCTCTCATGACATATGATGTGGAGCATCTCTTCATGTGCTTATTTGCCATCTGTATATCTTATTTGGTAAGGTATCTGATCAGTTCTTCTGCTTACTTTTTAATTGGGTTGTTTGCTTTCTTACTGCTAAGTTTTAAGAGTTCTTTCTATATTTTGGATATTTTGGTTCCTTACCAGATATGTGTTTTGCAAATATTTTCTTCCAGTCTGTGGTTAGTCTTTTCATTCTCTTAACAGTGTCTTTGCAGAGCCAAAGTTTTTAAATTAGGAAAAGTCCAATTTATCACATTTTTCTTTCATGGATTGTGTTTTTGGTATTGTGTCTAAGAAGCCATCACTAAGCCAAAGGTCACCTAGGGTTTTTCTTATGTTGTCTTTAAGAGTTTTGTAGTTTTGTGTTTTACATCTAGGTCTATGATATATTTTGAGTTAATTTTTATAAAATGTGTATGGTCTGTGTCTGGATTCATTTTTTTTTTTTTGCATTTGGATGTTTAGTTGTTTCAGCATCATTTGTTGAAAATATTCTTTTTTCTCCATTGAATTGCCTTTGTTCCTTTGTCAAAGACCAGTTGACTGTATTTGTGTGGGTCTATTTCTAGGATCTCTATTCTGTACCCTTGATCAATTTGTCTGTTCGTTTGCCAATACCACACGGTCTTGATTGTTGTAGCTTCCTTCTGTTTTTGATTTCGAATTTAACTCTATATGTATGACAAAACCATTTAAATTTATTAATATTTATTTCATGACTTAACATATGATCTATCTTGGAAAATGTTCCATGTGTGGTTGAAAATAATGTATATTCTACTGATGATGGGTGTTAGGTTAAGTGGGTTGATATTTTTTAAGTTGTATAAATTCTTTTTGATTTTTGTTCCAGTTCTTCTATCAATTTTTGAGAGCAACTATTTTTTTTCAACTCTTTTTTTTTTTCTTTTGGCCATGCTGTGCGGCTTGTGGGACCTTAGTTCCCCTATCAGAGATCGAAACCTGGCCCTCGGCAGTGAGAGCTCAGAGTCCTAAGCACTGGACTACCAGGGAATTCCCGAGAGCAACTTTGTTGAATTTTCTGTTTTTACCTCCAATTCTGTCAATTTTAGTTTCATATATTTGGGACTCAGTTATTAGGTGTTTATAATTATTATTTGTTCTTGTAAGTCAATCCTTTACTGTTATAAAATGTTTCTCCTATCTAGTAGAATTTTTTTCAAGTCTATTTGTCTTTTATTAGTATAACCCCTCCAGCTCTTTCTTGGGTACCATTTGCATTATGTATCTTTTTCTATCTTTTAACTTATTTGTGTCTTTGAATCTAAGTGTCTTCTATATACCATATATAATTGGATCATTAAAAAAAATTCCATCATGCCTGTCTCTGCATTTTGGATCAGAGCATTTAATTATTCACATTTAATGTAACTGCTGATAAGGTAGGATTTATGTTTGCAATTTTCCTATTTGTTTTCTATATGTCTTTTTTATTCCTCTGTTCCTCCATTACTACCTTCTATTGTGTTAAATAGATATTTTCTAATGTACCATTTAAATTCTCTCTTTTTCTGTTTACTCTTTTTTAAAAGTTATTTTTTTTTAGTGTTTGTCCTGAGGATTACAACTGGCTCCTTAACTTAAAGCAATCTAATTTAGATTAATATTGACTTAATTTCAATAGCATACAGAACATTTGCTCTAATGGAGAAGATTTGCTCCATTCCCTCCTTTTTCCTATGTGATATTATTGTTATATAAATTATATCTTTAAACATTATAAGACCATCAACACACATTTATATTGATTGCTTTATACAGTTGTCTTCTAAATCAGATAGAGGAAAAAAGTTACAAAAATTGCATTTGTATTGTGTTTTACATTTATCTATGTAGTTATCCTCACTGATAATCTATTTCTTCATGTGGATTTGAGTTACCATCTAGTGTCTTTTCATTTGAGACTGAAAGATTCCCATTAGAGCTGGTAGTTGTGAATTCCCTCAGCATTTGTTTATCTTGGAATATATTAATTTCTCTCACTATTTTGAGGAATAGTTTTGCTGAATATAGAATTCTTGAATGACAGTCTTCCCCCCTCCACCCCCAGCACTTTGATTGTATCATTCCACTGCCTCTGGCCTCAATAGTTTCTAATGAGAAGTTAGCATTAATCTTACTGAGAATTTCTTATACATTATGAGCATTTTTCTTTTGATGCTTTCAAGAATCTAAGTTTGATTATAATGTGCTAGGGTATGGACTTATTTAAGTTTATTCTATTTGGGGCTCATTGGTTTTTTCAGTTTGAAAGGACACGAGTCTTGCTGGATTAGGGCCCACCCTAATGACTTCATTTTAAATTGATTACCTCTGTAA
Source organism: Aethalodelphis obliquidens (assembly GCF_003676395.1). Classification (NCBI taxonomy): domain Eukaryota; kingdom Metazoa; phylum Chordata; class Mammalia; order Artiodactyla; family Delphinidae; genus Aethalodelphis; species Aethalodelphis obliquidens. The sequence goes on from NW_020838012.1 coordinate 3,448,394, forward strand.
AGACCCTATTTCCCAATATCATCATATTCTGAGGTACCAGGTATTGGGAATTAAACATATCTTTTGGAGTAACACAATTCAATCCATAATATAAACTTTATAGAATTAGTCTAAGAAAGTGATTAAACACACACACACACACACACACACACACACACACACACACCAGCAGCAATAAAAACAATAACAACAAACTTTGGGGAGGAGGGATCTGATTTCCAGAGTTGCCACATTCACATTATCTAAAATGTCCAGTTTCAAAAAAATTTTTTGTGACTCATGAAGAAACAAGAAAGGCACAGAGGAAAAAGAACATATGAATACACAGGAAAAAAAGAGCATGTAACTGGAGTCTTGCATCTGCAAACCAAGAAATTCTGTGGATTGCCAGAAATCACCCGAATTTGGACGAGATGAGGAAGAATTCTCACCTAGAGATGTCAGAGATTGTGTGGCTCTGCTGAGATCTTGATTTTGAACTTCTAGCCTCCAGAACAATAAGACAATAAATTTCTGTTGTCTTAAGACAGCTCTTTTTGGCAGCCCTGATAAATAAATACAGTTTGTATTCCCTAGTGTGCAGCCACTGTATTCTCTAGTAGGTGGGCTTAGTAGTCAGCTAATGACTGATCAGAGATTCCCATAAATGCTTGGGACCAATAAGCCTTCCAGTCTTTGCTAAGGAGCTCTCTGTGTGAGTTGAGGCACTCCTTTTATGCTCAGGCAAATTACTAGACTAACTTATGCTTCATTTCCGGTTTTCACAGGGCCTCAGTGTCAGCCAGAGGTGAGAGCTTGGAGCCCTGTTAGGTCTTTCCTGGGCATTTATACAGCCCTGAATGTGCACATGGCCTTCTACATATTTAAGAATATATCAGCTATTTCCAAAGGCCCTTCTGGACATCTCCTATTTTAGGCTGGAATTTTTTTTCCCCTGAACCGGCATTGCTGCCTTAGGCTGTTGCTGTGTTCAACAATTGTAGTTGATTGCTTGAGTTAAATACTCTGCTGAGAGGGGTTTTTCTGAGCCCTGCATATGGGGTTTTTCAAGGAGCCAAGAGATAGGTCCAGTAAGAAGAATGCTCTGGAGATGGTGCTCTTGGAGGAGCTCCTGGTTTGCCCCTTTTCAGTGGCTGCAACACTGCTCATTTTTACAGCTACAATATGTCAGGGCTGCTGGTTTTCAAGACTAGTTCTGAGTTAGGGGAAGGAGGACGGGAACAGGCCAAATTTAAAAATCCGCAAACTCAACTATTCTAATGGAAGTTCAGAAGTTTTTCTTGAATAAATTCTCCCTAGATTGAGGCAGGTCTTGGGTTAGTTTCTAAAGTACAGAAAAAGATGATTTTGACAAAATTTTCAGTATTTTGTTGCTTTTATGGAAGAGCAGACATATGGGGATCCTCAATCTGACATTACTTATATTTTAAATCGGGGCTACAAAAAGTAGAATTAGACATTAAGAACATGAAGTAACACAGGATTGGAGGCTTATGAATTGGACAATTTCCTTTACCTCTGTAAGCCTCTTTTTGCAGATCTGTACAATTGAGGTAATGATATACACTCAACAAGACTGACATCGTTAGGTCTGCCTTCATGACAGATCTTCTCTTATGAGGGCAATTATAGAAAAAGAAAAATAATGATAAACAGGAGAAACACTGTAAACCCTTCAGGGTGGCATCTCGCTGTAAAATTTAGTCTTTTGAAATGTCTCTTCTCTGCTGTTCCCAATCTTCTGTTTCTTAAGTCATGTGTGAAAAGGCATGGGCATGGCAGTTTCTCATTTAGCTTTGCAGAGTTTCTGTCTAAGGACTGAGCTCACCTACGTGCTATGTGGAAGATAATTCTCTGAGCACTGGAGGTGCTATGCCAGTGAGCCTAATATTGGATGACTTACACATTCTCCCCTTTGATGGAGTAACCTCACATAGAATTTTCAAGAATACCCCCATTAAAGTAGGGGTCCCGTTTCAAAGAGTGTTTTCCCTGAGTTTGGAGAATCTCTGGTAGTCCTGAGAAAGCCAGAAATGCAGGTTGATATTCCAGCCCAAGTTTCTTGTTTTACACTCTTAGTTTTCAGTGTCACAGACATACCTGAATACTATTAAACTCCAGGGATGCATGAAATGCCATAGCCTTTTGCTCCCTGTATCAATTAGAGCAGCAGAACCACTAGGAAATTGTATCTACATCTATTTCTATATCTATGTGTAGATCTATCTATATCTATTTATCTTTATTTCTTTATCTGAATCTCTATTTCTATAAAAACTAAAAGGATTTGCTTAGAGATTGACTTTATGTAATTGTGGGAGCTGATTAAGTAGTCTCTATTAAGGCTGTTTTCCTCAAGTCTGCTGCTGGGAAGTTGAAGTTCAAGTCATCCAGAAGGGGTGATGCATGTAAAAGTGAAGGAAAACAAGAACAAGCTGGAGCCTACAAAGATGAACTGAAATCTGCCAGTTTTTATTACCACTAACCTTGATGGTGTGGACATCTTGCAGAAGTTGGGGCCCTTCTTGGTGGAACTAAACACATACCAGACCCAGAGGTTGAGCAGCTGAAGGAGGAACTTGGTGAAGGTGGAAGAGTTACAGGCTTACCGTCTCATGCCAGAGAGATAAGCCAGCAGATATACGACAATTACAGCAAAGGGGTGGGCCATCATGTACAACACAATGTACATTGTAAAAGAAAAATTGCCCAGAATGCTGGTTACAAATGGCAAGGCAGATTTTATTCGAGCTACTGCCGTAGGGGAAAGGGACTTCAATCTAGAAATGAACTTGACACCAGATACAGCAAAGACACCTGGGAATTTATAGCCATGGGCAGAGTGAGGGAGTCAGTGAATGGAGAAGGACTAAGAGGAACTTGATTAGATAGCAAGGGTGTGGGTATTCTTGCTAAACTGTGCTGAGCAGGCCGTGGATGAAGGCTCAAAGGAGCCTGACTAAGTTTGGTCAAGGAGGGGCTCCTTGTCAGTGTGAAATATCAAAGTGACTGCTGCTTCACTTCTGCTTTCTAAATCTCACACAAGAATCTTCCTTATTGCCCGTTCTAAGTGAGAAATTTGGGAAATGTAGTTTAGCATAACCAAATGTGTAGTTCATACACTACAAACCTACCACACTGCTATTTGGGAGCCATAGTTCTTTCTCTATTCTTATCTTCCTGCTGTGAAATCCAAGGCATGGGTCGTGGATTCACTCACTGTCTCTCCTGAAAGTAGGTAGGTGGGAGATTGATTGATGGGACATTGGCTAACTCTGCCCCCTGCTTCTACTTTGTTTCTTTTCTTCCATGAGTTAAATTATATTTTACCCTCTTTTAAAATATTTTATTGTGATAAGTACCTAACATGGTATCTATCCTCTTAAATTTTCAGTGTACGTTATTGTTGACTGCAGTTATAATGCTGTACATCTCTAGAGCTTACTCAGAGCTCAAATTTTATGACTGTTGATTAACAACTACTCATTCCCCCCTGGACTCAGCCCCTGGTAACCACCATTCCCGTCTTTGACTTTATGAATTTGACTATTTTAGGTATCTCATATAAGTGGAATCATGCAATACTTGTCTTTCTGTGTGTGGCTTATTTCACATACTGTATTTCTATTTTAAGGTGAGCTTTCTGGTCTCCTTCCCTCACTCCTAGGTCCTTCTCTCTGGGATAGGACGGGAGGCATGCTTTCATTTGGGTAGTGAACCCGCTCATGTTTATTGAGATCTGTACAGTATTATCATTGGACTTTCTGGTGGATCAGATGCAATCTGCCAGAAAATAGCCAGTTTACCCACAACCAAAGCAAAAACATAAACAACTTCATTTTCATTTACTCTTAAAGGATAATTTGGAAATAATTTACTTCCGAGACAGGGGGTGTGCTCCAAGCTTATGAGGCTTTAGAGATGCTCAGGACAACACTTTGCATTATAGAGTCAACATATATAAGAGCTATTAAGGCTCAGACCTTGCTCAGATGATCAGGATCCTCTTTCCTTCTGTCCATGGGGGTCAGGCCTCATCCTCTACTTCCTGTCCACATCTTTCTGCATGTGACCCAGGAAGCCAGAATGATGGCTGTTTAGGGGACAGGCTTATGTTGCAGGGTCTTTCACTCCCTCACCTTGTTAATTGGTTTCCATGAACTTGATTAAAGGTAAATACTTGGTTTCTTGAAAGCTTGATGGTAAAAATGGGAGGAAGAGGGAGCAGAGTAAGTGAGAGGATAGTAACTGAGCTAATTCCTCAGTGTTCATGGGAGGAAGTCAATGGACACTTTCTTGAGTAGAGATATTTAAGAATAAAAGTATTTTCATACTGTTTAGAGCTGTGGAAGCAACCACCAAAAAAGAACCAAAACCATATATACTTTTAAATGGTTGTTTCCAGAGAAAAGTACTGGGAATATGTTTGGGAAGGAGTGAAGTAGAGCAGGAAACCCCTGCTTTTTGCTGTAATACCCTGTCTTATTGAAATCCTTTTTTCCCATCTGAATGTATTATTTTGATAATAATTTAAAAAACAAGTCAGACTTAAACCCTTCCAAGGAATCTTACATTATTTTACTTGGATGCATCACATATATTTTGTCAATGATTGAACATAGGCTATATTTAACAACGGTGTAAAAAAAGGGCAGCACTCTTTTATTTCAGAGAATCCATGAACATCCTTTCCAGCAACATAGGCAAGAAAATTCAGAAATTATAATCTATATAAATAAAATTTTAAAATTCTTCAATTACAATGGATGCAGAGAGGAAGATACAGCTCAAGAGCGTATTTGGATATTCTTGGGGCACAAGTTTTTTAATTAATATAATTATGTTAATTTAATTGGAGCAGGCATTTTTGTGGCCCCCAAAGGGGTATTGAAGTACTCGTGCATGAACGTGGGGCTCTCCCTGTGCATCTGGGCTGGTTGTGCCTTATTGCCCATTATGACCTCTCTGTGCTCCGCAGAGATAGGTATAACCTTCCCATGCTGTGGAGTTCACTACTATTGTCTGAAGAAATGTTTTGGCAACTTGATCTCTTTCCTGAACCTCTGGAATAACCTTGTTTCTGGGGCCAGGGCTAGCTGCCAGTCAGTCTCCGCTCCTCACTGGGTACAGCATCCAGCCTTTTCCTCCCAGCTGCTGTGCTCCAAAGCTGCCAAAGAAATGTCTGGCCCTGGCCATATTGTGGATTGTGGGAATCCTGAATTTTCGTGGTGTGAAAGAGGTGACTTGGCTTCAGATATCCAGCACCGTGCTGAAAATGGCCATACTCGGCCTTATTTCCCTAAGTGGAGGAGCGTTGCTGGTGAGAGGGAGGAAGCAGAATCTAGAACTCCTTCGGTGCTGAGTTTCCAGAAGCCTCCCAGTTTACAGAAGCTGTCTTCCAAGGATATTTTTCATATTCAGGTGGAGGATACTCTATGTATATAGCAGGTAACCAACAATACCTTGAGAAAAAGAGTCTCAAGCCATGACTTATTGCACGCCATGTGAAATGCACATCTTTTATTATATTTTGTGTTTCATTTAAAATAAATGATTCAATCTATTTTTTCTTCCTTATTATTTTCTAAATCAGATCAAGATATGCCAGCTCTGCACTTATCACCTACTCTTAATTTTTCCCACAGTTATTCCAAGTATTTATTTTCTTGAATAACTTCTCTTTTTCAGCTTTCTATTCCGGGACCACAGATATGGGACCTCCATGTCAAACTAGTTTTTATTCTATTAATGGATGAATTCTCAGGCTGTGGAAATACTCCCCTTCCATGAAACCGTGAATCCAAGAATAATCCAATGCAGACTATGTTTGTGTTATGGGTGGGTAGGTGCGACACACTCAGGCTTTTAAGTATTTTTAAAAAGAATAGAATCATAGATATCCTTGATTGCTCTAAGGCTGGACTTAATACTCTTCCCTTCAACATCAGGACAAAAGTTTTCTCTCCACTTTCAAAGTCAGTCTCTTCCCTTGAACTCTACCTGTATCCTTTCCCTCTCACCTCCTCAGGAAACTTGCACACTTATTTCATGTTTCTCAAAGTCAACCATTTTATCAGTGTTTTTCTTTGACATTTAAACACGAAGAGACGCTCTACTATTGAACAAATTTTTCCTTTAATCTTAGTACCCCCGTAGTGACTGATGTGTCCATCATTCATTAAATCACTCGATCAGCAGATATGTTTTTAAACACTGACTATTTTTAAAGTACTGTATTAGGGCCTGAAGATGAGTAAGATGTATTCTTTACCCCAAAGAGGCTTATAGTCTAGTAGAACTGGCAATACCTAGATTTTGGCCTGACTTCTGCCACTTACTAGCTTGGCAAGTATCTTTAACTCTCTGGACTTATTTTTTTTTTTTCTCCTTCATTTGAAAAATGGACATTATCACTTAAAATCACTATAATTCTGTGCCTTATGAGCAAATAATGGCATGATAGTATTTAATAAGTGGCTACAAGGGAAAAATATAATTACTATGGAAATTCAGTGGAAGGTAAAATCACCTTTTGCTGTGTCATCAAGTGGAAAAGGTAGCAATTCTCATTGAATCCAAAAAGTTCTAGCAGTAGAAAAATCTGAGTGAAGCTGTGGAGACTAGAAGTGTGCAGGTGTGTATAAGACATGGCACACAATCTTGGGTGACTGCAAAAATGCTTTCCACCTGATGGGCTTTATGATAGATACGATTGCTAAGCCCAGCACCTCGAGAGAGGAGAACAAGATGGCATAGGACTGGAGACAGATGACTGGAGAATGCCAACTTTTAGGCAGTATGTGGAGAAAGAGGATCTGCTGAAGAAGCCAGAGGAAGTTTAGAGAATTATGAAAGAAAATCGCCATGTTTCCAAAAGGAGGTGAAATCAACATGGTGAAATGCTTCAGAAATTGAAGAGTGTGAGAACTGATCAGAAAAAATTTTAAGAGGTCATTGGCGAATTTTGAGCATGAGAGGAAATTTGGCTTTGAATTTAAAAGTGAAGTATTGAGAAAAGAAAGCTATAAGAGATTAGTCTTTTATGGGTAAATGGGTCACTGCAATTTGAAAGGTTAGCATAATGAGAAAAAATTTCTTTTTCCTCTCTCATTTTCTCTCTCTCTCTTTTAAGGATAGAAGAGATATCTTTGGTGTCTATCTGTGCCAATTTCATTTTGTTCCATTGCCAAAGATGTTTCATTGCTAGATGACTTTGCTGAAGACAGATTAACAAAATTTGCTAACCTATCAATTATTACAGAATTCTTGAAAACCAGCTAGCAGTAAACAAAAGCTGACGGAATTTCAGTGTATGCTGGGATTGTTAATTCACTTAATAAATTTTAAGTATAACTAACTTTTAAGTAACACTTTTACCAGTAAAATAGTAATTTGTAGGCAGCTGACTTTGCCTACCATAGGAACAGCCATCTTTTAAGTTCAAAACCAAGGATATTCACTACCTGTCTAGCTATTATATTGTATATTATATTGTATTATATTCCTATCCCCTCTGTAACAATCTAATACATAATGAGAAGGAGCAAAAGGCCCAGAGGAAAGTACAGGTAATCCTAAAAAGTAGCCCTTCTGCTTGCCCAAAATCTTTAACTAATAACCATAGTCATTAATAACTTATTAAGTGCTAAGCATTTGATTGGAATTTTATTGTCTCTGTATTTTCCATTTCCCCAATATACAGGTAAGGAAATTGAAACCTTGACAGTCAATAAATTGTCCAGGAGCTCATAAATAGTTAAGTGGTTCAGGCAGCATTTAAATGAGAGTTTTCTAATTCTTTACTCATCAAGTACTTAATCAGCTCATATTTATGTATGCCATGGGCATTACATTCAACCTTTGGGCAGATGCAGATGGAAGGAATCTGACATTTGTCAAAGGACAAATATTTATTAGTCAGAGGGATTTAGCTTTAAGTAACAGAAACCCACACACATTAGCTTAAACTAGCAAAGGGGAACTTGCTGCAAGAATAATGCTGTATTTCAAGGGAGACCTGAGCAACAGGAATTAGGGAAGCTCTAGAACTTAAAAACTAGAGTTATTAGCGGGATTTTTGTGCTGCCATTATGTGCTTTTTTCCTGATTCTCTCAGTTTTGTTGACATATGGTTCAAATTCTTGCAAGAAATCTTCTCGTGTACTGGCAATGATTCGCTTCCAGTGAGTCAGAGGTCTGTGCTTGGTCCTATTACCTATCACCAGGGCACAGAGTCACATTGTGTACACATAGCTATAATGTTCAATTCTTTATGTCAAGGATAATTCTCAGAGAACGGTGAGACTGGGGAAAATGGTGTCACAAATGGGGAAATATTTGAGAATAAGACTATCCTGGAAAATCATTATATATGATGCTAAATCACGTCTTTTCTGCACTTGATATTGGCATAAAGGGAAGGTGAAGAGACTACAGGGAGAGAGTATTTATGACGGACTCTTTTACTCTTTTCACAAATGCTATGAGAATGTATAATAGGACAATTTTGTTAGCCTAGGAGATTTTTAGCTCCTATTTTCCCAGAAGAAGTTATGATTGCTGAAGGAAGGGTAAGTGTCAACTAGGCAATTAGAAAAGGAAAGAACATTCCACGTGAGAGAATGGGCTGAGGGGCAACGATAAGCACGACACTTTTGAGAAACTGAAAGAAGACCAGTGTGCCTGTAACACGGATAGCAAAGGGGATCATCAACTTGTCATATACTGTATTCTCACAGCCCTTTCTCCCTTTTCACATGGACGCTTACCACAGTCACTATTTTAACTTTTCTTTAGGTGATTATTGAATTAATCATAGGTCCTCTTCTTAATCTTGAGCTTCATGTTTGTTTTTGCTCACCACTGTATTCCCACTACTCAAACTCATTACCTAGTACCTAACAAAGGAGACTGAAGACACAGGTAGACTCCGAACCTACAGGGTCTTATGGGCTAAGCTTTCACTTTCATTCTTGTGCATTTCTTCAGAAATTTTACCATCTATGGGGGAAATGAAGACATTAACCCCCTTTTTTTTTCATTTAGCACCAAACTGTGAAGGGAGGGGTGCGTGTAGCAGTTCCTACTGTGTGCGTGCATGTGCGTGTGGTGGTGGTGGTGGCTGGGGCGGATAGGAAGAGTCCAGCCCAACACTTGATACGTGGAGCAATTTTAAAGGTTAATTTAAGGCATAAGTTTTACCAGTTGTGATTTTGCTCTTTTGCATGTTATAGGGGAGCTGAAGAAACCCAGGAAGACAATTCTAAAATGCATATTTATTGCATTCCCTCTGGTGACTATTGTTTATTTACTGGTTAATATTTCCTACCTGACTGTTCTGACACCCAAGGAAATTCTCTCTTCAGGTTTGTACGTAAATAACTAAGGCAATAAATAATAATAAGGACAGTTCTGGTCCTTTTAGCGTATGTATGTATCATTTTACCGGTTGAGACTACTGTTTGCTTTTCATTATTTTATAGAGAATCAACTTGTAATTTTCGAAAATAACAGAGGGGCCAAAGAGCATGATTTGTCTTAGAAATGAGTTTCACACTTAAGCATGGTAATGTGTTTTCTGATAATATGGAAAAGTATATATAATGATGGCGTATGGTGCAGACTGGGTTCAAAATGTTAGTATTCCTTTCATGATCTCTTCTCATCAGAGTGACACTGTGTAATCAGTGCTTATAATATATATAATATGTATATTATATCTACTAAAAATTTCACAACATGAATTTTCCAAATGTTCTTCTAGGTGACATAAAGAATGATAAACTTGAAATGTAGGACATTAGCAGTTAAAAGAATAGATGCTAATGGTCAACTGATATACATAGTTAATATGATTAATATGTAATATAATGTTGTTATTTACCATAAATAACTCTTAAATTTATAGTGGCAAAGGGCCCTGAACATATTGGAAATTTGACTAAAAGATAACTATTTTAGGGTCCTAGTTGTAGAATAAAAAATGAAAGAATAGGAAAATATTAAGGAAATAAACATATATTTAAAAATGAGTAACAGATTCAAGGAATAAAAGGAAATTTGGAAAGAAATGAGGAACAGGAAATATGAAAGACAAGCAATTTCCTCAAATCAGCATTAAACGTTGAGTTATCAGCCAGTACTTTTGGGACTAATGTCTTTTGAGTAGCTATTACTGTTTTGGTAAATCTTTGGGGCACTGGAAATAAATGTAAGGGAGGTTTAATATAAAAGTCCTAACACACTTTGCCTCAATTCTTGTGTTACTGCCATGTAGGAAGCTGCCATATGCATGGTATCAGTGTTGCTTCATAGTGGTCTATCTCTGTTAGGGAGCTGTACACTAGAAATAGTCAAGATTCTGAGTATTTGTGGGAACAAACCAATTGCTAAATTGGACAAAAACAAGTAATGATTTATTAACTACTCTGATTATGTAGAAAATAAATTTATGAAGCTACGTACAGGTGTGCTCAGGGCTGTTGGTCTGCTGGCTCAGCCGTAATGGCTCACTGAAGCTGGCATCTGTTTTGGCCAGTGCTCTGGCCATACTCATTGTTAAAAATGATGAATATCTCTTCTGGTGTGTCATAACAGTTGCAGCATTTTTGTGGGCGGTATACTAGTTTTGGCATGTATGGAAGACACATGAAGTGTTTTGACTATAATTGATACAATTCTTTTAGACATATCATCCTTAGATGTTTAAATTCTGAAATAATATTTTTGATTTCAAATATCTACCTTTTATGTATTATGAACTTACATTAAGGAAATAATCAGAGCTATACATGAAAAATGTATGTACAGGGACAATCATCATAGCATTACCTATGAAAGCAAAAAATTAAGGACCACCAAAATATCCAATAAATTTGAAATAAATAAATAATTTATAGAAATGTATATAATAGACCATCCTGAGATTTTTCAAAGATCATATTTTTGAAGAATACTTAAAGTAAAAAGACTGTTTATAATGTAATAATGAGAGCAAAGGCAGGATTTATATTACAATATAAAACAGAAAATATCAATAACTAATTAATAATGACCTGTTGGAATGATATTGAGGGTGATTTTTGTTTATTCTTTACTAAATTTTCCAAATTTTCTTTAATGAACGGCAAAATTTATATAGTAGGAGAAAAAATTATAAGCAAAAGAAATGGATTCCTAAATTAAGGAATTGTAAGGATTAAGGAGTGAATGTTTTCAAACAAATGGGTATATTTAAAAGACATGAAAAACTACAAAGGGATATAGACCATCTAGGATGTGTGTGTCTTTCTTAGAAGAAAAAATAGAGTAAGTTCTACAGCACAGTAGGGGAAGCCTGTCCCTCTACAATGAGGTTTGTGGAAATGTCATAGTGAGGAGTACAGGTTCCTGGCTTTTTCAGCCTGAGGATTTCAAAGTTCCTGAAAGCCCTGCTAACACACCGTTGACAAGGTTGCTCCCACTTGGTGTTCTTGAGGGTTCCGTGTCATACTTGAAACTAGAGACTATTGGCATAGGAAAAGATAATCCAAAAGAGTAAGTACATTGTCTGGGAGCAGAGGCTAAGAAGGTTTCTTTGACCAGAAGCAGCCTGCAGATAACTGGTCAACCAGGCGTGATTAAGTACTTTGAGAGGAAACTGAAAATGTTAGAATCACTTACTAGTAAATTGGTACAATCATTTTTGGAGGGTAATTTTGTAATACCTAGCTTATTTTAAAAAGTATATACCTTTTGACTCACAAATCCCACTTCTAAGAATTTACTCTCAGAGGAGAAGTGCACCAACACCTGAGGGCACAAGTGTGTTCATTAAAGAACATTTTTAATTAGTAAAAAATTGAAAATAACCTAAAAATCCACCAATATGGAAATAGTAAATAATTTAAGTTGCAGTTATATAATGGAATACTGAAAAAGTTTAAAGATAATTAGATGGATGTATATGTATTAATATGATCAAGATATATTGGAAGGTGAAAAAAGCAAGATTAACCATGCAGGAGCACACACATACACACACACACACACAAATACATATATGTACACATATACATACCTCTCACAGATGCTTATATATGCATAGAAAAGTTATGAAAGAATATCAAAAAAGATGTTAATGGTAGTTACTTCTGGGGTGTGTGAATGAAGGATTGGCAAAGAAAGGGACACATTTTTACTTTATGTGTTTTGGAGCTATTTATTTTACTTTTTATCAAAAGCATTTATAATATAATTTTTTAAAGAAAATAAATAACATAAGGGAAGGAATGACAAAGAAAAAAAAATCAATTGTAAGATAGAGATAAAGATTATGCAGCAGAGCATAATTAGAACTTCCTCTAATTATAACCAACCAGGTTTGAAAAGGATGGGAAATCAAAGGAGAACAATTGCTTCACTACTGAAAAGAAGTATTTCTGAAATGTGTCTGAAAATGGCAAATGTGCAGAGGTATGACTGTTCAGGAGGAATAACCAACAATACCTTATTTAAAATGAATATTAAGTGAGGCAGGAGACGTTTTAAAACAAGACCCAATATTATAGAATAGCATTAAAGAGAATAGTGAAAAGAGCACTTGAGGCTATTTGAAAGGGCTTTAAAAAATAGACTTTAAAGAACAGGAACCACTGATGAAATTTCAATTTCATCATATTGAAAAAATTGTACTGTTTGTTATAAGCCAGTATGTTGACGTGCTGGAGGCTCTCCTGGAAAACAACTTTGCCATAACCCTGGAGGACCCCTACCCCCAGGGACACAAGATTGTGTTGCACTCTTTCCACTGAAAAACTGAGAATTTTTTTTTCTGAGTCTGAATGATCTATCCTAGCTTATATATCCTACATAATATGAATTGGATTCAGATAGATTCATAGATAGTGGATAATTGTTTTCACTGATGCCTTTTATATCTACTGACTTATACTGAATTAGCATTCATAAGATCTCTTCACCTTTAAGTAAAAAAATCTCAATATTCTCTAAAGATTGGTCAATACCAAGGTTTCTCAATCTTAGCACTAGACATTTTGGACCATATCATTTTTTGTTGTTTTGTCCCATGCATTGTAGGATATTTAGCATCTTTGGCCTCTACCCACTAGATGACAGCAGTAACCTCCTACCTCCTCAGTTGTGACAACCAAAAATGTCTCCAGACTTTGTCAAATGACCCCTGAGGAGCAAAACCACCTCCCCTGAGAGCCCCTGGTCTATAGTTTAGGCTAGTGCCCAGAAGTCGTAAGTAATTTAATCTGTGTGTAATTTATTTTCCCTATCTATATGGTTTATTTTTATTTCTGTTAAGTATTTCAAATTGCACCATGATATGGGAACTTTGTGAGTCTTATTCCTGTGTCAGCAGCATTGCACTGTGCTTTTTTTTCACTCTGACTGTAATTATCAGTACTCTGTAAACTAGTTTTAGTTTAAGCACTCACTCAATCATCCATTCAACAAAATCAATTTATTTCACAAGTATCATTGAAAATTTACTCTATGTCTGTCACTGAATGAAGTAGTTTTATAGAAAGTAAATGATCTTTGCCTTCAAAAAGTGAAATTCCTTGTCTGTTGGGGAAGACATAAAATAATAACTGGTTTGACAGAGCTAAAATGGACACATGCATAAGGAATTAAAGTGTGAAATTAAATGAAATTCAAATTTTTAATGACTTTTTAAATGTCCTCCTTTTTTAAAAAATAATTTTAAAAGTTTTATCATTATCTTTTTAAATACATTTTCTTCTGTGTGTTCTGGTTTTTCTGCAGATGCTGTGGCTCTCACATGGACTGATAGAGTTATCCCCTCATTAACATGGGTTATTCCTTTTGGTATTTCTGCCTCATTATTTAGCAACCTTCTGATTAATGTATTTGAATCATCAAGAGTAATATACATTGCAGGCCAAGAGGGCCAGCTGCCTTTGTTATTTAACGTGCTTAATATTTACTCCTCTCCATTTATGTCTGTGCTACTACTTGTCATTATGGTGTCCATCGCGGTTGTCTTGACAAACCCAATTGATTTGATAAACTATCTTTATATTGTAGTTTCTATTTGGTCTGCTTTATCAATGACAGGAATACTAAAACTGAGATACCAAAAGCCCAATCTACCTCGACCTTATAAGGTAAAAGTGAGTTTTCTAATTTTTTTCTGTGTGAAATCAAAGATACTGGGTGTAAATGTATTGGAAGACTATATTCAGAATGTCTACAAGTAGATCTTTTTATTACTAACAAATTGTGAAGCATGTACAGATAATTTGGTCTTAATTTTAATTTTTATTGGGTAGATTTTACTCAATATAAAATCTCTCAGGTTCTGTTTGGTTTATTAGAGAGAAGGATAGTCCTCTGGACTGTCAGACAAATCATTATGAGTCTTTTCAGCAGAGATTACTTTGTTTAGTTCTGTAGCTAGCTACCACTGCATACCAGTATCTTCCACAGTCAGGGTCAGATTTTGCAGGCGGGAAATAAGAATAGGCAAGTGCTGCTGTGGGGTCACGAGTTATAGCATCTCCTGTCCTGAAACGTCAGCTTAACTTGATCACCAACAAATTCCATCCTTTCACTTCTACTTACATTTAAACTTACTTTCGGTCTGGATGAAGAAGAGTTTCACAGGAGTGCTCTTTAATCATAGAAAAGGAAAGAAGAAAAAACTGGACAGCATAAGGAAACTTGGAGAAAGGTGGCCTGATGCTTTGATTATCAGAATAGTAAAACAGGCTTGGTTGGCTCAGCATCATGTTAAAAGCTTTGCTTGGATTATCAAAATTATTTCTCTCAGTAATACAGAAGATGGATACTAGTGTTATCCCCATTTTACAGATAAGGAAATAGGTTTATAAAAGTTGTCACTTGCCCAAGGTCACACAGCATGGAGTGGAGCCAAGATTCAAATCTAGGCAGTCTCTTTAGGATGTTTGTCTCTCACTAAGTACAAAATATAAGAAAGAACTCTGGGAGGAAGCAACATTCTAATCATCAGCTTTGGTTGGCTTACAACCATCTTTTCTTTTCAGTTCCTTCTACTTCCATCCAGCCATCCCCTAATAATATCAATTATTGAGAAGCCACTATGATTTGAATACCTTGCTAGGTATTCTGGGTGCAGAAAGGAATAAGACTTGGCTTCTGCATTCAGGCAGACTATAATCTAGACAGTCAGATGAACCAAAACCATAGTATGAGCATTGCTACGTGGTGGCCTCCAGAGTATGCTCAGAGAGTACATAGGGAAGGGGAATATTCTTGTTTTTTAATCACTGATCCTCAGTGTCTTCAGACCTAAAATGGGAATAAATAATGCTTACCTCCTAAGAATGTGGGATGTATTAAATGAGCTAAGGCATGCAAACAATACAGAGCCACATTGATAGTTATTATTATTTATATTATTATTTGATATTCATTTGCATCAAAAAGGAAGGCAAGAGTAACCATAGCGTTAAGTGCTTGAAATTTGTCTCTAATGCCCACATGAATGCTCTTCTGTCCTCTCTCAGTTTTTGGATAACTGATGGTAAGCTCTGAGATGATAGGTTATCTTTCTCAGGGGTATTTTACCAATTAAAAGGAGTTTCTTAATGATTTAAACCCCAAATGAGTGACACTCTAATTAAAGGGTTTAATAAATTGTGACTAGCTGTGTTATACTTTGGAGGTATAGATTCATATCTGTCTCTTAAATGTATTGTAAAAGTGACTGCCTACTGAATTTTCTCCCTAGGTAGGGTAATGTTTGGTGCAAAACACTTGCAATACTAACACAAAACAAGTGCCAAGGATAGGGATTCAAGGTTTTTGGCCAAAACAGAAACCAAAAAAATCCACAAAAAATAAGGAGAATTGTTTTGGCAAAGTTTTTATTTTGATTTGTTTTGTTTTTAATATACTGAGCCTACAGAGCCATAATATTTACCTGTCAATATCTACTTGAGCAGCAGAGGGTCTGAGGATACTCTGTGTTATTGAGATGAATTTCCTACTGCCTTGAGATATTTTTCTGGGAAAATTGTTTTGACTTCCTTTGGGCCTTAGGAACTCCCTCTTAAAGAACTCATGCCTTCTAGACCAGAAGATGTTTATCCTACCGGCAAATGGTCATGATTATTTTCACTCACGAACAGTCAAATGCTAGATGTTCATTCCCTACAGCCAACACCCTAACAATAATTTTCAACATCTTAAACAGTAAGCCAGGTTTCTCTAAACTCATGGATAATTTAACCCATTTTCTATCAGTAGCTTATATCTTACTTTTTGTTTATGTAAATATGTAAGTACCTTAAATGGGTTTTAATATCTAATTTTAAAAAAAATTGCTCTTTTCAGGTGTTTTTGCCATTTCTACTGGTAGCAATAGCTATCAGCCTGTGCTTGGTTTTGATACCTTTGGTGAAGTCTCCACATATGTATTATATCTATGTGTGTCTCTTTATTCTCAGTGGACTTCTGTTTTATATACCTTTAATATATCTAAATTGAGGTTGCTTTGGTTTGAGAAGATGACGTGTTATTTACAATTGCTGTTTAATATTTGCATCCCTGAAGTGTCTGATGAACAGATGTCAGAAGTAAAAGTAGGAACTGTGAAATAAAATAGCCTTCTAAAAACACACCAAGTTCCAAATAAAGATTAAGCACATAATGGAACATTAATGATAAAGTACCTATGGTAACTTTCTTTCTCAAATGAGATGATATATACAGAAGTACACAGGACAGTACCTATCTTTAAAACTCACACAGAAATTGTAATGTGTAATGAAAGCTCTGTTGTTTTGCAGAAAGCTTAAGTCTTGGTTTGCATTGATATATTGCTGATGTCTCTCCCATTCTTCCATTTTTTCTACACCCCACCCCTTCTTTACTGAAGTTGTGGTTGTCTTGTAATAAAAGTTAACAATTAAAAATAAAAAAGCATGGGAGTTCCCTGATGGTCTAGTGGTTAGAATTCAGTGTTTTCACTGCTGTGGCCCGGGTTCAATCCCTAGTCAGGGAACTGAGATCCCACAAGCGATGCTGTATGGCCAAAAATAAAAAATAAAATAAATAAATAAATAAAATAAAATTAAAACGCATTCTCTTCAACTTTCCTGAGTCCTTCTTTTGGTGCTGATTTGAATATAGAAAACAACCCATTTGGAGAGGGGGCGGAGTCAAGATGGCCAAGTAAGAGGATGTGGAGTTCACGTCTCCTCACAAGTACACAAGAATGCATCAGAGCAATTCTTGCAGAGCACCTACTGAGCACTAGTGGGGGACCTCAGACACCCACGGGGACTGGAAGAATCTCTGTGCAACTGGGTATGATGTGGGAGGGAAGGAGGGGGGCAAGAAAAGTGGAGGTGGGACAGGACAGGCGCCCCTGAAGTGGGGCTAGGGAAGAAAAGAGATTCCCACACTCAGAGGGCCCCATTCATGGTGAGGGGATCAGTGGGGACAGAGAGGGACCTTCAGGGGATTGCGAGATCAGAGGGGAATGTGGCAGCTGGTCTGTAGAGGGCGGGACACAGTGGGACCTATGTGTATGGTCTGTGTCACAGCACTGTGCACCTCAGCCTGAGTTGTGTGTCTCCTGGTGGAGAGGAGGGCTGGGTACCGGAGAGTGAGGTTTGGAGGGTGGACCTGGGGAGGGGATGGCTGTTGACGGTGGGGAGGCAGCCTGGGGCAGCAAGAGGGAAGGGCTCCACAGCCGGGAAGGTTGGCAGAGGAAGACCGGGCCACCAGAGA
Organism: Aethalodelphis obliquidens; assembly: GCF_003676395.1. Lineage (NCBI taxonomy): Eukaryota > Metazoa > Chordata > Mammalia > Artiodactyla > Delphinidae > Aethalodelphis > Aethalodelphis obliquidens. Next base: position 3,466,145 of record NW_020838012.1, read on the forward strand.
AGTCGGGTAACATTGTTAATTGGTGAGCAAAGGGCAGTGCTGCCATTGCATTGCCCTTCCCCACCTGCTGACCTGGCCTCCTTGGGCAGTGGGCACACCTGAGTGGGCTTGCCCACCCCTCAAGTCAGGGTCTCCTCTACCCACTTGGGCCCCAGTGAGCCTGCTAGGGGCCCAGGTCTGAGCCCTGCTCTGCCAGGGCCTCCTCTGGCTGCACGGGTCCCAGTGGGCCTGAGCACAGCTCCCCCAAAGCCTCCAAGGACCAGGTGGGTCCTGGCAGCCTGCACACCACCCCAACAAAGATTCCTCTGGCCGTGTGTGTCCTGGGCCTGAGCACTGCACCCCTCAAAGCCTCCGAGGGCTGCACAGGCCCCAGGCCTGTGTCCCACCCCCACCAAAGCCTCCTCTGGCTGCATGGGTACAGGTGGGAAGTCTGTGCCCCAGTTGGCCTGTGTGGGCACATGTGCTCTGGGCCAGCTTCAGGAGCAGATGCTGGTGAAAAAAACACACGCAATGGTGGGGCTGACACAATGGGTTCAGAGACCTACCTAAAGGTCTTGGAGGGCCTCCTGGGGAAGTGTGGGTTGCACGGAGCTCACCATAGGGGCAAGGGCACTGATGGAAGAGGCACCATGGAATCCTTACTTTTATTTTTAAAATTTTAAAATTTATTATTTATTTATTTATTGATGTTGTGTTTTGTTGTTTCATTTTTATTTTTCCTAACATATTTTTTATTTTTCTAATTTTATTTTATTTTTTTTCTTGTTATTATTCTGCTCTTTTTTGTTGTCTGGTTTTTGTTTTCATTTGTTTTGTGATTTTGTTTTCTGTTGGTTTGTTCTTTTGATATTTTTGTGTTGTTTTGTTTCATAGTGTTTTTATTTTGTTTTTGTCTTTTTAAACATTTCTTTTATTTTTTAATTTCTGTTTTTGTCATTTTCGTGTGTTTGTCTTTGTTCTCTTAGCTTTTCTTTTAGCTTGTCCTTTTACTTTTGTTTTATTTTTTGTTTTCTGTTTAGCTAGTTTTGTTTTTATTATTGGTTTTGGTTTTTGGGCCATCTTGTTTGTTTGGGTGTCTTCTGGTTTTTTAATTTCCTTGTGGGTTTTTGCTGTTGTTGTTGTTTGCTTGTTGGATTGTTTTTTGTTTGCTTGGATCTGTTTTTGTTATTTGTCTTGGGTTTTATTTGTCTGTTTTCTTTTCTTTTTTTGTTTGTGTGTTTGTTTGTTCAGTTTTGCTTTATTATTTGCCTTGGGCTTTGTCTTTATTTATTTTTTTGCCTTGTGGCTTCTGGGGTCTTGGTGTCCAGGTTGGCAGTCTGACCTGAGCCCCTGTGGTGGGAACACCAAGTCCAAGACACTGGGCTAACAGAGAACTGCAGGCCCCAGGGAATATTAATCAGTGTGAGCTCTCCCAGAGCTCCTCATCTCATCTTGGCACCAAGACATGGCTCCACCAAACTGCCTGAAAACTCCAGTGCTGGATGCCTCAGGCCAAACAACCAGCAAGACAGGAACACAGCCCTATCCATCAAAAAAAATGAGATGACAGAAAAATACATTAAACATGAAGGAGCAAGGTAAAAACCTATAAGACCAAATAAATGAAGAGGAAATGGGCAATCTACCTGAAAAAGAATTCAGAGTAATGGTAGTAAAAATGATCCAAAATCTTGGAAATAGAATGGAGGCACGGATCGAGAAAATACAAGAAATGTTTAACAAGGACCTAGAAGAACTAAAGAATAAACAAAAAGTGATGAACAACAAAATAATTGAAATGAAAAATACACTAGAAGGAAACAATAGCAGAGTAACTGAGGCAGAAGAATGAATAAGAGAGCTGGAAGATAGAATGGTAGAAATAACTGCCATGGAGCAGAATAAAGAAAAAAGAATGAAAAGAAATGAGGACAGTCTCAGAGACCTCTGGGACAATGTTAAACACACCAACATTCAAATTATAGGGGTCCCAGAAGAAGAAGAGAAAGAGAAAGTGTCTGAGAAAATATTTGAAGAGATTATAGTGGAAAACTTCCCCAACAAGGGAAAGGAAATAGCCACTAAAGTGCAAGAAGCACAGAGAGTCCCATACAGGATAAACTCAAGGAGAAACACACAGAGACACATTAATATGCATCTAATCAAACTAATCAAAATTAGTTTGATTAATATCAAACTAACAAAACTTAAATTCAAAGAAAAAATATTAAAAACAGCAAGGGAAAAGTAATAAATAACATACAAGGGAATCTCTGTAAAGTTATCAGCTAATTTTTCAATGGAAACTCTGCAGGCCACAAGGTAGTGGCAGAATGTACTTAAAGTGATAAAAGGGAAAAAACTACAACCAAAATTATTCTACTCAGAAAGGATATCATTCAGATTCGATGGAGAAATCAAAAGCTTTACAGACAAGCAAAAGCTAAGAGAATTCATCACCACCAAACCAGCTTTACAACAAATGCTAAAGGAACTTCTCTAGGCAGGAAACACAAGAGAAGAAGAGGACCTACACAAACAAAACCAAAACAATTAAGAAAATGGTAATAGGAACATACATATTGATAATTAACTTAAATGTAAATGGATTAAATGCTCCAACAAAAAGACACAGACTAGTTGAATGGACACAAAAACAAGATCCATATATATGCTGTCTACAAGAGACCCTCTCAGACCTAGTGCCACCTACAGACTGAAAGTGAGGGGATGGAAAAATATAGTCCATGCAAATGGAAATCAGAAGAAAGCTGGAGTAGCAATACTCATGTCAGATAAAATAGACTTTAAAATAAAGACTGTTACAAGAGACAAGGAAGGACACTAAATAATGAGCAAGGATCAATCCAAGAAGATATAACAATTATAAATATTTATGCACCCAATATAGGAGCACCACAATACATAAGGCAAATACTAACAGCCACAAAAGGGGAAATTGACAGTAACACATTCAGAGTAGACGACTTTAACACCCCACTTTCACCAATGGAGAAATTATTTAGACAAAATTAATAAGGAAACAAAACCTTTAAAAGATGCAATAGACCAGATAGACTTAACAGATATTTAATTTATAGGATATTCCATATGAAAGCAGAAGAATACAATTTCTTCTTAAGTGCACACAGAACATTCTCCAGGATAGATCACATCTTGGGTCACAAATCAAGCCTTGGTAAATTTAAGAAAACTGAAATATTATCAAGCATCTTTTCCAACCACAATATTATGAGATTAGAAATCAATTACAGGAAAAAAAAACTGTAAAAAACACAAACACATGGAGGTTAAACAATATGCTACTAAATAGCAAGAGATCACTGAACAAATCAAAGAGGAAATAAAAAAATACATAGAAACAAATGGCAATGAAAACATGATGACTAAAGACCTGTGGGATGCAGCAAAAGCAGTTCTAAGAGGGAAGTTTATAGCAAGATAATCTCACGTCCAGAAACAAGAAAAGTCTCAAATAAACAATCTAACCTTACACCTAAAGCAACTAGAGAAAGAAGAACAAACAAAACCCAAAGTTAGTAGAAGGAAAGAAATCATAAAAATCAAAGCAGAAATAAACGAAATAGAAATGAAGAAAACAACAGCAACGATCATTAAAACTAAAAGCTGGTTACTTGAGAAGATAAACAAAATTGATAAACTTTTAGCTAGACTCATCAAGAAAAAAAGGGAGAAGACTCAAATCAATAAAATTAGAAACAAAAAAGGAGAAGTAGCAACTACACTGTAGAAGTACAAAGGCTCATAAGAGACTACTACAAGCAACTCTATGCCAATAAAATGGACAAACTGGAAGAAATGGACAAATTCTTAGACAAGCACAACCTTCCAAGACTGAATCATGGAGAAATATGAGATATGAACAGACTGATTATAAGTAATGTAATTGAAACTGTGATTAAAAATCTTCTAACAATCAAAAGTCCAGGACAAGATGGCTTCACAGGAGAATTCTATGAAACATTTAGAGAAGAGCTAATACCCAACCTTCTCAAACTCTTCCAAAGAGTATAGAGGAGGGAACACTCCCAAGCTCATTTGATGAGGTCACCAGCACCCTGATACCAAAACCAGACAAAGATATCACACACAAAAAATATTACAGACCAATATCCCTGATGAACGTAGATGCAAAATCCTCAACAAAATACTAGCAAACAGAATCCAACAGCATATTAAAAGGATCATACACCATGATCAAGTGAGATTTATCCCAGGGATGCAAGGATTCTCCAATATACGCAGATCAATCAATGTGATACACCGCATTAACAAACTGAACAATAAAAAAATATGATCATCTCAATAGATGCAGCAAAAGCTTTCAACAAAATTCAACACCCATTTATGATTAAAAAAAACTCTCCAGAAAGTGGGCATAGATACCTCAACATAATAAAGTCCATATATGACAAACCCACAGCCAACATCATTCTCAATGGTGAAAAACTGAAAGCATTTCCTCTAAGATCAGGAACAAGACAAGGATACCCACTCTCACCATTATTATTCAACATAGTTTTGCAAGTCCTAGCCCCAGCAATCAGAGAAGAAAAAGAAATAAAAGGAATACAAATTGGAAAAGAAGAAGTAAAACTGTCACTCTTTGAAGATGACATGATACTATACATAGAAATGCCTAAAGATGCCACCAGATTTATGTTATAGAGTGTTCTGCCTATGTTTTTCTCAAAGAGTTTGATAGTTTCTGGCCTTACATTTAGGTCTGTAATCCATTTTGAGCTTATTTTTGTGTATGGTGTTAGGGAGTGTTCTAATCTCATACTTTTAGATGTAGCTGTCCAGTTTTCCCAGCACCACTTATTGAAGAGGTTGTCCTTTCTCCACTGTACATTCCTGCCGCCTTTATCAAAGATAAGGTGGCCATATGTGCGTGGGTTTACCTCTGGGCTTTCTATCCTGTTCCATTAATCTATATTTCTGTTTTTGTGCCAGTACCATACTGTCTTAGTTACTGTAGCTTTGTAGTATAGTCTGAAGTCAGGGAGCTGGATCCCTCCACTCTGTTTTTCATTCTCAAGATTACTTTGGCTATTCGGGGTCTTTTGTGTTTCCATACAAATTGTGAATTTTTTTTGTTCTAGTTCTGTGAAAAATGCCAGTGTTAGCTTGATAGGGATTGCATTGAATCTGTAGATTGCTTTGGGTAGTAGAGTCATTTTCACAATGTTGATTCTTCCAATCCAAGAACATGGTATATCTCTCCATCTATTTGTATCATCTTTAATTTCTTTCATCAGTGTCTTATAATTTTCTGCATACAGGTCTTTTGTCTCCTTAGGTAGGTTTATTCCTAGATATTTTATTCTTTTTGTTGCAACGGTAAATGGGAGTGTTTTCTTGATTTCACTTTCAGATTTTTCATCATTAGTGTATAGGAATGCCAGAGATTTCTGTGCATTAATTTTGTATCCTGCTACTTTACCAAATTCAGTGATTAGCTCTAGTAGTTTTCTGGTAGCATCTTTAGGATTCTCTATGTATAGTATTGTGTCATCTGCAAACAGTGACAGCTTTACTTCTTCTTTTCTGACTTGGATTCCTTTTATTTCCTTTTCTTCTCTGATTGCTGTGGCTAAAACTTCCAAAACTATGTTGAGTAAGAGTGGTGAGAGTGGGCAACCTTGTCTTGTTCTTGATCTTAGTGGAAATGCTTTCAGTTTTTCACCAGTGAGGAAGTTGTTGGCTGTGAGTTTGTCATATATGTCCTTTATTATGTTGAGGAAAGTTCCCTCTATGCCTACTTTCTTCAGGGTTTTTATCATAAATGGGTGTTGACTTTTGTCGAAAGCTTTCTCTGCATCTATTGAGATGATCATATGGTTTTTCTCCTTCAGTTTGTTAATATGGTGTATCACATTGATTGATTTGCGTATAATGAAGAATCCTTGCATTCCTGGAATAAACCCCACTTGATCATGGTGTATGGTCCTCTTAAAGTGCTGTTGGATTCTGTTTACCAGTATTTTGTTGAGGATTTTTGCAACTATGTTCATCAGAGATATTGGCCTGTAGTTTTCTTACTTTGTGACATCCTTGTCTGGTTTTGGTATCAGGGTGATAGTGGTGTCGTAGAATGAGTTTGGGAGTGTTCCTCCCTCTGCTATATTTTGAAAGAGTTTGAGAAGGATAGGTGTTAGCTCTTCTCTAAACGTTGGATAGAATTCGCCTGTGAAGCCAACTGGTCCTGGGATTTTGTCTGTTGAAAGATTTTCAATCACAGTTTCAATTTCAGTGCTTGTGATTGGTCTGTTCATATTTTCTATTTCTTCCTGATTCAGTCTTGGCAGGTTGTGCATTTCTAAGAATTTGTCCATTTCTTCCAGGTTGTCCATTTTATTGGCATAGAGTTGCTTGTAGTAATCTCTCATGATTTTTTGTATTTCTAAAGTGTCAGTTGTTACTTCTCCTTTTTCATTTCTAATTCTATTGATTTGAGTCTTCTCCCTTTTTTTCTTGATGAGTCTGGCTAATGGTTTATCAATTTTGTTTATCTTCTTAAAGAACCAGCTTTTAGTTTTGGTGATCTTTGCTATCATTTCCTTCATTTCTTTGTCATTTATTTCTGATCTGATCTTTATGATTTCTTTCCTTCTGGTAACTTTGGGGTTTTTTTGTTCTTCTTTCTCTAATTGCTTTAGGTGCAAGGTTAGGTTGTTTATTCGAGCTGTTTCCTGTTTCTTAAGGTAGGATTGTATTGCTATAAACTTCTCTCCTGGAACTGCTTTTGTTGCATCCCATAGGGTTGGGGTTGTCGTGTCTCCATTGTCATTTGTTTCTAGGTAGTTTCTGATTATCTCTTTGATTTCTTCAGTGATCACTTCGTTATTAAGTAGTGTATTGTTTAGCCTCCATGTGTTTGTATTTTTTACAGATCTTTTCCTGTAATTGATATCTAGTCTCATAGCGTTGTGGTCGGAAAAGATACTTGATACAATTTCAGTTTTCTTAAATTTACCAAGGCTTGACTTGTGACCCAAGATATGATCTATCCTGGAGAATGTTCCATGAGCACTTGAGAAAAATGTGTATTCTGCTGTTTTTGGATAGAATGTCCTATAAATATCAATTAAGTCCATCTTGTTTAATGTATCATTTAAAGCTTGTGTTTCCTTATTTATTTTAATTTTGGATGATCTGTCCATTGGTGAAAGTGGAGTGTTAAAGTCCCCTACTATGAATGTGTTACTGTCGATTTCCCCTATTATGGCTGTTAGTTTTTGCCTTATGTATTGAGGTGCTCCTATGTTAGGTGCATAAATATTTACAATTGTTATATCTTCTTCTTGGATCGATCCCTTGATCATTATGTAGTGTCCTTCTTTGGCTCTTCTAATAGTCTTTATTTTAAAGTGTATTTTGTCTGATATGAGAATTGCTACTCCAGCTTTCCTTTGGTTTCCATTTTCATGGAATATCTTTTTCCATCCCCTTACTTTCAGTCTGTATGTGTCTCTAGGTCTGAAGTGGGTCTCTTGTAGACAGCATATATATGGGTCTTGTTTTTGTATCCATTCAGCCAATCTGAGTCTTTTGGTGGGAGCATTTAATCCATTTACATTTAAGGTAATTATCGATACGTATGTTCCTATTACCATTTTCTTAATTGTTTTGGGTTCGTTATTTTAGGTCTTTTCCTTCTCTGTGTTTCTTGCCTAGAGAAGTTCCTTTAGCATTTGTTGTAAAGCTGGTTTGGTGGTGCTGAACTCTCTCAGCTTTTACTTGTCTGTAAGGGTTTAATTTCTTCTTCAAATCTGAATGAGATCCTTGCTGGGTAGAGTAATCTTGGTTGCAGGTTTTTCTCCTTCATCACTTTAAATATGTCCTGCCAGTCCCTTCTGGCTTGCAGAGTTTCTGCTGAAAGATCAGCTGTTAACCTTATGGTGATTCCCTTGAGTGTTATTTGTCCCTTGCTGCTTTTAACATGTTTTCTTTTTATTTAATTTTTGACAGTTTGATTAATATGTGTCGGCGTATTTCTCCTTGGATTTATCCTGTATGGGACTCTCTGTCCTTCCTGGACTTGATTAACTATTTCCTTTCTCATATTAGGGAAGTTTTCAACTATAATCTCTTCAAATATTCTCTCAGTCCCTTTCTTTTTCTCTTCCTCTTCTGGGACCCCTATAATTTGAATGTTGGTGCGTTTAATGTTAACCCAGAGGTCTCTGAGACTGTCCTCAATTCTTTTCATTCTTTTTTCTTTATTCTGCTCTGCTGTAGTTATTTCCACTATTTTATCTTCCAGGTCACTTGACCGCTCTTTTGCCTCAGTTTTTCTGCTATTGATCTCTTCTAGAGTATTTTTAATTTCATTTATTGTGTTGTTCATCATTGTTTGTTTCATCTTTAGTTCCTCTAGGTCCTTGTTAAATGTTTCTTGCATTTTGTCCATTCTATTTCTAAGATTTAGGATCATCTTTACTATCATTATTCTGAATTCTTTTTCAGGTAGACTGCCTATTTCCTCTTCATTTGTTAGGTCTGGTGGGTTTTTATCTTGCTCCTTCATCTGCTGTGTGTTTTTCTGTCTTCTCATTTTGCTTATCCTACTGTGTTTGGGGTCTCCTTTTTGCAGACTGCAGGTTCCTAGTTTCCATTGTTTTTGGTGTCTGTCCCCAGTGGCTAAGGTTGGTTCAGTGGGTTGTGTATGCTTCCTGGTCTAGGGGACTAGTGCCTGTGTTCTGGTGGATGAGGCTGGATCTTGTCTTTCTGGTGGGCAGGTCCATGTCTGGTGGTGTGTTTTGGGGTGTCTGTGGACTTATTATGATTTTAGCAGCCTCTCTGCTAATGGGTGGGGTTGTGTTCCTGTCTTGCTAGTTGTTTGGCATAGTGTGCCCAGCGCTGTAGCTTGCTGGTCGCTGAGTGAAGCTGGGTGCTGGTGTTGAGATGGAGATCTCTGGGAGATTTTCGCCATTTGATATTATGTGGATCTGGGAGGTCTCTTGTGGACCAGTGTCCTGAAGTTGACTCTCCCACCTCAGAGGGACAGCACTGACTCCTGACTGGAGCACCAAGAGCCTTTCATCCACATGGCTCAGAATAAAAGGGAGAAAAAGTAGAAAGAAAGAGAGGATAAAATAAAATAAAATAAAGTTATTAAAATAAAAGAATAATTATTAAGAAAAACAATTTAAGTGAAAAAAAAAAAGAACAGACGGATAGAACCCTAGGACAAATGGTGAAAGCAAAGCTATACAGGCAAAGTCTCACACAGAAGCATACACATACACACTCATAAGTAGAGGAAAAGGGGAAAAAATAATAAATCTTGCTCTCAAAGTCCACCTCCTCAATTTGGGATGATTCGCTGTCTATTCATGTATTCCACAGATGCAGGGTAAATCAATTTGATTGTGGAGCTTTAATCCGCTGCTTCTGAGGCTGCTGGGAGAGATTTCCCTTTCTCTTCTTTGTTCGCACAGCTCCCGGGTTTCAGCTTTGGATTTGGCCCCGCCTCTAAGTGTAGGTCGCTGGAGGGCGTCTGTTCTTCGCTCAGACAGGACGGGGTTAAAGTAGCCGCTGATTCGGGGGCTCTGGCTCACTCAGGCCGGGGGTAGGGAGGGGTACGGAGTGCGGGGCAAGCCTGCAGCGGCAGAGGCCAGCGTGACGTTGCCCCAGACTGAGGCGTGCTGTGCGTTCTCCCAAGGAAGTTGTCCCTGGATCCCGGGACCCTGGCGGTGGCAGGTTGCACAGGCTCCCCGGAAGGGACGTGTGGATAGTGACCTGTGCTCTCACACAGGCTTCTTGGTGGCGGCAGCAGCAGCCTTAGCGTCTCATGCCCGTCTCTGGGGTCCGCGGCTCATGCCCGTCTCTGGAGCTCCTTTAAGCAGCGCTCTTAATCCCATCTCCTCGTGCACCAGGAAACAAAGAGGGAAGAAAATGTCTCTTGCCTCTTCGGCAGGTCCAGACTTCTTCCAGGACTCCCTCCCAGCTAGCCGTGGTGCACTAACCCCTTCAGGCTGTGTTCACGCTGCCAGTCCTTTCCCTGTACTCAGAGCGAAGCCCGAGCCTCTGCTCCCAGCCCCGCCCGCCCTGGCGGGTGATCAGAGAAGCCTCTCGGGCTGGTGAGTGCTGGTCAGCACCGATCCTCTGTGCAGAAATCTCTCTGCTTTTCCCTCCGCACTCCTGTTTCTGTGCTCTCCTCCACGGCCCCGAAGCTCCCCCCCTCCACTGCCTGCAGTCTCCGCCCGCAAAGGGGCTTCTGGTGTGTGGAAACCTCCCACTGGTGCAGGTCCCGTCCCTATTCTTTTGTCTCTGTTTATTCTTTTTCTTTTGCCCTACCCAGGTACGTGGGGAGTTTCTTGCCTTTTGGGAGGTCTGAGGTCTTCTGCCAGCGTTCAGTAGGTGTTCTGTAGGAGTTGTTCCACGTGTAGATGTATTTATGATGTATCTGTGGGGAGGAAGGTGATCTCCACGTCTGTCTCTTCTGCCATCTTCCCCCTCTCCATTTATATGTTTTACCTTGTGGCAATGACCCACACCTCCAGAACAAGGTTTAAAATTGTGTTATTTGCAACCTTGTTCTGATCTTAACTTCAGTGGAAATAATTTTAATGTTTTAAAATTAAAAGTGACTAATATAAGTTTATACATGTATAAAAGCACATAGGAGAATTCTTATTCTCGCATATTTTTTTTCTACATTGCAGTTTACAGTGATCAGCTTTTGTTAAGTTGTTGGTTAAAACGGAGACATGAGGCTTTAGCATAACCCTTAATAGTAGGAATACATTTCTTCACTGTATCATCTTTCTATCTCAATCATTCCCATCATCACTGTGGACTCATCGAAAGAGATGATGGTTCCAGTGACTTTCACTGTGGTTATCTGTTCACTCTGGAGGATAAGATAGCTACAGATATGGGCCATTTCACTTTTCCAAAATATTTTCTAACATGATCCACCTGGGATTTCCTTTGCCAGTATTCTGGGGATTCGCTTTACCTCCCCCTATTTCTTTTGTCCCATGTATTTCTCTTTTTCAGCTTATTCTTTTGTTTTGGAAGGGCATATTATTTTGTAACTTCATGAAAAAGGTAATGGGAGGCAAATTTCATGAGTTATTGTAAGTATGTAAATGTTTTTTTTTTATTTCCTCACTTAAGTGATAGTTTGCAAGTAGTAGAATTCTTTGGAAATAATTTTCCTTCAGAATTTTGAAGGTATTTTTTCCACTGAATTCTAACTTCCAATGTTGCTGTTGAGAATTTCAAAATCATTCTCATTTTTTAAATTTCTTTTTCTTCTCTAACTGCTCTGACTAGACATTGTAGTATGTTCTAATTCCTAATCTTATATATGTGGTCAAAGACCGGTTTTTCCTCCCAGCCTGAAAATTTTTTGGTTACTGTTTAGGTCTCCAGTATTTAAAAAATTTAATGGTAATGCATTTTTATGTGTCTCTATTTTCACCTACTGTGTTGGCCCTTCAGTGAACCCTTTCAAAATGGAAAATATTCTCATTATTTTGAGGAAATTTTCTTGGATCATTTCATTGATAAATTCCTCCTTTCTATTTCTGTTGTTTTTTCTGGAATTTTTATTATTTTTGTGTTGAACCTCCTGAACTCGTCTTTCTTTTCTCTCCTATCTTTAATCTCTATTTATTTGTTTGTTTGTGTTTACTTCTACTCACTGGAGATTTCCTTATGCCTCCGTCCTCCCTTACTTTAATTATCATGTTTTTAATTTCTAAGGCCTTGTTTGTATTAATTTTTGGTACTGTATTGTTTTTGGCTCATGAATGCAATATCTTCAAGTATATTTCCATTTTCCATGTAGGAGTAGAGGCTTTCCTCAGAAGTCTTGTAAGCCTTAATTGTCTGCTCATAATTAATAATAAGGGACCAAAAAGTTGATGGGAAACTCCGAATGTATGCATGAGGTTTACAGACTCTAAAATTGACTACTATATATATGGTGATGTGGGTGAACAAATTGTTAAGGAACCCTCAAAGTCAGAACCTGTAGATCTTTCATCTTGGGCTAGTCAGGTTCCCCAGAGAAGTCTTCTAATCTCCTTAAAGGGCAGGACTCTGACTGCTGGGTACTGAGAGCTGAGCTGGGAACTGGGACTAGAGTGTGCAGTCTCGGCATTTAGTTATCAGTGTATATAAACTCATTAAATCTCTTATTTTCACATGGTACTTAGAACTTCAACTATGCTGGTGTCTTCCAGAAATTAACCTGCAGTCTTTTGCTATGATAGCGCAGGAGCAGTTCCCTAAGGGTTAAGGGTAGAACTGGGAATCTAGAAAACATTTCCACTTATGGAGTAAAGTAATCCTCTTTACTCAAGTACTGTAACTGCCCCTGCCCCAATTGTGCTTAATTCCATTAATTTATATGATGCTTTTGAGCATTCTGTGGCATAAATCATCTGTTTCTCAGCTTCTTCTACTTTTAGTTCAGAGACCCACATCTGCAATGCATCTTTAATGTATTTGCTTTCCGGTTTCCAATATTTCATTCCTCTCCTCTTTTCCCCGTCCTCATGAGGTTATTTATTTTAAAATTTCTTTAGTGTAATTTTACTGGGATTCCAGAAAAGGGGCTTAAATAGACATTTCTTCAGTGTGACATCTTAACCTAAGAATTTAAAAAAATGTGTTGCAAAGGTTTTTTTTTACAAATAACATGTCAGTCAAGAAATCTGAATTGATAAGACAAATTCTGAATAAAGTTTAAAGGAAAGGCATTGAAAGAGATTTGACTTAAAAATCTTTGTCTCAGTGATTGTTTTAAAACAAAAATATAATTAGTCTACATTGTCTTGTTTCATGGTGTAGTGCAATATTTTCTTCCCTTTTAATGGCTGGCCTCATTCTCAGGGTAAATTTGGTGTCAGTTAATTTACATATGGAAGACAAGGCAAAAATCTAACAAGATGTCCTATAGTTTTATCACTCTCCAGTTCCACATATTTAGGTTAATGACACATTCAAAATTTCTATCTTGGTTAAAGTCTTATGGAGGATGATGTGTCTAGCAGCAAGCTAGAAAATTCTTTATTACCTGGAATCTATGAGTAATTTAATGTACAAGGGAGATCCGTTAGGTTGCCCCTTTCTCCCTTACTAATCAAAAGCTAATTTTATTCAGTTAAAAGGCAAAATCATACTCATCTTCAGGGAATGAATCATAATTGATCTTGGCCAATCCCTGTAATTTCATGCTTCTTGCCTGTGATTTGTTTAGGGGTGGGTGTGAGACCCTGTTTTTGCCAACGAAATGTAAGGGAGAGTCTGATGTAGAGTTTATGAGAAAGATTGTTCTCCCTGATTAAAAAACAGAAACAGAACAAGTTCTCTGTCCTTTCCTTTCTTGGATTTTGTCATATAAATGTGGGATGCTTGAAGCTGTGCTGGCCATCTTGTAACCCTGAGGTGAAAGTCAGAGCATGGAGGAATGGAACACTCATATGGTAAAGCTGAAAAATTAACCAGCTCTAGAACTGCTTGCCTCCAGACTTCTTTCTATGTGACTTAATTTAATACGCTTATGATTTAAGACAGTTTTACCCAGTTATTCTACTTTAAGCCAAAAATATTTTAACTGGCAAAAGTGGTAAAATGCAGGGTGTTTGGTGGTCATCAAATGATGAGGTGGTAATCAATATCTTTAAACCTGTTTTATCATTTACAAATTGGAGTTAATACCCACCACTTAGGTTTTTTTATGAGAATTAAATGATGTAGTACGTTTAAAATGAGATAAGGTGATTTTTCTCGGTTACTGGCACCTGGTAAACTCTAAATAAATAGTAGTTAACATTATTTTAAATTAATTAAGACCTTTACCTCCTTTCATTTTAATAACTTTCTTAATAATACTCATTATTTGACCTAATGAGAATATACACTTTGGAGGCAAGCACAACCTTATATGTATTTTTTCATGTCCAGTATGAGGCACATGATAAATGCTCCAAAAAATTAATAAAACAAGTGAACATAGTAGGCATATGATACATTCATTAAATCAATGAATAATTCATTAAATCAATGAATGATTCATTAATGAATAATTCATTGAATTAATTAATAAATAGGAGTGAGTAAACTGGTGAGTGTCAATTGTTTCTAGTGACTATTGGTTGCCCTAAAATGTTAGAAGAAATGGTGACATGGTATCCAAATAAATTCTGTGAAAAATTTGATAGATACAGTTCCTCTAGAGAACTTAGGATAGCATGATAATGTGAACTCTTCATAGAACACTGTGTCATGTTTCTTACCACTGATAAAGTAGTTCACTGCATCATGGGAAATGATCCTGGAGCTCCTCATGGGAAATCTCTTTGAATTGTGTTAAGGACAGACCTTGTCTCTCACTCTATCTGGAATTTTATCAGAGAATCTTACAGGCTTATGTAGCATCAAATTTCAATTTATATAATACACATTTAGCATTTTGCCATAAACAGAACTCCTTGAAACAAATGGAATGTACCAGAGAGGTTTCCACAGAACAAGATGTTCTTCATAAAAGCCTGTGACCTCTGTAATTCTCTTCCCTTTCTGAACTAATGGGCTCATTCTGGGAACCAAGCAGAGTTCCAACTCCAATGTCATCATCTGCTGGTCCCAATCTTATCACAACAGTTTGTATTTTCAAAGGAAATACATAAAATTGAAAGATAATATTCTTTTCTTTTGCTCACAGGAAACATGTACTGTGTTTTTCACTGAAAAATTCTGGCTCACATAATTCTTGACATCACAACTGATCTCAAAGCCCATTCTTGTTTTGGAATTTTTTAAAAGCTTGATTGCAAGTTCTGCAGAAATCATAGTGTCAAAAGCAAAAACTCAAAACTTCGTGATGTTTTTGATGCTGGTTCAACAGAATCTGTGGTACCACAGGTCAAAATAAAGGAAATGACTTAAACCAATGATTAAATTTGTGTAAAGTCTTCTGGAAAGAAGTAAATGATTTATGTCTAAATATTTTATGAACCCAAAGGCTAAATCTGAGAGAAATGCCTTTGAAAAGCCAAAGTCATCGAAGAATTAATGCTGTAGTTTCTTTGGTTGCTCTTCTGGAAAGCCATTGAAAGATTATGGGCATACATCTGTGGTTAAGGGAAAAAAGCCACTAATGGGACAGTGCCATACAATTTCTTCATCTTGTAGATGAGCTGAAAGATTGTCCTTGTTAAGTCTTTAAGCCCCAGTCGGTGGAAGAATCATCTTGTGGTCTGATAAGGACAAATGTCTATTCACAAACTTGTGAATCAGTAATGACAGAAGGGAGAGTGTGGTTGATTTAGGTAGAACCTGACTGCATTGAGGAAATTTTCAGCTGTGGTAAAACTAGTGCAAGGAGGGCTTAAACTCTAGTGTTAGAGAATATTCAGCTGAAGAGTTTGTGAAGCAGGGTATGCAAAAAGTATGAGAATGACAGTTTCACTCTCTGTATTGTAGTTGGAGATTTTGTTTGCAGGTTCATGATGGAGGTGTGCATGACAATATCTTATCCTCCTAAAATTGTTGCAAAGCTTTAAGTGAAATTATGTCTATCATAAAGACTCAGTAATTATCATTATATGTGCAGCAAAAATAGTTATTCTACAGAGGCAATTGTTTCGATTATCTTTGGATCAGACAGCTATGAAAGGAGCAAGTCAGCCATTCTAACTCAGACATCGATGATTTACTGATTCTGATTTTTATAACAAGATAGAGTGATAAAAGAATGCTGACATTTAAAGAGAGAATTACCTTTCATTCCACATCTATCAAGCCTTCTTTAAAAGCACTAGAAAATGTTCAGCGAAGTTGAAGACAATGCTGATCATTAGACACTTAGAGTTTATTGCCATATAGTGTGTCTGAGAGTGTGCAGAAATTACCTGGTGGCCTAGTCTGTGTCAAAAACTCTCCCTTCCACTCTTCTCCTCCCCATTACATCTTGCCAACTTTAAATTGCATTCTTTCAAAATTTCCACAAGGATTAGGTATGGTTGGCTACTTGAGAAAAAGTTGAATATATTAAAAGACATATTATTTTCAAAATTTGAAGGGGTGCATTTTAGACAGAACACAGAGAAACAGAAAGAAAAGAAAATCTTTCAAAGTTTCATGGAGGGGCACAGGAAGATATGAACCCATCTTCAGAAACAGGAATATAATTAACATAGCACAAAGATAAAAGCATCGTCTGAACCCCAAAATCAAAAATAATACATTTTCTGGGCTTCCCTGGTGGCGCAGTTGTTGAGAGTCCGCCTGCCGATGCAGGGGACACGGGTTCGTGCCCTGGTCCGGGAAGATCCCACATGCCGCGGAGCGGCTGGGCCCGTGAGTCATGGCCGCTGAGCCTGCGCGTCCGGAGCCTGTGCTCCGCAACGGGAGAGGCCACAACAGTGAGAGGCCCGCGTACCGCAAAACAAAACAAAACAAAACAAAAAAAACATTTTCTGAAAAAATATAAAGGTAAGTCTTTCAGGGACTCACTTAAAATTTATGTTTTCTTCTTATCTTGGGAATTACAATTTCCTCAACTTGCTTTCTTAGTGGTGAAAATTATTTCCAAATGCTTGACTTTCTTTTAAAAGTTATCTATCTGATGGAGAGGACAAAACGTCAATGTGTCCCAAAGTTTTATTTCGTTTGAGCCAATCTCAAGAAGCAATTCTTTCAATCAGTATAAAATTCTCACCTGACTGTACCCTAATATTTCCATCTTCCTATCTGGGCTGTTGCATTTGGATGTTTTTACTGGTATTTCAATCTCAGCATGTACAAGACTGAGCATCTTCTATATCAAATCTTCTCTACTTTTACCTCTCAGTAAGTGGCATCAATATCTTTCCAGCAATGTAGACTCACACTTAAGAGCCATCTTTGAGCCCTTCCCCCTCCTTCCTGCATATTCAGTTGGTTGTCTAAATTCTATTAATTCTACCTTGATAGTGTTTCTCACATTGCTTCTTTCTTTTCCGTTGCCACATCTACTTTCCTAGTACAAGTCCTTAACTTCTGACCACCAATTCTAGGGTGTTTTCCAACAACAAATTCTTTTTTTTTTTTTAGCAGTTGCTGCAATATGCTCTTGTGGTATAATAGACAGATGTTTGGTCGTTGGCCCCCATCCCTGGCACAGAGCTCCTAAAACCCTTGGAGTTTCCTGAGTGATAAGAGTAAAAAAGAAACTTCTTTTGTTCTAATGAGGTGACTCTTAGGGATCCCTAGATATCTTCAGGATGGGGTTTGGTCATCAGAAAGACCAAGCCATGATTAGAAGCTTAGAACTTTCAGCCCCACTTTCCTAGACTCCAGGGAAGGAGGGGTCTGGAGATTGAGTTAATCACCAATGGCCGATTTTTTCATTAATCATGCTTATGTAATGAAACCCCTAATTGATGGGGTTGGGAGAACATCTGGATTGATGAACATATCCATATGCCAGAAGGGTGCACACTCCAACTCTAAGGTGACAGAAGCCCCTGCACTCAGGGCCCTTCTGAACCTTGCTCTGTGTGCCTCTTCATCTGGCTGGTCATTTGTATCTTTATAATATCTTTTATAATAAACCAGTAAACATAAGTAAAGTGTGTTTATTTATGAATGACAAATAATTGAACCTGAGAAAGGGGTCATGGGAAGCCCTAATTTATAGCTAGTTGGTCAGAAGTATGAGACACCCAGAATTTGCGACTGGCATCTGAAGTGGGAGTGGTCTTGTGGGTCTTGTGGGTCCTATGGGTCTTCCTGCTAACACTCAGGACCCGAATGAAAGGGCACCCAATAGGGTCTACTGACCATTTCCAAATCTTTGACAAATTTTCCATGTATTATCCATCTTCATTTCACATAAAATGCCAAGAACCAGCATCTTGTGAATATCAGACTGGAAAACGATATACCATTGAATATGTATTATTGCTGCTGTATAGAAATTATAAAATAAAAATCTGGAAAAAAGCCATAATTAGATGACCCCTAAAAGTGTATTTATTATATTTTCTACTAAATCTAGGCCATATATTGAATTCTAAGCCTGTCAGGCCTTTAACATGTTTAGTAGCATTATTTGAAAATCCTTTTAGTTCCCTGGAATAGGCAAACTAAGATCATCTGGTTTTAATTAGCTTAGCCAAGACATAGTGAGTTAAGATGGTCAGTGAAAATTAATACCAATTTTTAGGGAATAAAATAAATCATGCTCTGGTCCTTTCCAAAATACCTTTTTTTGATAGTTGTGACCTCAAACAAGCTAGTTCTCCTAAATGATTTAGTAAATAAACTTGATCTTACTCAAAGCTTCTCAAAAAATTTTAACCATGGAAATCCTTTTAACTGTACTGCCAATTAAAACAAATGGTATAGAATTTGGAAACCCTACACATAAAACAATAAGTGAAAAAAGTTTGTCTTATAGAGACTCAGATGATTTCTTTTATTCAAGGAATGTTTATATGCCCACTATTTGCCAGGCAAAAACTTTTCAAATGTAATCTAAGGATGGAAATGGGAAATAATCTGATAAATAAGAAGCTACAGCATCAGAGCCCATTCAACATGATAAATCCTGTCTACACAGTGTTGCTTTCCTTGTACCTGGAGGAAATACCATGAATCAGTGTAAACTTTACATGATACAGTTTCAGTTGAGATTAAAGACAGAACTACCAAAGAGACCAGGTCGGCATGTACCTCATGTAGGACCAAACTTATCTCTACAACTGGCCCAGTTAAAAATTACTTAATCAATGAATTTACTTAATATATTTATAAAAAGAGAATCCTAGGTTATTGACTTTAAGCTTAAGAGGAAAACTCAGATTAACTGGTTTTAGGTTCAAGAAACTTTTCACAACTGACTTCCTGCTAAATTGTTAATGAATATGCAGACCTGATCAGATACAAAAGTAGTGATTCTGCTGTGCAACTTGGTTTGCATTTCCCTGAATGTTATCAATGATGACACTGCACTGATTCATCTATCTAACTAACCATTTTTTGGGCCAGAGAGCTTTTCAAGGGTTGGGGCCACATGTCACCTTCACAAGCAAGAGTCTTGGGAACTGTTTCTAACTGATATTGATGGTGGGGTTGCAGAGGTGCTCCAGCCTTGCTAGAAATCCACTTCCAAACAGCAGCTGAGGAGCTGCAGGCAGGGCCCTCCTTACAGGCCCTTATGCTGATTGGAGGAAGCTGTGGGAGAAAGCTTGGAGCAAAAGGAAGAAATGTGCAGGCTGATGAGGGGCAAATTCGACTTTGGAAGCCTTGAGATCTCATCATTGCCCCTGGAATTCTGCCATGGGGGGAAAATACATCCCTGCTGGATGAAAGAAAATATTGAATTTAACTCATCTTAAATCCTACATTACCATTAGCCTGGTTCTCATCAATGTGTAATCATTGAGTGCCTACTGGGTACATGCTCTTTAACTAGGGGATATGCAGCTCTTATAAACCATGGAAAAATGATGGAGAATTTTTAGGAGATTTAACAGAGAAATGAGTAGTCACATATTAAGCATAAATATTACATGTAAATACACACATCCCTGTAAAATGAATGAATGTTGATAGCCAAATGGCTATTTTGGCTTTTTTTTTTTTTTTTTTTGCGGTACGTGGGCCTCTCACCGTTGTGGCCTCTCCCGTTGCGGAGCACAGGCTCCAGACGCGCAGGCTCAGCGGCCATGGCTCACGGGCCCAGCTGCTCCACGGCATGTGGGATCTTCCCGGACTGGGGCACGAACCCATGTCCCCTGCATCGGCAGGCAGACTCTCAACCACTGCGCCACCAGGGAAGCCCTATTTTGGCTTTGAATTAGTGTCCAGATTTGAAATGACATGTTCAAGTTGAGGACAAGTAATCATCAGTTTATAGTTAAAGCAATAAAATATTTTTTTTAAAATTTAGTAATCTTTTTCAATAGTTACTGAACTAATTACTGTTACATTAAGCTTAAGAAATAAATGCTATTTAATAAAGATGAGTTGTGAAGCTATTTTAGGTCCTCAGAGTGCTATGTTCTTTAAGTCCAGAGCATTATTACAATACTTTCTTCCCACCAGTGGTCCCATGAATCTCTGAGACCACTCCAATAACAGTGACAAACACTGTTGGTTAATATCTGTAGGCTCTCTGGCCTCTTACTTACAGGCAAACTCTTTGGAAATGGAAATATTAAGGGCAAAGTGAACTATACTTACAGTCCCCTCAGAATTCTGGTTCTCTAAACTTCTTGGCAAGTTAACTCAAATAAGATTCAAACAAGGAGGAGGTCAGAGAAAAATTATACGTCTTTTGGGGAAGAGGAGCTGCTTTCTTTAATTTGAAATCTTACCTCCCCTCTGTCTGGGAGTTGTCCCCTTGTAACACCCCTGCCCTCCTCTGGCTCTATCCTAGGCCTGGTTAAAGGCCGTGGGCCTCTGCCCATGGTCACCAAGGTAGGCAAGTTTAACTAAGTGCAGTCTCACTCTTCTTTACTGCCACCCACCATTCAATATACAGAATAGTTTTCTCAAACCTTGTTACACAGCTCAGTGTAATTGAGAATGTAAGATGTATGTAAGAATGTTGCCAAATATACACCAAATATGACTTTTCCCAAGGTCCAGAGAGATAGCACATAAGAAGCTAAAGCATTCCTAAAATAACCCCTCTTGGACACATTCATATTCCTCATCTGGCTCCTTCCATTCCATGTTTCATTTTTCTGACTTCTGCTTTGCAAATATATACCCTCCTTTTAGGAACCGTGCCTCTTAACCACAGAGGTTGATCTCCTCCCGCAATCCATTCTTCTCTTCCACAGAAGTACATTTTCTTCAAATCTGAGACATTCATTTCAAAGTAACATTCTTGGTGAGTTGGGAGAGAGAGTCAGTGGTCTGTGCTGACATTTACTAAGTAGCTTGGCAACAGCCAGGATGGACATGAGTCCTCTAGGACCAGTCAACCTGAGAGAGCACTGTGGGTCCACAGAATGGCAGCTTCTTTTCCCAACTGTGCAGTGAGGAATATTTAAAACACTCACACACACACACACACACACACACACACACACACACACACACACACAACCTTCCAAAGCACATCTCAATTCTGATAGATAGTGAATTTCAATTCTACAATAAAATAGAGAAATATTTTTCTCATTCATGACCATAGTTCATATTTTTTTAGGCTAAGCAAAAAATGCTATTTCCCTTCTTCCATTGTTTTAATGACTAATGCCTTTTCTTCACAAAGACCCTACCAAAGCTCAGAGATTTCTTCAGGTTTTCCTGGGGGTAGAGAGGAGGTTTTACTCTTCAAGTTACCTTTTATTTTTCCAGTTACATTTTTAGCACAATAACTTAGGAGATTCATTAATTCCTCACTTATTCATTGATTCATTCAACAGACATTTGTTGAGTGCCACTATGAGCTACTTGGTACTTGGGGGAAATATGAACATAAACAAGATATACTTTCAGTCCACAAATAGTTCACAATGTAATTAACTATAATACCATGTGGAAAGTGCCATAGCAGGTGCTAAGTGGGCATGGAGAAAGTTCCAATTAAATTTTCCTTGGAGAGTCATGGCCTATTTCCCATTTATTTTCATTTAATAATGGGAAGTAGTAATTCAGTTGTGAGAGAAACATTTCTTTTTTCATTATTATATATTCATACTGCACTATCTCTGAGTTCATATCTGGATTTTGGAGAGGTATGTGTGTTCCCTTCAACAATCCTCTGTGTTCAATTGGAAGAAGAAATTGCCATGCCTTCAACTTAGAGTGATGGGTGATGCTGCAAAGGATGACTAGACTCGAAAGACCCCAATCATCTGGGTATATTCTGAAACTTTCATTTCATCTTAAGGATTAATGATTCTTACATCATAAGTATCAGTTAATTTCATCAACTTCATGCTTGCAAAAAAGCTGCTTCCTACGGTGCACATACGACCACGCTCTCATTACTGTAACTCTCCTAGGCCTCCTGCTTTTCTTCTGGATCCACAGCTTTCTCAGGTTGGGAGAGAGGGAAGGATCAAATATGGGGAAAGGTCAGTGATGGTGTGAATGTAAAATCCATTCATCCATTTATCCTTTGAATATTTGTTAAGTACTTGCTATGGAGTGGGCATATGATATGTGGTAGGCTCTGAAGATATAATGTTCAGTAATAACAAACACAGATAATGTGGCACACTGCTAGTTGTCCCCCTAGATTTAGTCTCCCCTTCTTTCCTAGTATAGGTGGTTGCTAGCTAAAGCCTACATTTCTCAGATTCTTTTGCAATTAGTAGTGACCATGTGACTAAGTTGTGGTTGATAGGTTGTGAGCAGAAGCAAAGTTTTCTTCTTAGGGAATCTCACCCATTAAAGAACTCTTGAACGTGTGCTGCTCTGGTTCTTTTCCTCTTCTAATTGACAGAGAGATAGTAAGAAATTGGCAGCCCTTGAGTCAAAGATGGAGGTCTTATGTTGAGGAAAGCAGAGCTATCCCACCAACTCTGGATTGCCTTCATCTGGAATGTTATACAAAAGAGAAATAGACTTGCAACATGTATAAGCTGCATTATTTGTGGTTCTCTTTGTTAAAGCATTTTAGCCTTTTCCTTAATTAACACCATCTCTGCCTTCATGGAGTTTACAAACTACAAGGGAACTTAGACGTTAATCAAGTAATCACAAAATAAACATATACTTACAAACTGAGATAAAAATTACGAAAGAAAAGAAAGTGGTATATAAGAGCACATAATGAGGAGATTTGACAGTCTGAGGGGGTCAGGGAAGATGTGAGAAAGATCAAGAAGGGAGTGAACACAGTCTCTGAATATTTTAAAAATAGTGATTTTACATTAAACCAGCTTTTGAAGGTCATAACCTAAATACTTTTCTGCATGAATTTTTCTGCTTGAAGTGGTCTTTGGATTTGAGGGAGCAATTACAAATGTATATAGAATAATTAAGTGAAGTAATGCAATAAAATGAAAAATATTTAGCATCTTCTAAGATACTAAATTAAGATGAATTATCAAACAACAGTGTATAGGTAAGTTGTATAAGCTATGTCTTATGAAAAGGAAAAAATTCTGAATTCTGAACAGAAAATCATTATTAGTATTTAAATTACAATGCTCCACTTAAAAAGAAAAAGCAGAGTAAAATGTTTCTATAAGGTAAATCTACATGGGCAAACATATGAGGATGCCTGAAGTACACAGAAAATCCAATAAAAAATACTACAAATATTTCTCTTATTAAGGAAGAGAATGAGGTTATTTTTGGTCTAAGTTTTTGGCTTGTTGTCTACAATGATCAAATGCACTGACAAACTGTGCAACTTTCTGTTCCCTTTGTGCAGACTTAGAGCCAGAGGCTAATTGCAACTCATAGTTTGTACAGACAGGGAAGCTGGCATCAAATTAGAACACTGCTTCATGGGAGAACAGGAAACACTTTTTGAATGACAGACACACAAACGACTTTAGTAAGGTAATGCACAATTATGCAGTTTTACAACCAAGGGATATTGCATTGCTGGATGACAACAGACACAAAAATAAGAAAACCAGTGACCAACTCATTAAGAGTTGAGCATATCTGATTATTCTAGTTTAATTCCATTGTGGTCTGAGAGCAGACACTGTATGATTTCTGTTCTTTTAAATTTGTTAAGATGTGTTTTATGGCTCAGAATGTGTTCTATCTTGGTAAATGTTCCATGTGAGCTTGAGATGATTATTCTGTACAGATTTTTGTTTCTGTTATATCTAACATGTGGATAATTTGGACTTGGAAACAGAGGGAATTCACTAGATCCTCAATATTAATCTAGAACATATCTGCTTAATCACATTTGGTCCCAAAATTTAAAAAAAATAACTAGTCATTATGGTAAAGAGTAGCTATTTACCCCGTATTACTTTTACATATTAAACTGTTTTCCCATTTTACTTCATGATGGAGCATCTTCGTTTCACGAGATTAAGAGGTAATTGTGTAGAAGAAATAGATACGTCAAGTAAAACTGACTTTTGTAAAATTATTGTCTTGGTTAATTAGTTCACATGCTAAATTAAATATTATTTTCTTTTAATGCTCCTGGGACAAAAGAAAATATTCATTGGGAGGAAGACAGAAGCATGGAAAATATATGAATAGTTAAAAGTATTGATGGTGAAATAGCCATGAACATATTTATTTTCTATATAAATGGAAAATTCTACCAGTGAATATAATCTTAATAATTATGATGATGATGCAATTTTCACTTCATTAGAAGTTACTGGAAGTGTTTTCCAATAGAGTTCTGGTCATTTAAACAAATTTCTTTTGAGAGGAAATAGTTTAACAGTAATGTTAACTAACATAAGTTTTAACTACTCCATCGTAAAAGGAGGAAGAATATGTGTTTCTGGAAAGCTAACTTTTAAAATAGGAAAGAAGAAATTTCAAAGAATTCATTGTAAATATCACCCTCATCTGTTCCGACATAATTTTATTATGATAGCAAAAGTCATATCTAATTCAAGTTAAGTAACATTAATATCACAGTTCAGTTATGACTATTTCATAGAAATAAAAATTCATCATTTTGGAAATGAATTGCGATACAATCTCAAGTGGAAAATAGAAAAAACTAATAAAAATAGAAAGAAATACATTTGTTCAAGGAGCAAAACATATTTTTATACACTCAGTCATATTGACATATTATTTTATCATTTTCGAGGCATCCTTATAGGCATCACACTGTTTTGAGACATAAAATCCACGTGAAAGCAGGTGTTTATTCAGTGGGTTCTTATGGAGCACCTACTCTGTGCCAGGCACTGCTAGGCATTGAAAATATGATGTTGGGTCAACAGAGTTACTGATATCTTGGAGTTTGTAGGAAGGAAGAAGAGCCAATATATTTGCTAGTTCTTAAATAGGAGGAAGTATGACTTATTAGAGGAGCTTAAAGTTGGTCGGTGTGGTTGAAGCACAGAGTGCAGGAGGGAGTCTGAGGCTGGAGAGAGGAATAGGCAGTGGTTTGCTGGTAAACTTGTCCTCCCAGAAAAAAATAAAAAGCTCTGCTTTGTAACATTAACCCATTTCCATAGGTTACTTGTTCCTACCACATGCAAATTTAAACTACCAGTGGTTCAACAATCGGTTTGCAAAATTCCAGAAAATGTAACCATCTGCACGCTAGTGCCAGCCAGCTCCAACACACCCCTTCTCTCATCCAGGGGCAGATCACTGAGGTCCTTGTATGCCATGACAAGGAGTTTATTATCTTAAAAACACATAAAGCCATAGAAGGAATTGTATTTTTTAAATGTAACTTTGGCAATAGTATGAAGAAAAGATTGGAGAGAAATAGGATAAGATGTAATGAAATAAGTTCTGAGGCTGTTGTTACAGGGGCCCAAGTGACAGAGGATGATGGCTTGGACACGGGTGATCAGGTGATGGAAATGGAGAAAGAGAAATAGAAAAACTCAAAAATGTTTTGAAGATAAAATCAACAGGACTTAGTGATAGATTAGGGTATTAAAGAAGAGGATGATGAATGGATAAAGAAGATGTGGCACATATATACAATGGAATATTACTCAGCCATAAAAAGAAATGAAATTGAGCTATTTGTAATGAGGTGGATAGACCTAGAGTCTGTCATACAGAGTGAAGTAAGTCAGAAAGAGAGAGACAAATACCGTATGCTAACACATATATATGGAATTTAAGAAAAAAAAATGTCATGAAAAACCTAGGGGTGAAACAGGAATAAAGACACAGACTTACTAGAGAATGGACTTGAGGCTATGGGGAGGGGGAAGGGTAAACAGTGACAAAGCGAGAGAGAGGCATGGACATATATACACTACCAAACGTAAGGTAGATAGCTAGTGGGAAGCAGCCGCATAGCACAGGGAGATCAGCTCGGTGCTTTGTGACCGCCTGGAGGGGTGGGATAGGGAGGGTGGGAGGGAGGGAGACGCAAGCGGGAAGAGATATGGGAACATATGTATATATATAACTGATTCATTTTGTTGTGAAGCTGAAACTAACATACCATTGTAAAGCAATTATACTCCAATAAAGATGTTAAAATGAAAAAAAAAAAAAAAGAAGAGGATGTTGTCTAGTATAATATATAGGTTTCTGACTTGCAAAATTGGATGGGTGGTTTGGTGGTGAAATCAAGACAGAAAACCCTGGGGGAAAAGATCATGAAATCAATTTTGGATCTGTAGGTTTTGAGTTGCCTTTCAGATCTCCAAGTAAAATGTTGAGTGGGCAGTAAGATATGCATATTTGGAGATTAGGGAGACGTCTGGGCTAAAGATAACCTTTTGGGAGTCAAGGGTTCAGTTAGATGATAATTGATACCACGCGCTTGTATTATTGCCTAGGAAGAAAATATAGAGTGAGAAAAATGAGGGCATCTAGGAATAAGCCTTGAGGACTTACAGCATTTGAAGGTCAGGCAGAAGAGACTGAGCCAGCATGAAGGACCCCCATGGCCAGCAGAGTAGGAGAAAGGCAGGAGAGTGCGGTGTCACAGAAGCTGAGATAGAGACAAGGCTTCAGGATGAACGGAGGGAGCAATATTGCTGAATGTTGATTGAGGGGAAAACTTGTCCAAACTCACCCTGGGCACTGGGAGGCAAGCATTCTCACTCTGTGTTAGCCAGGAACAAAATCTCAGTATAGTTAGGCCAAATAGAAAGAAAGCTTATTACAAAGATACATAGATTTCATTAAGAAATAAAGACAGAATCTGGAGGATTGTTGGGAAATGAAACTGGAAGCTCTTAACTTTTATTATATGTCATTTTATTTTATTAGAAATGTTATATTTAATATATTACATATAATTGTATTAACATTAATTGTTAGTTTACTATGGGTCAGACACTGCTCCATTTTACAGATGAGAAAGTTGAGTTTTAAAGAGGTAAAGTAACTTGTGCAAGGTCACGCTAGTTGATAAAGAGCTAGGGCTCAAGCTTAGGTTTAAGCGATTCTGAAGCTCATACTCTTTTTTTTTTTTTTTTGCTGTACGCAGGCCTCTCACTGTTGTGGCCTCTCCCGTTGCGGAGCACAGGCTCCGGACGCGCAGGCTCAGCGGCCATGGCTCACGGGCCCAGCCGCTCCGCGGCATATGGGATCCTCCCGGACCGGGGCACGAACCCGCGTCCCCCGCATCGGCAGGTGGACTCTCAACCACTGCGCCACCAGGGAAGCCCTGAAGCTCATACTCTTGAAGGGTATACAGGTTGGCATGAATCAAGGTAGCTACTCACTCCATTGCCCTCTCTTTCAGGGGTCCACAGTCACTTCTGCTTCTCTCTGCAGGAGTCCTCCAATCTCTTCTTTTTGATGGCTGACTTCCTCAGCTTTAGCTAGCACATCACCCATCATAGTCTCAGCCCTGACTCTTCATGAACTCAGTCTCTGCACAACTAAATTACAAACCCCACAAAAGAATAAGATCAGACCAGCTCATCTAGGGTATAGAAGGAAGCCAGGTGCCCTCTCATGAACCAAACAGTGTGGCCAGGGATTGAGATCACAGAACAGTAGGGATTTTAGGCAGGGACTGTTCCTTCAGAAGAGAGCCATGGGCATATAGAAACAAGATTGTCATCGGAGATACATTCTCAAGTTCTCAGTCTTTTGGTATCTTCAACCTTTCTTTTGGCTTTCTTCCTGAAACATATAAGCATGATGCTCTCAGTATTAATTGAACACTTTTGCTGGTAAATGACAGAAGTCCAGCTAGAATTTAATTAAGCAGGAAGGGGACTTCTATTATAAGGATCTTGATGATCTCACAGATCTCGAGGGAAAGAATGTTGCTGGGTCTCAGGAACAACCAGAAGCAAGAATCTAAATGTTGCTAGTACACTGACCTTCTTTTCTTTCTTTCTGTCAGTCTTTAATCTCTATATTCTTCTTAATCCTAACTTCATTTGTCTTTCTCATTGCAGGTTGCTTTTCAACACATGATGAAAAACGTGGCTGCCAACTCATTTTACAGCTTATAGTTTCAACCGTTGGAATGAAACTGACTTGCTATTTCTCTGGTAGGAAACCTAAAACTTCCATGGTAGAGATACTCTGGCTCACTTTAGTAAATTAGCCACTCTTCATTCATACAAATGATTTGTGGGGTTGAGTTCTCTGGATCAATTTGGATTAGATTTACCCTGGACCAATTAACTCTGACCATGAAATGGGTTATATAAGAACATGACATCTCAGAAAAATCCCATAAAAACCAAACAGCTTTAGGAGGAGATGGGAAGACGGAACAGTTTTCAGAAGTTTTCTCCATTGTCATGTTTCTGATGGGTGCCTCCCTCTGCTGCAGCTTGCACATGGCCCATCGAAGTCTGAGCCCTGACCCTTCATGAGCTCCATTCCCATGACAGTGCTGAGCTGACTGATTTCACCTCTCACCTTCCTTTTCACAGCCCAGCTTGTTGAAAGCAAAATCTATGTTCATATTCATTTCCCTTATCTAAAAATCAGTTTTCTATCTACTGTAATTGGACTTACATTTTCATTACTCCAAGAAACTACGTTTGCCAAGGTTGTCACTGACTAATTCAATGAATACTTTTCAGTCCGTATCTCATAAGAACTCTCTTCAGTTCATGTCATTGTTCACCAACTCCTGCGTGGCAGAAATTTCCAGTTTGCTTTCAGGATCTGTTTTCCCCTTCTTGGTAAAATAGGGCTCTATTTTCAGCTGGACTCATGGTTGCCCAGAATTTTATGTACATTTCCCAGCCTCCTTTAAAGGCAGATGTGGCCATATGGCAAAATTCTGTCAACAGATGGAAGAAGTGTAAAGTGAAGAGTGATGTCTTTCAAGGGAGCAGTGCTCCGTTCTTCAACGTGTCCTCCTTCCCCTGAGATGAATCTTGAGGAACTAAGTTGGACTATCAAGATGCTGGGCAGAATGCAGAAAGAGCTGGATTATAATGGAACCCCCATACTGGTACCAGCTGCTTAGCTCCACACCTAGTTTATGTAAGAGAGAACTGTCACCTGCAGCTAAGTCTCTTCCTAACCAATATGTACTCTTCCTTGAAACTCTCTTCCCTTTCCTCTGTTTACTTTCTGTTATATCTGCTCTTTACTGGTCTTCCTCCTATTCTTTTTTTTTTTGAATTTTATTTTATTTACTTTTTTATACAGCAAGTTCTTATTAGTTATCCATTTTATACATTCCTCCCATTATTCTTGATTTTCCAATTCAGTCTTCTTTTCCTTGGTCCATCCCTTAATTATAGTCTCCAGGGTTCCATTCTGAGGTCTGTGCTTATTCGAAATATTCTATGTATGAAACCTCATCAATACCCACGCTTTGAATGGCTATCTTATGCTGTTGACTCAGAAATATCAATGTCTCTCTTCTGACTCCAGACTCATGTATGCACTTGGCCTCTGAATGGCTTCAACATTCTCTTCAGTTCCTCCTCCCAGTTAGTGACCCGACCATTTAGTCTGCTGCCTGAGAAAGAAGATTGAATTTCCCTGGACCTCCCTTTTCTGCTCTGTTGCAGCTTCCATGTAGCAGATCTTCTTCTCTTGTTCATACTCTTTTCCACCTACTGGAAAAGACCAAAATGATCATTCTGAAAACAACATTGACATGTCACTACCCCAAATCACAACTCCTTTACTGACCCTCTATTGCCTAAAGCATCTGGTCCATAGACCTTAATATTATATAATAGAAACTTCAGGGACGTGCCTTTTCCTCCAGACTCATTTTCAGCAACTTCCCCTTCAGATTCTCAAACTCCAACAGTACTGAATTATTCACATCTCCCCAGTGAGCCACACTGTCTCTTACTTCTACCCTTTGTAGGTATTGTATGCTTCGAAAATGCACTTTTTCTGTAGGGCATGCCTCTCATCTCCATTTCCTAATGAATTCCCACTTATCCTTTGAGACTCAACTCATAACCTATAATGGAAAATAATCTGAAAAAAATTTATACATATAACTAAATCCTTTACTATAAATTTGAAACTAACACAAGTAAATCAACTATACTTCAACTTTAAAAAAATGATAACTCAAAGATTCTTTCCTCTGAAAATCTTTCCCTGACATCTTCAGGTATATGTAGATTGATACTTTTCTTCAAAGCTTCTAATAATTTCCTAAATATGCACAAGCCTGAATTATATCTGTTATGATGCTAATCATTACTTACACATCTGCAGCTCTTACTGGGGTGAGAACTTTTTCTATTTATTTTTAAATAAATTTATTTATTTATTTATTTTTGGCTGTGTTGGGTCTTTGTTACTGTGCGCGGGCTTCTCATTTCAGTGGTTTCTCTTTGTTGTGGAGCCCGGGCTCTAGGCACATGGGCTTCAGTAATTGCGGTATGCAGGCTCAGTAGTTGTGGTGCACGGGCTTAATTGCTCTGCAGCATGCGGTATCTTCCTGGACCAGGGCTCGAACCCATGTCCCCTGAATTGGCAGGCAGATTCTTAACCACTACACCACCAGGGAAGTCCCAGAACTTATCTTTTTATACCTGGAGTTTTGTCTTCTCCCTGGCACACTGTAGGTATTTAATAAAGTGTTGAAATTATTCATTAATTTAAAAAGATAAAAATATAGGAAAACCAATTGTCTGTTTATAGCTCCATGAATATAGAGCCTGATTATGACATCACCAATAACAGTAGATGGAATGGGGTTGCTGCTCAGTGCACAGTGATTCTTTGAGTGACCTTGACCATATTCCCTTCCCTTTCACTCTCTACCCTTTATCCTTGGCAGTGGCTGTTAATAAGGATAGAGACGCTAACTGTGCCTAGGCCAGTAGGATGTTCCTTCCCCAGACATTCGACAGTGAATGGAGATCTGCAGAAACTGAAGCTTCTCAGAGTTGAGTCACCTGATGTGAATCCTAAGAGAGGAATTTTGTGAGCAACCAACCTCAGTGATTTCCCTGGATCTGCTCTGATTTCTGTCCTCTGCAAGGTCTGTACTGTCCTTCCTTTGATTTTGTGAGCACCCCTTTAACACACTCTCCTAATTCATTTGGATTAGCTAGAGTAGGTTTCTTTTGCTTGAAAATGAAAGAATCTTAACCGAAGTGCCAATTATAAAAGTACTGAAGGATGGCAAACATGATTGGCAGGTCCTCTGTTCCGTGGGTTAATGATTAGGTTCTTACAAACCCACACAGTGACGTTCTTTGAGCAGACAGATTTTATAGCCCTCTAAGAGATTAGATTTAGCAGAAACAAAAGGGTACAAATACACAATAATCTTTTCCACAAACCATAATCAACTCAATTTAAATCATTTTTTCCTTCTCAGGTGTATTCTCAAGATTTTCATAAAAAGAATATATATTTTCCCTTTCAAGAAGCTGACTTGTTACTTCAAATTTAAAACGTCGCATCAAGTTAGTAAAGAATTTTGGCTTAAACTGTTCCTAGAGATTAGGTCTACTTTCCCTCAATGCCAGTTAAAATGACATAGTCTGACAGAATGTAGTATCTGATGTTTCCATAGCAGCTGGCACTAAGCAGCTTTGCTTACTAATTAGCCTCACAGTACAGTCTGAAATACCCTCTACCCAAAGACCAGAGGTTAGAAGATACAGCCTTTTTGTAAACATAACTTTATATGACAGGAAACCAAAAAAACAAAATTTACCCGGACAAAACAGAAAGGGGAAATGTGCTCAGCCAAAGTGTTAAATTCAAGCAGAGAGTTGGCAGAACACTGGGAAGAAAATATCCTCTCCTGATTTGTTATCACACACATACTCAGTGGAATACTTAATAATCAGAAGGAATTAAAGGCTTGTTTTTGTAATGCAGTTTGGCAGTTGGCATCTCCAATACCCGAGGTCTTTAAATTTTGTCACAAGACATGATTTAACACTGATTTAGACGACATATCCGTCTGCTGGTTCAGTGACACCACTTCCTGTCAACAAGAACACTAATATTATAAAACTCTTCATGTACCCAGTGGTTATTTAACAAAGTAAGCTCAGCTCTCAGGAAATAGAAAATAATCCATCAAGCCAAAGGGCTTGGTGAGAATTCAAAGCTGCAACATAACACCCAGGTACTTAAGCTTACCCTGAGCCCTATTTACGTATCTTTTGGACCCAATTCTAATTGGTATAAAAGTATAGTTTTATTGCTCGACTTAGGTGAGCAGCAAATCAGATATGATAGAAGGAAGCTAGAGAAAAGTAATAAAAAATAATTTCTATTACACTGACAGTGAGAGAAGGGGCAAGAAAATTATAGAAAAAGCAATCATAAGACTACAAAACATGGACTTGTCTGGAGTCATTTCAAAGAAAGGCAAATGGGCTTACTCAGTTTAGTAGCCCCCGAGGCAACTCTGTATTATTATTGTTTTGGGCCTTTTTTTTTTACCCCTTTTTATATTCTGAAATTATAAAGAAAGATACTTTCTAACAATAATAATTTTAGAATGGCAGCTGTAAATTTAACTCCTGGACATAAGTACATACTGTGCACTGAAAAAAAAAAAAAAGCAACAGCACCCAAAGAGAGGGCTATGGAGAGAATAATTGCACTTGGGTGGGCTCTGGTGTGAGGATGTGCCTATAAGTATCAGGCGAGAGGGATGGGACACAACAGAGCACATTCCAAATGCTGGCTGCTCTGTGGATGCCCTCACACTTCTTGGTACAAGGAGGTGTTCTATGTCCTTGGAAATTAAGCAAGGGCAGGACTCCAGATTTCCAGATGCCCTGGGACCTCTCTTCATCTCAGACTTTGTGACCCCACAGATACTTTCTAAAAAAGGTAAATCATTAAAATATAAATTGTGAAGACAAAACAACAAAAAAAATGGAGAAGCAGGTGGTGGAAGGTAGGATCTCAAGTCACGGAGAAGAGTTTCCATCCAGTGTGGAGGCTTCTATTTAAGAACGTAGGGACATATTTATGTAACTTTCTATTAGAATTTATTGTAAGACTGAGTTGAGACCTGGGGAGGGGAGGAGACTAAAAAAAGAAGAGTGATGAGTCCCAGGAAACATAATAGGTGACATGATTATGGGCTGAGTGGTATTGCAGCAGACATGCAGTGAAGGACTTGGAGAGCAAAGGGCAAGGAGAGCTGGAAGCAGTAACTGGAATTGCAAGACCAGAACATGAGCTGCTCTAGGAGTTCGTGGAAGGGAGTCCATGGACTGGAACCAGAAGAAATTACTGTACACAAGAGACCATATAGTGTTGTGCAGGTTGATATGGAAGGTGACGGTCCCCACTTATTAGAATTAATTAATCCCCAGTCAACCTGGGAATTAAGTAAAATTATTTTGGTCATATATCTGTATATGTCAATATCCAGTAGCAAAGTTTGATTTTATTTAAAAGCATGTATGATTGATTTTAAGCAAACATTGTGTAGTGAACTAATGGAGACACAAAAGCAATTAAGAGATGGTGCTTTCAACCTGGTGACTGGGACAGTCACATGCACAAGTCATTCAAATGCAGGTCTGTCCAAAGGAGGTATGAATAGGACATTTACTGAGCTCCTATTTTTTGCCAGGTTGTGTACTGAACATTTAAACATATTATTTAATCTAAATTCCATAGCAATCTTAAGAAGTAGTTATGATTCTGTCACTTTCACAGATGAGGAAACTCAATCTTAAAAGTTCAGTAACATCCCTAAGGCCACAAAGTTCTGGAAGCTAGGGAAGATATATTCAAATTCATGAATCTCATACTCATTTACTCAAAGGCTTTTCTGCTCTAACCAATTAATTTCTTAGAGTATAAGTGTGTTTGTTTGATGCCTAACAAGATTGAGACATGTATTTATGAGGCTCTTGACTGCTGTGCTCTGTCTAGCAGAGTAAAGACCTCTGTTTTGGAGGATGACGCAATGATATTAAGAGGGAAGGACCTCCATGGATGACAGGCCCCTCTCTGTTATCCTGAAGGGTGACTATAGAGGATGAAGGTCACCTCTGAAACCATTTAAAACTTTGGTATAAAAACTTGGTTTTTAAACCCCCACTGCTTGCTTCCAGAAAACTACTAGAGCTCATCACTGAATTCAGTAAAGTTGTAGGATACAAAATTAATACACAGAAACCTGTTGTATTTCTATACACTGACAATGAACTATCAGAAAAAGAATCTAAGGAAACAATCCCATTTACCATTGCATCAAAAAAGAATAAAATGCCTAGGAATAAACCTCCCTAAGGAGGCAAAAGACCTTTACTCTGAAAACTATAAGACACTGATGAAAGAAATTGAAGATAACACAAAGAGATGGAAAGATATACCATGTTCTTGGATTAGAAGAATCAATATTTTAAAAATGAAAATACTGCCCAAGGCAGTCTGCAGATTCAATGCAACCCCTATCAAAATGCCAATGGATGTTTCACAGAACTAGAAAAAATAATTTTAAAATTTGTATGGGAACACAAAAGACCCTGAATAACAAAAGCAACCTTGAGAAAGAAGAACGGAACTGGAGAAATCATGCTCCCTGACTTCAGGCTATACTACAAGGCTACAGTAATCAAAACAGTATGGTACTGACACAAAAACAGACACATAGATCAATGGAACAGAATAGAGAGCTCAGAAATAAACCCACACACTTATGGTCAATTAATATATGACAAAGGAGGCAAGATTATATAATGGAGAAAAGACAGCCTCTTCAACAAATGGAGCTGGGAAAACTGGACAGCTACATATAAAAGAATGAAATTAAAATACTCTTTAACACCATGTACAAAAAAAAAAAACCTCAAAATGGATTAAAGATCTACTTGTAAGACCAAATACTATAAAACCCCCAAAGGAAAACATAGGTAGAACACTCTGACATAAATTGCAGCAATATTTTCTTGGATCTGTCTCCTAGAGTAATGGAAATAAAAACAAAAATAAACAATTGACCTAATTAAACTTAAAAGCTTTTGCATAGCAAAGGAAACCATCAACAAAACAAAAAGACAAGCTACAGACTGGTAGAAAATATTTGCAATGATGCTACAGACAAGGGATTGATCTCCAAAATATACAAATAGCTCATACAGTTCAATATCAAAAAAGGCAAACAATACAATCAAAAAATGGGCAGAAGATCTAAAGAGACATTTCTCCAAAAAAGACATACAGTTGGCCAAAAAGCACATGAAAATATGCTCAACATCACTAATTATTAGAAAAATGCAAATCAAAACTACAATGAGGTATCACATCACACAGGTCAGAATGGCCATCATTAAAGAGTCTACAAATAACAAATGTTGGCAAGGGTATGGAGAAAAGGGAATCCTACACTGTTGGTGGGAATGTAAATTGGTACAACCACTATGGAGAACAGTATGGAAATTCCTTAAAAAACTAAAAATAGAGCTACCATATGATCCAGCAATCCCATTCCTGGGCATGCATCTGGAGAAAACCATAATTCAAAAAGATACATGCACCACAATGTTCAATGCAGCACTATTTACAGTAGCCAAGACATGGAAGCAACCTAAATGTCCATCAACAGAGGAATGGATAAAGAAGATGTGGTACATATACACAATGGAATATTAGCCATAAGAAAGAATGAAATGATGTCATTTGCAGCAACATGGATGGACCTAGAGATGATCATACTAAGTGAAGTAAGTCAACAGAGAAAGAGAAATATCATATGATATCACTTATATATGGAATCTAAAAAAAAACAATGTTACATATGAACTTATTTACAAAACAGAAATAGACTCACAGACATAGCAAACAAGCTTACGGTTACAAAAGAGGAAGGCGGGAGGAGGGATAAATTAAGAGTTTGAGGTTAACATAAACATACTACTACATATAAAATAGATAACCAACAAGGACCTACTGTATAGCACAGGAAACTATACTCAGTATTTTGTAATAACTTATAAGGGAAAAGAAACTGAAAAAAAAATATATGTATGTATGTATAACGGAATCATTTTGCTGTACACCTGAAACTAACACAATATTGTAAATCAACTATACTCCAATAAAAAGTTGTTTGTTTTGGAAAAAAAAAACCCACTCCCACGTAGTATCAAAGCAAATAATGCTCTTTGAGGTATTCTTGTCTTAAAATAGTTCTCCATAGCGGTGAAGTAAGTTCTGGAGAAAGGACTTCAGACAGATGGTCAGAAAAGCAACTAAATAATGAACAGGATGTGCAAAATATCTTCATCTTGATTACTTTCCTCCAACTAGGGCTGTATTTCATGTCTTCCTAAGTTTCACTAAGTTCAAGTATTAGGACTGTTGAACTGGTTTATTTGGGGAGTGCCTCTTTTGGAATGACACATTTGAGAAACATTTGGCAGATCAGATTTATTGTTTAAGCATCTAGGAGGAGTGGGTGTCATTGAGGAAACACAACGCTATTCCTCAGTGAGTGCATTTTCAGCATTCCTCACCTCGAAAAAGAATTGCATAAGGACAGAGGTTTCATGAGGTTTCATAAGGTTTCGTGAGATCATGCGGCTTTTAGTCTGTGTTTGGGCATGGTTTACCTAACTTATACCTGAAGAAGACCACTGTGGAACAGCCCTCTTTCTCTCCCCAAAGGTTCCACATTTAAGAAAAGAAAATTGTTTGTTTGGAACAGATGCCTAAATACCAACTAATATCAGGAAACTGTACTAAGAGTATGTAATAAATGTGAACCCCCCCAAAACAATTATTTCTAAAATCTTAGCTACTCCTTTAGTTGAAAGTAGCCTTATCTGAGTGCCTTTCTGTTCTTGATGGGATGAATGGGGTGTGGCTTGGTGCCTGGTGGACAGAGAGACACTCAGTAACGTTTCAGTCATGTCGGGACTTTGCAATTAACCTTAAATTCCACCTGCAGTTGTTTGAGATAATTTCCATTCCTCTCCTTTTTCTAAATATCATTCATCTTTTTCCCCCTTAATATACCCATTAATTTTCATCACTAAAGTGGAATATTCTATGCTTTTGCTGTTATCTACATGCCTTGAACCCTTTGAAGGAGAGAGATAACATAATTAGTTGAATAAACACACAGTGCATGGCAGAGTAAACCTCCTTTGATAATTCAGTCTAATTGTTTTCTCTTTTAATATGCTGCATAAATGAGGGAAATAACCAGTTCTTTATGTATTGTAAACCCCTGTGAGTTTCAAGTTAGATGTTAAGGGTTTGAGCAGGCAGGCAAATTGGATTGAGAGTAATTACCCACATTTACCTCAGGGTTCAGGGAACACCAGGGAGCAATTCTGGTTAATTTCCCTGTTCCTCTGGTTTGTCCTTTGTGGACACCTGTGTTTGTAAGCCACAGGAGGTAGGCTCCACTTAGTTAAGCAGTTCTTGGCTGAAGTGTATTTCTGTGATTGAACTGGATTGGCTTCTGCTGTGGTTGTGCCAAATGTGACTGCAGGCAAAGATGGCAATCTGGCTGCTGTGACTCCCAGTGCATGCTGTGCTTGGGGTGGATCCTGGGTCAGTTTTTCCCCTTTTGTTGCAAGGGTCAGGGGTGAATAGTGATGCAATACCTGCCCCGCATATGGGCTTATTCATTCAACAAATATGTGTTAGATGCCTGCTATGTGCTGAAGATCTCACTTTGGTCCAGAGGAGCCAGCAGGGTCACCACCTTCGAGTGTGTTTCTGTTTTCACTGATTGAGGAGGTGACAATCTTTCAGACTCAGTTGTTTTGGCTTTTCTATCTTCCTGGGCACTGAAAATATCTGTGCCTCAAAGGAAATTTATGGATCCCTGGTCTAGTTATACTGTGGCTTTTCCTACTATTAAATTAAGTACACAAGGAGGACATTAGACTGAGATGGTCCTAATACCTTAGCAGCCTTTGTAAGCAAACCAAAATTTAGATGTGTAAATGCCTCATGGTTAAGAAATAAAAACCTGAGGACAACGCATCAGAAACAGCCAAATAAGCTTTCCCAAACAAGGCAGACACATAAGCTATAGCCATTCGAATAATTTCCTTCCTTTGCTTCACCCTTTTCCCTCAAGTCTTTCTCCTTAGCTGCTGTCAGTGGAGCATGCCTAATTCCTTCCAGTTTGGACCTGCCCAAGTGAAATCGATTTTGCTTAAATAAACTCTTAAAATTTTTAATATGCCTCAGTTCGTCTTTTAGCAGTTCTTACTTCGAATATATGAATTTTGCAGGTGGAAGAATTTGTTCATTCATTCATAAAACAAATATCTATTAAGGGCTGCCATATGTCAGCCTCTGTGCCAAATACTGAGTATACAGCAGTGATCAAAAAAATAAATATCCTGCTCTCACGGAGCACAGTTGGGTGGAGGGGGGGGTACCAACATTACAAAACAAACAAATACATTTATGGTTATAAATTGTGGTAAGATTTACAAGGTAATGAACAGGGTGATTTCAGAGAGACAATAAAAGGTGCCTCCTTAAGATTGAAAGAAGTCTTTGAGAAGCTGAATATGCATGATGGTTGTGTACTGGTGGTTTTCACAATTCCAAAGATAGGAAAGGTGCCCACTGGAGCTGGGCAATATGGAAAAATATGATGCTAAAACCTGAAGGAAAGGAGCAAGCCATGTGAGAATCCAGTGGAAAAAGATTCTATGTAGAGAGAAGAACATGGTAACCCCCACATGAGGACAAGTTCAGGGTACTGGAAATCCGAAAGAAGGTCACTGAGCATGGGATAGTGGACAGAAGGAAGCCAATGGGAGAAGAGATTGATAAGGCAGCAAAGGCCTGACCATTCTGGGCCTTGTAGGTCGTAGTAAAGTTTTGATTTTATTTCAAGTGCAATGAGAAACAATGGAAGAGGTGTTTTTTTGTTTTTTAAAGAGTGATAAGGTCTTAGGTCTCTCAGTTGTAGTGGGGATAATGACAGACTAGAGACAATTAGAGGTTTATGGACCTAATCTACACAAAAGATGATGAGGGATTAGATTTAGGTGGTGGATTAAAGAAATATTTTTCTTAGTAGAATTGGGAGAATTTACTTACGGGCTGTATATGATGGGCGAGGGAGATTAAGATGTCATGATATAACTTATTAACATTTTTAAAATTTATTTATTTTCTTTAATGTTTTGGCTGTGTTGGGTCTTAGTTGAGGCATGCAGGATCTTTCGTTGTGGCATGGGCTCTTCATTGCAGCATGTGGGCTTCTCTCTAGTTGTGGCGCGCGGGCTCCCAAGTGCGTGGGCTCTGTAGTTTGCAGTACGCAGGCTCTCTCTTTGAGGCGTATGAGCTCAGTAGTTGTGGCATTTGGGCTTAGTTGCCCCGTGACATGTGGGATCTTAGTTCCCTGACCGGGGATCGAGCCCATGTCCCCTGCATTGGAAGGCAGATTCTTTACTGCTGGACCACCAGAGGAGTCCCAATTATTAACATTTTAAATTTAAAACCTTAATAAACCAAAGCTTTCATAACTAGCATTCCAAATAATTTTACGTATTTGGCACTTAGTGTTGAACGATGGCAAAATTATTTCCCAAATTACCCTGGGCATGATATGTCCTGGTACTCAGTAAAGGCTCAGTGCTTAAACGATTAAATGATTAGGTAAAATAGGTAGTGTTTCTACTATTCCAGTAATTTATAAAAGTAAATTAACAAATTTTTAAAAAATGCTTCCTCTTTTCTCAAATATTAGTAGAATAATAAAAATTATAATTTCAAACGTTTATGTGAAATGCCTTGGCAAGTCAGTTGCTATCAAATCCAGAACATTTGTTTCTATTGGACTAGAGGAACAGTTTCCACTAGGCTGGGTAGCTGGTGCAATGTGACCCAGGCCTGCTGCTGGTCACCTCTGACCCAACATGGGGAAGAGAGAGAAACAATTTTTAATGAAGTCTTTGAAGTCCTGGGTCCAGGTCCATGAGCTTTTCAAATTCCCAAAGGCATGAGATGGTAAGTTTCCCTTTTGCATTTTAAGCTAGTTTGACAGGATTTCTGTCATTTTTCACAGAACATATTTGGACCAAACAAGAACGTCAGTCTTAAACTGGAGGCTGTAACTTAAAGAGAAAATAAAAAATGAAACCACCATAAAGAAATATATATATATATATATATATATATATATATATTAAAAATATATATAAAATGGAAGAGACAGGACACTTGAGCCCTAGTTTTGGCTCCCATACTCTTAGCTCTTCTGACCACAGTTTCCTTACCTGGAAAACTAGTGTCCATTCTAGTTCAGTTGATTATACTTATAGGTCAGCAATTATTTTCAACCAATCTGCAAAGTTTTCACCTACTTTACTTGCAAAAACCCCAGTAGCATTATTTAATGTATTTGATGGATATGAACATCAATAGTTTTAAGCAGAGTTAGATGCTTTAGCCTATAATGAGAGCAAACTGACTGTGACCCCTGTCCCTCCATCATCTCCATGATTGCCATGACTGAACTTGCTGGCCATGAGGGGAGCCCTTTCCACCACAGCACCAGTTTCCATCCTAAAGTTATTTGCTCAGCTGAACAAGATGCCCTTCTAAGAGATGAGCAGTGTACATGAGTATCTATATTTTATTCATCAAATTAAAATCCTTTCCCATCTATTACTTTCTAACCTGTCATTTTCTTTCATTCCTCAGCCTATGCAATGGAGGCTTCTAATCTATGTCCATAGACTTCTAGGTTGCTCATGAGTGAATTTTACAGGATCCATAGTCTTTTCATATACTATGCAAATTTTTAGGTGAATGTGTAATGTCTATTATTCTAATGGAAGGTATCCACAGTGTTCATCAGATTCTTATAGGGTTATTTGAACCCAAATGATTAAAGCCACTGTTAACAATTCATGTTAAATTCAGTGGCTCAGATAATCCTGGTATTTCACAGAATTACCTCCAGCACAGGAAACAGTTGAACTGTGAACTGCTAATTCCTTATGATATGATTTATCTTTATTTATTTGTATGTGTGGATCTTGCATGACTTTCCTCTGATCTTTCTACTGAAAAGCCTTTCAGGCTCTGAAAGATTTATTCAATATAAATCACTATCACACCACCAGGGTGAATCCTTGTACACAACCATGTGATCTGGACCCTGGGAGCTGGGATTGATGGTCACCCACCCTTCCATGCCTCCACACATCTTAAGAAATATATTATTTTTTAATAGACCTTTATTGGAGTATAATTGCTTCACAATACTGTGTTAGTTTCTGTTGTACACCAAAGTGAATCAGCCATATGCATACATATATCCCCATATCCCCTCCCTCTTGAGCCTCCCTCCCATCCTCCCCATCCTACCCCTCTAGGTCATTGCAAAGCACTAAGCTGATCTCCCTGTGCTATGCTGCTGCTTCCCACTAGCTATCTATTTTACATTCAGTAGTGTATATGTCGATGCTACTCTCATTTCGCCCTAGCTTCTCCCTGACACCCATTTTCTTCAAGTCCATTCTCTATGTCTATGTCTTTATTCCTGCCCTGCAACTAGGTTCATCAGTACCATTTTTTAAAATATCTAATCATGAAGATCACTAAAATATTAGCCATACATTTCCTTTTAATTTTCACTTACATTTGGAATATTAAAAAAAAAGTCAATCTCATTAGAAGCAGAGAGTAGAAAGTGATTACCAAGTGCAGGGAGTGGTACAATTAGGGAGAGTTGGTAAAAAGATACAAACCTTCAGCTGTAAGATGAATAAGGTCTTAGAATCTAATGCATTACATGGTGGATATAGTTGATAACACTGTATTGTATAATTGAAGTTTGCTAAGAGAGTAAAACTTAAATGTTCTTGCACATACAAGAAAAATGGTGTTAACCTGATGGGGGAGAATCCTTTCACAATATCTATGTCTATGTATGTCAAATCATCATATTGTACACTTTAAATATCTTACAATTTTATTTGTCATTTATACCTAAAGGAAGCTGAAAAAATAAAAATTCCTGATGTTGCAGAAATAAACTGTAATATATTACTATTTCACTCATATTTAAATAAAACCCAGAAAATTAAAAATAAAACCCAAACTGAAACAAAGCAAAAATTTTAAAATGGTGAACATCTTACATAATGAAATATGCATCTCAGCATTAACAGTTAAATAGAGAATGAACTGCTTTAATTTAAAAAAATCCTACAAAAGAAAAATGTATAAATGATTTAAATCTAAAACTGCTGTTTGTTCAAAAAACGACAAATGTTATAATGATTGTCACCTCTGAAGAGCTACATTCAGTGTCAGTGAACCTGTTTCTGCCAAATCTTATTGGAAAACAAGATGCCACATTGTCACCTGGAGTTGCTTGTTCATATCTGGCCCTGAGGATGTCATTTCTGTCTCCGAATGGCATAGAGGTAGTCCCTCCGGGCCAGAGTCAAGACTCATTTGTAGGTGATATGTGCAGAAAACCACACCTGCCCCGACCACCTGCAAAGATGGCTGGAGAGTAGATGACTTAGGCAGGCCTTAGAAAGGACTTCAGAGAGGCCACAAAACCCTGTAGGACACATTCAGTGGATGACTGCTGAGTACCATTGTTCCATTTGTACTACTGCATGAAAGTATCCCAAACTCAGTGGCTCAAAACAACTCTTTTTTCGAGCTCAAGGATTCCATGGGTCAGTAATTTAGGAAGGACTTGTCTAGATAGTTCTCCCCTGGGATTTCTCATGCAGTTGTGGTCAAGTATTGGGCTTGGGCTTTAGTATCTGAAGGATTGACTGGGCCAGACGTGGCTGCTAGTTGATGCTATTGGTTGGTGCTCTCCTGGGACTGTCATATTTGTCTATATCTGGCCTCTCCATGTGGTTTGAGTGTCTAAACTTGGCCTCTCTATGTGGCTTGGCTTCCTCACAGAATGGGAGGCTCAGGGAAGCTGG
Source organism: Aethalodelphis obliquidens (assembly GCF_003676395.1). Taxonomy (NCBI): domain Eukaryota; kingdom Metazoa; phylum Chordata; class Mammalia; order Artiodactyla; family Delphinidae; genus Aethalodelphis; species Aethalodelphis obliquidens. The sequence continues at coordinate 3,509,056 of NW_020838012.1, forward strand.
ACTACTTAGGCTCTAGCTCAGGACTCCAAAATCCAGTAAGCAAAGGAAACTGTATTGCCTTGGAAGTCATACAGCACTGCTTTTCTGGATTTTGTTGATTATGAGTTAAGTCACTAAGGCCAGTTCACATTCAGGGAGGAAGGACAAAGACCCCATCTCTTGGTGGGGGAGTTTTAAAGAGTGTGTAGACACGTAAAGCTGCTGCAACCAGTCTCAATGATAGCCCTCTCTATTGATTGGAAGCCTAGTTCTTGCTACCTGAAACGGAGACCTAATATTTTCTTATTTCTTTATTTAGTTATTTATTTTAAAAACTTGTTTCCAAATTTGTCAGTAAGAGAGCCACACTGGCTGAAATGTTAACAACATTCCCAGGGATATCAGAAGTCTCCACAGAGCTACTGATAGAGTTTTACAGCTTGTCAATGACCCTAGTCTTTTTTTTTTTTTTTTGCGGTACGCGGGCCTCTCACCGCCGTGGCCTCTCCCGCCGCGGAGCACAGGCTCCGGAAGCGCAGGCTCAGCGGCCATGGCCCACGGGCCCAGCTGCTCCGCAGCATGTGGGATCCTCCCGGACCGGGGCACGAACCCGTGTCCCCTGCATCGGCAGGCGGACTCCCAACCACTGCGCCACCAGGGAAGCCCAGGTCTTAGTCTTTAAATGACATTTTGTGGATCTGGTCAGAGTGATAATTCTCTGGGGACAATTCCTCTCTAATATATTGATTGACACTAGTTTCAGTGTGCATCTTCTTAACGTATCTCTTTTCTTTCCAAAGAGAATTCCAACTTGACCAGAGGGATTTCAATTAGTGATCAAGCTGGTGGTGGAAGCGGAAAATTGCAGCACAAAGTGACTGAGGAGAAAGCGTGAGGAGGGTAGAAAAGTAATTGATGGGAGGCCAGATAGAATAATGAAGATGTAAAAGAGGAAAATCAGGATGGGAAATTGCTCAGGGCAGGTGGTTTGGCCTTTATGATAGTTTCTACATCCTATTTTCATATTTATAAAGCTTATAGATTTTGTGACTATGCAGCAATCCAAAATGTCATCAAAACTTTAACATCAGCTCTTGTGAGACATACGGGATGAAATCACTAAGAATGATATGGTCTGATAAAGTCACATATATTCCTCAGCAATTCTATTCCCCACATATTAGTATTAATGCCTCCATTTGTGAAAGGGAAGAGAAAATGACTCACAATGACTGAAATGCATCAAACAATAAGGAGAATTTTGTCTGCTGCTGAAACTAAGACAAAACAGGGTGGAACTGCAATCGTATCCTTCTCATATAGCTACGTCTTACCTGTGAGATCTGACATTGACAGCATTTTTCAAGTGGTAGGCTAAAAGTTACTACTAATGAAACCCCTCAAATCTGATCATCACCAAGTATTTCTTCACTCTGCAAATATTTATTTCCCTTTCTCAATGTCTTATTACATTGCTGCCATGCCAATGGTTAACTCAACTCCTCCACTATCCAGCAAGTTAGCCTTAGTCCAAACTCACCCAGATTCAAAATGGTCATTTCCATTTACTCTCAGCATTCCTAAAGCATTGCAACAAATAAAAGGACGGCATTTTTTTTTCTCAGATATTCGCCAAATATCCTGAGAACTGCAATTGCTAATTTTGAATCCCCTAGCACCGCAAGTTCTCCTGACTGCAAAACTTTCTTAGAGATTTAACGGGTTCCTGCCCACGGAGAGACTGATAAAGTACTTTCGAACCTTTGAGAATGACGCTAAAGGGAGCTGGATGAAGGGGGGTGGGGGCATGGCTGGAAGTCGGCACCAGCGCACAGGCAGGATTGGCTGCAGACTGAGAGCAATTCTGGGTATAGAATTCACTGGAATACAATGTTCCAAGACCAACTGCAGCAAATTATACAGGTGGAAATATGACAGATTGATGAAATACTGCTGGGAGGAGGGTGGGAAAGGGATGGTAGGGAGCCTCAGCTTCGATCACTTAGAAAAAGAAATACATTTTTGTCTCATTGTTTTCTACGTTGCTTTATGTACCTGATTTGTTGGCCTTGTTTTCTAGCATACGTAATGTTTTTCAAATGTCCATATTCTCCAGTGTGGACCAGTTGCCTGAGGTAAGACAGAGAAGTCAGATCCCAGCAACACTTAAAAGCTGTAAGTTCAAGGCAAGTTCTTCAAATTGCAGAGCGTGTATCCCCTTCTCTAATAGGGGCACATTTTACAGTACTTGCCTCATGAGGTTATAGGAAATTCGTCTCTATTCACACAATGGTTACACTCGGTGGCTAGGGAAAGGGTTTGGGGGATTGGCGGCTTCATTGCTTATATGGAGGGAACAAGAGAAGTATCATCAGCCTGTGGCCTTGTGGCGCATGAAGGGCCCCCACGCATGTCATGCAGAGGTGGGTGGGAAGGGCTTAGTCTGAGAATCAACTTTCTCTAAGCTGCCTCTTTCCTATCAGCATCTTTGCTCTCAACCCTTAAAGAAGCCCAGAATTTGACCCCCATCCTCACGCACCCCCACTGTAGACACCATGGGTGAAAATGTAAAATGTAGATGTCTCCTGGCATCCAGGCCTCAGAGTGGAAGACAGCAGTTGCATGCAGGGGCAGGAACAAGTCAGGGAGGATGCTTTCCAGACCAGGGGCCATACATGGGAAGCGGGATCCCTGGGTCCAGCTGATGGATCTGCACCGGAGCCCCGCACCAGCTGCTCCCCCCTGCCATCAGAACTGGGGTGTGGCCTAGGCTTCTCGCACAGCTGAGAGGCTAGGCACTTGGCTTTCTTTCTGGCGGTATGAGCTGCTGTTTTTCCTTATGCTTAAACATTCCTATCACTAAAATTATGAAAATGTTCTACAAAAAAATTTCTGAAATTTTGCAGAAAAATTGATTTACTTCTTGGTCTTTGTGCCTAATTCTAGTTACCAGTATATGTATATTCTCTGTAAATATTCTCACTTGAAGAACTTTCAAATATGGATATATGTTTAATTTTTAAACTATAGCAAACACAGATTTTTCTATTTAGGAATTTTTTATTTTTGAAGAAAGCACTAGAGCAGTGTTTGTCACTTTTTCTTTTTCTGGGTAGCTCTCTGCACCAGTTCTACTGAAGTTTTATAGAGAATCCATATCTTGTAAACCGAACCTGTGATTTATGCTTCTGAATGAATAAAATACAACTAATGGAGTTACTTTCTTCTCAGGCAAAGTATGAAGAAACTGCAAGAAAGAGAGGTATACCTTTTATTTAAAGAAAGTTGTAAGAAAATTAGTTATAAGTGGTAGCCTTAATAACAAATGTAACACTACCTGCAGCTATGGAATATGATTTGGAATTATGTAGCTTTCCCAAGCCTACCAGATCAAAGTGTATTAGAAAAAAATATGGTATTTTCCACCATATGTGGTCCATGTTGGCTATGTACAGCTCTGGATTTTTGTGGACCTAGGGAAGGGATGGACGGTTAAAAAATAAAGCAGACACTCAGTATTTGGGCCTGTGGAGAATCATGGGAAAGCAAAATACTTTTAATAGATTTGATTTTTAAAAGAACAAAAATAAGAATAGGAAAAGTACCATAGTGTTAATTAAAATTAATGTCTAAGGCAAGGTGAAGAATGAGACATAAATGTGGAGGCAAGATGTGGAAGCTTCTGGAAGAAAAAGAAATGCTTTGTTTCAGGGTTGGCTTGCTGCGTTTCCAGTCGGTCTGCAATTCATGAAGTGAAGCGTGGCTTAGTTTTGTGTGATCTAGATAATATAACATGACTCCTATTTCCCTCAGTAACTTCCTTTTAACATTTATGATTTTATGCATTTCAGGCCCCTCACTGGGTTATAAGATTGGAATGTAACTGTTAATTTTAGTTCGATGTCTTTGTGAAATGCATTCGGCTATCCACACAACATTTCTTATTTCTTGTTCCTTCAGCTTGGTATACGCATAAAACACACCATAGTGGAATTGCCTGTTGAATGCCAGCACATTCATCTGTACCTGGGGAAGGAAAGAAAAAACATGGACCATCAACTCTTCTGGAACATACTACTTTAATTAAATAATATTAAGCTACAGACTGGTTTGTGCTTGTGCAGTGCTTATCTGTATTTAAATAGACAATTTCTAAATTGTGTCAAAGAAAGGAAAGCAGTAGGAAATTCAGCAAGTCTAAAGGGAGAGCGTCACTCTGCAGAGAAAGGCAGACAACAGTAGTGTAAAAAGTAAGTTTGTAAAATCATAAGACAAGCTCCAAATCTCAGCAGCACTGCTAGCACCAAGATTCCTAGGAGGACTTTGGAGTGTGTGTGTGTGTGACTTTGTAGTGATATTTATTTGGCTTCTAGCTAGTAGGCTGGTCTCATTTAGATAAAGTATTTTTCCTTGGCCACAATTTTTTAAATTTTAAGGTGGTTTTTAGGCTATTGAACTCCCTTTCAGGGTAATGGCACAGGCCTCTGGAATTTGGACCAGGTGATATTATGAGTTTCCTTAGGATGCTCTGCAGCAACTTAACATGCAGTTGAATAGTGTTTTTCTGCAGAAGGCAGATCAGTAAAAGAAAATTTTCAAAAAACATTTTTTTAACTGGGGTACAGTCTAAAATGGAACAATTCCTTTATTCTTTTCCATTTAGAAAAAAGGAGAAGAGGTACTGAGTCCCACACGTAATTCTGAAAACCTCAAGCAAAGCAGTCAGGTAGGGGAGGCCCCCTGCTCTTAGAAACCGTCACACATTTTTCCTGGCAAGGGCAGCTCCTTTAACAGCTGTCTTTGCAGCAGAAGGGCAATAGTGTGGAATTTTAGAATACCCCTACTATATGGGAATACTTGCATTGCTTTTACTTCTTTCTAGAGAATTGTTGGAAAATGCCTAGAGTAGGACTTACAGGAAGACCCCCATACTGCTTTCTCAAGCCAGTTTAACCCTAAAGTGTGGGTGAATTTCAGGGTTCTCTGTTAATTCCAATCAGACTGAGATGGAAGGACCAGTGGTTTTAGGGAAATGGATAAAGTACACTAGAAAAAAGTCTCCAGATTTGGGGGACTTTACCTGGCTACACTTCCCTGAAGTCCTCTTGTTGCACACTTCAGTAGCTCAGGAATTGGCTATAAATGGATCAAGTATTCTTCTGCCTTTTCAGGGAAAGAGAATAATCTAGACGGGATGGATTTCCATGCAAATAATTCCTAAGTGTTCTAATTGTGCGCAGGAGTGATAAATCCTTCTTGAAAAAGGGATAGATTCGAGTGGGATGCACTTAACAGGGTGTGCTCCCTGGGGACAGTCAATATGTGATCATGAGAACATCCTAGCTTTGTTTCTCTAGATAATTACAGAATGGCTGCCTTACTTCCAGAGCTTTGCTATGTGCACATCTGTCTGGATATGACAATCCCACAAGAAGCCATCATATGTGAACCACAGTGCCTTGACTCTCCAAGGCAGAGATACTAACTAATACCCATTCAAACTATGAATGTATATAATCAATTGGCCTGATCAACTGTAAAAAGAAAACTGTAAAAAGAAAACCCAAGTAAAAAAAAAAAAGAAATACTAAGACCCAGAGTATGAGAAAAAGAGTGCATAAGCTAGCAGCATTTCCATTTACATCATACCTCACGCTCATAAAACACATCCTCCAATGTCTTTCCCCCACTGCCATCACCTACAGCCTCAAACAAAGCCTTGTATACCTGAAAAACAAAGACAAGAAATTGTTTTTTTAACAAATTTTCATTTTTTATAAGTATAAAAACTATATTTTTCCAGCAATATAGAAACTGTGCACCCATCTTAGAAAATCTATCCAGAAGGCCACAATTTTTCTTGTAGGATCTTTGGCTTCTTGAGGAAATACCAAAAAATCCAAACAACGAGAGTACAGATGGCATTCCATTATATTGGCTTGTTCAGGCCTACAAGGCAAGAGGCAAAAGCAGTTCTACTTTCAGTGTATACTGAGCTGATTTCCACATTTGATTCTTAGGGCTAGTTAGACACATTATAGAGGCTAAAGGAGTGCTTGTGGTTTAATCAGTATGGCTTCATGGGTTCTTTGAGATGAAAACTGATTAAAATTCATTATGGAATTTCAAGTGAGGAATGGGTGGAAATTGGGGAGAAACTCAAATTTTAATATTATGCTAAAGAACCTCTTGCAGTGACACAAGAGATGTCACAAAGGTTCACGCATTGTCTGCTGGCTTATCTTTCCTGGAGGGTTTCGGAAATCCATAGGCAAAGATAAGAGGGGTGTCATCCCAGTTCTAGAAAAGCTACCTGGAGGGTCTGTATGTTACTGTCTGCAGGTCAGAAGGAACGGTACCAGGGGATGAGGTTATAACCTTGAGCTAAGAAGCTTCAGGCTCTCTAAGAGCAATTGGGTGCTGGAGTGGGAGAGGACATAGCAGCCCTCCTTTCTTTCCCGAATCCTGGACACTGAGCAAAGGGAGTGGTATAAACAGTATGTCCATATTTTCCGCTGTCCTTCAAGTAGACAGTCTGTACCTAACACTGTTTGCCCAATGGGCACTTGAAAGAATGGCTGGGTCAGGCTCTTTTACATAACTCTGGCATGAGCTCACATTTCCAGAACACTGCACCAGTCTCTTGGGGAACTTGCTTTATCAAGCACTTCAAAAAAAAAAAGGGGGTCAAATGACCGTTCCTTGGAGATTTAAACAAGTACTTGCTTGGCAGGGACCTTAAAAAACACCAATAGCTTGGGTTAGAAACTCAGCGTATTTCTTTGGGAGAGACATTACAGCAAGAGATACTGCTTTCTATTGCACAAACATTATAAATGTTTTAGATAGATAGGAAGTGTAAATGTGATATGCGGGCTTCTAAAGTACAGGTGATGAAACCACACAAGACATTTCGGGAACCCGGGATAAACACATACTCCATGGTCCGCTACCCTCTTCATTTGCTCGAAGTCCTCTGCTTGGGCCAGCAGGCGCAGTCCCTCGGGATAGAGCTTGCCACAGGTCGGGTAGAGGGTCTCGCGGTCCTCTTTGCTCAACTCGGTGCCAAAGGAGTTAAGCGTGATGATAAAAGCACGTCTGTCTGCCTCAAACTGAATTTGCAAGACATAAAATCAGTGAAATTGAACCATCTACTAGACGCTCTAGACAAATTCATTTCCAAAATGATTTGCTTTCCTTTCCTGATCTATGTCTAATTATAATACAGACATGTGTTATTAATGTTCCCGTAGTCTCTTCCTGTAACGGAGTAACTCTGCTTGCCAGAGAAGGATCACACAGCAGTGACAACAGCCCAGGAGCCCAGGACCTCCCACTAAACTTCAGTTCCCAGGCTCTCTGTTACTAGTTACTCATGTGTCTCTCTCATGTAGGCCACTAGAGTCTCAAATGTGTCTTCCATAATAATTGGAATAATACCTACTTGCTGGGGTTGATTCAGAGATAGAACAAGGTAATGTAAATAGAAGGGCTTAGCAGAGTGTTTAGCACAAAATGTGCATATCATGCATGTTAAACATCCCTTTCTGATTGTTGATGTCAGTAGGATTTTTTACGTAATGAAACTGTGCTACTTACAATTCGTTTGTACTTTCCTGGTTTTGTTTTTCTTCTTTAAAGTTCTAGGTTAGATATCAATAAATTTAAGTCTGTAGCTAAGGATTACAGGGCTCGGGACAAGTGATCTTCCTCTCAGGGCCTCAGTTTTCTTATTTGTAAATGGTGGGGTTTGGCTACACGATCTCTCAAGTGGGTCACATGTACTCCCGGCCTGTCTTCTCTGTGTTGAGCACCACTAGGCACCCAAGCTCCCAGCCCGTCAGGCCTCTCTGTCTTATCTAACCACGGAGTCCTTCTTGAAATTGCTTTCTCTTCCTTTGGACTCCTCTTAGTTTTCCTTTTACCTACTCTGACTATTTCATCTCAGTCCTCCATGGGCATCTCCTCTGCCCACCATGGGAGTTTGCCATGATATCCTTGGGCTAAGAAAGCCTTCTCCATCCACCCAAAGCAACCTGCACTTACCACATTATTTTAAAATCTGTGCATGTGTCTTTCACCCCACCACACTCTAAAATCTTTGAGAGATCATGTCTCTCTCGTTGATTGTTCAATTTTAAATATCCAGTGCCTGACACAGGAAGATCTTAACTGTTTACTAAATCCAATGGAATGGTCCACGGTTCTACTATGGTTCTACTATTTTAAAAATTCTCTATTATTCTCTACAATGTTGCTATCCAAGGTGTGTTTCAAGGATTAGTAGCTTTGACATCACCTGGAAGCTCGTTAGAAGTTCAGAATCTTAGACGGTAGTCCAGACCTAGTAAACCAGAATCTGCATTTTAACAAGATTCCGAGCTTATTCATATGCACACGAAAGTTGAAATGAATTGCTCTACAATACTATTTTTGACTAATTAATAACAAATCCAGACTTGCACCAGATTTTACTGGAACTCTTTTGTTAGAACAGGTGTTTCCTATCAGTACAGTGAGAGTTGGTTCCTTCTGATCCTTTTGATTGCTCTCATGGAAATTGTGGGTGCGCCAGAAGTGAGGAGTGGGCTTATTCGGAAGCAAAGGCAGCTGCCTCTGGCTACTGAATATATCCAGTCCTGTCGGTAATTTCAGACTGTCCAAGAATAAAAGAAGAAATGCAAGAGGGAGATTTCATGGCAATAAAAAAACCTTGAAATAATAGGGCAGGGGGAGCAACAATGGAGTTAATTGTCCCAGATGACCTTCAACGTCCTTTCTAGTTCTAGAATGTTAAAATAATAAGGAGAGAAATAGGGCCAGGTAGGCAGCACTGCAGATATGCAAGGCAGGGGAGGCAGCTGCATGGAGTAGAGCATGACATTTTGGAGGAATGGCCATAGTTCAAACCCTGGGGAAGCAGCTGGAGAGGCAGGATGGACAGGTAGCTGGGAAGAGAATAGGAAAGGCTTCACAAGCCATGCCAAGAAGAAAGGACTTTGACTGATGCGGCTGGTTATCTGAACACGCCACACACTTTCCAACTTCTTGTCCTGGTTAACATTTGTTTCCTTTGCCTACAGAGCACATACTCCATCCCATGACTCTCCAGGTTGAAATCCTACCTGCATTTGAGGGTTCCATCAAATGTAATCTTTTTCTTAAGAAGCCCTTCTCTTTCCTCTCTAATTAGATATGATTTCCTTTGACTCCTTATTATACTATAATTTCCCTTTTATTATAACTGTCTATCTACTTTACTACTTCTAGCCTAGGGGCTCTGTGTGTGTGTGTGTGTGTGTGTGTGTGTGTGTGTGTGTGTGTGTGTATGTGTATTCTCTTAGTGAAAAGAACTGTAATTTTTGAATTGTAAAGGAGCTATGCTGTCTTTGACCATCCCTAAGCAGACAGTTTGCTATGACATCTGATTATGGAGGACAGTAGATGGGGTGGTACTAGTTTCCTGTAAGCCCTGTATCATTTTCAGAGGGCAGCCAGCCTGTGTGGCACAGTGTACGTCGGATGTCTTTCCTTTCACTCTACCCTTCAAACACTCACGCATTTTAAAACCATAACTTATTTTTTGTTGTTGTTGCAAAAGATAACCATGCAGTGTTGATGTATTCAAAACCATTATCCGTTGCTCATGATGGAGTTGGGCTCATCGAGTCAAAAATTCTGGCCAGTTCCTTACAGGAGGAAGGGTCTCCCTGGTGGGAGCCTTATTAGCATGTGTACTGACCGAGGGAGATGAAACAAACATATTCTGTGCTTATTTTTCACTGCTGCGTTAACCTTACAAACCGTCAGAAGAGCAGGAATAAGAGGCAAACAGTACACTGCAGCACATTTGCCTGCACCATAAAAAATTTCTTTTTTTAAATATGAAGCTACAGTCTTGTGATTAGGTCACATTTTAACCTGCAAACCTAGGTTAATGCCCTCTTCCACTGTATTCAGTCTTTTAAAGTCTCCTATCAAATGAGATCAAATGAGAATATGGAAGAACTTCAGAAACTCTAAGTGCTCTATAGTTGCACAAATAAAAGGGGAAGTAATTACATGATCTGGTATATTTATATAAAACTGACAAGCCTCTTCCAATCATATCATTAGAAATGTTATAACTGCATAACATACATAACTGATATTTTTATATAAATGTACAAAGATAGTTAAATGGATTTTTATTTTTAACACAGCTTGAAAAAAATCTAATCTAATAAGGTAGTATCATGGGTATAGGAAAGGGACAAAGAGAACACAGGGTATATAGTATTTTGACCAAATCCTCCTGGTGATAAGCATTCTGCTAATACTGTGCTATCCTTTTTACATTTACAAAGACATAATTCTCATTTACTTCTGATTTTTGTAGCACGTGCAGTATGATCTTTTTTTTCAGTTTTTTTTTTTTTTTTTTCAGTACGCGGGCCTCTCACTGTGTGGCCTCTCCCATTGCGGAGCACACGCGCCGGACGCTCAGGCTCAGCGGCCATGGCTCACGGGCCCAGCCGCTCCGCGGCATGTGGGATCCTCCCGGACCAGGGCACGAACCCGTGTCCCCTGCATTGGCAGGCGGACTCTCAACCACTGCGCCACCAGGGAAGCCCGTGCAGTATGATCTTGCTTAAGAATTAGCACAGAAGAGCAGTTTTTATACAAAAGAACTGTGCAGGTGAATTTGATGTAGACATAATTTAACATAGATAAACATATAAGAACTGGAGCCAGACTACCTGTATTCAAATCCTGACACTACCACTTACTAGACATCAGGCCACTTACTAGCCTTCTCTGCACCTCAGTTGTCCCTTCTGAAAATGAGGTACTAAACTACCCATCTCATTGTGCTATTTTGAAGTCCAAGTGAATTTGTGTATATAAAGCACTTAGGATAGTATCTGGTATATAATAAGTGTTAGCTATTAATAGTGCCATTGTATACCTCTGCAAGGTTATTATTTTTTCTTTTTTTGTTGAATGAAAGATTCTTTAAATACTAAGTGCTTTACAATTTTGAAGTTTCACATTTCATATAATCCCGGAATAACCTTTTTGTCCCCCTTATCCCTATATTACCCCTGCCCCCTTCCCTCTCCCCACTGGTAACCACTAGTTTGTTCTCTGTATCTGTGAGTCTGCTTTTTGTTTGTTCATTTGTTTTATTCACTGGTTTGTTCTATTTTTTAGATTCCACATGTAAGTGATATCATACAATATTTGTCTTTCTCTGTCTTATTTCACTTAGCATAATGCCCTCCAATTCCATCCATGTTGCTGCAAATGGCAAAATTTCATCCTTTTTTATGGCCAAGTAGTATTCCATTGTATATGTGTAACACATCTTCTTTACCCATTCATCTGTTGATGAACACTTAGGTTGCTTCCACACCTTGGCAATTGTAAGTAATACTGCTATGCACATTAGGGTGCATGTATCTTTTCAAATTAGTATTTTTGTTTCTTTTGGCTATGTACCCAGTAGTGGAATTGCTGGGTTATGTGGTAGTTCTATTTTCCGTTTTTTGAGAAACCTCCATACTATTTTCCACAGTGGCTGCACCAATTTACATTCCCAACGACAGTGTATCAGGGTTCCCTTTTCTCCACATCCTTGCCAACAATTGTTATTTGTATCCCTTTTGGTGATAGCCATTCTGACAGGTGTGAAGGTTATTAATTTTAACATTAATATTTTCCTACATATTTTGTAGGTATAAAGTACATGAACCATTTCTAAACCACAGGAATTATGCCATGTACAAACTACTTTTTTTTTTTTTTTTTTTTTTGCGGTACATGGGCCTCTCACTGTTGTGGCCTCTCCCGTTGCGGAGCACAGGCTCCGGACGCGCAGGCTCAACGGCCATGGCTCACGGGCCCAGCCACTCCATGGCATGTGGGATCTTCCTGGACCGGGGCACGAACCTGTGTCCCCTGCATCGGCAGGCGGGCTCTCAACCACTGCGCCACCAGGGAAGCCCCAAACTACATTTTTGAGCCAGAGATAATGTGGCTTTTTATAGTGTGGCTAGTAGTTAAATTTATGAAAAGAAATGGGGGAGCTTCATAGAGTCACTAGGCTGCTTGTGTTATGTTATCAGCATGTCTGGAAGAGACTAACTCACTTTCTGACAATTAGCATGCCATGAAAAAAAATGTTATTTATCGATGTGCACCGTCTGTATAATATAGATAAAGACAAAAAATATTTTTTGGAGTTCTCCAAGGAGTTCTGACTTCAAGGACTGCTTTGACCTTAAAGTTTTAACAGTAGCTTTAACTGTAAGATGTTAATAATTAGGTATTTGAGGGGAGCTAATTTTATCAAATGCAGTTTCAGAACATTTGGTTGAAATATATGCAGATGAGGTTATTTCAGGTTTTTTTCTCTTCAAACCCAAAGGGTAGTTCTTATCAGGCTTTTCTTGAAATCAGAAGTCACTGAACAGCTTAAATATCTACCCACCAGTGTAGAAGCCACTGTAACAGATAATCTAATGGTTAAAGATATTCTTTAGATAAAACTTTGTTTCACAGGGCAAAGTGAGAGCTTTTTCAGCCCAGAATGGTTGTTTTTTTTTTTTTTTTTTTTAAGATCCAAGCGAAATAGGAAGCCAGCAAGAGTGATCTATGTCAAATACTCAGTGCAAACAACGCCCAGAATTCCCCTCCGACCATTCTGATCTCTGGCCTGGGTCCCTCATGCATGTGCAGATTGACATTGCAAGCAAGAGGTCCTGTGGGCACAGATGAAATCTGTGATGATAAAGAGGAATTAAAGAGAATATAATTATTCTCTTTTAGAGAGGTTGGAACCAATGGTGGCATCTGACACATTGTGAGGTTTAAGTGGGCATGCCAACTGTGAATCACTACCCATAGAATCTTCTTGCCAAGAGTGGGGATGCTCAATGGTTGTTTGGGGCAACCTTTATTTTAGGATTTATATAAGGAACCATGCCCACAGTAGACTTTGTTGCCAAGTTGTGGGGGTCCCCAGCTGCCCAATTTTGGGAGGGAAGTTGGTGATTATTATAAGAGTACCTATAGTGCACCAATTGTCCAAAGCATACTAAATTTTTAACTAATTATAATCTGCTTTCTTCATACTACATCAAAGTGAATCATGATCAAACTTCTATCAAAAACATTCTTTTCTAATTCCAAAGTAACTCTTCTATGTAGAAAACTAAGAAAATACCTCTTTTAACTGAAGACATCAAATGATATATGTACAATAAAATATACTGCTATTTTATTTCTAAATAAAAGAACTTCTAAGATTTTAAAAATTGGTAGGATTATATAAATAAAAAGTGTATAAGCACATTATTTGACATAAAAAAATTCAAGGACTCTTTCTTACCTCAAGAATGGGGCACATAATTTCTGCTGTGACATCACCATGATTCTTACAGAATTTATAGAATGCCTCGATGTAAGACTTAAAAAGAAGAAAGATCATAAGGCAAGAAAATGAATATATTTTCCTTTTGGAAATTTCTAGATCAGCTTTCCATGGGTTATTAAACTCTTTAATGGAAATTGAATTACTTCTCCCCTAGGGAGATATTTTATAATAAATTTGGTGTAAACTTTCACCTTGAAGCACATTGCACAGCCTAAAAAAGGAACTCCACAAAAGAACAAAATTGTACTTATCATAACTTATAATTACTCAACAAGCACTTTTTTGCATGCCTCTTGGATTATTTCTCACTGTTAATTCTTGCTATTCTAACAAGAGTGCCAAACTCTCTTATGAGCTCTGCAAATAAGTCTAGATTTGGTCCTATGCTGATATTTAATGTGCTCAGGAGACACATTTGGGATGGCATTGAGCATGGAAGATACACTGGAAAGGCAGAGTCTAGGCTGTAGAGGCAGCCCTGTGTTTGAGTCCCAAATCTGTTACTTACTAGCTAACTGACTTCTGCCAAGTAAATTTACCTCTCCGTGCTTCAGTTTTCTCATCTGAGGAATGAGGATGGCACATAGTTTTGCTGGGTGGATTAAGTGATCTAATGCCTTTAAATGCTTAAAACAGCACCTTCTGTTAGCTATATCTCAGGGATGCTTCCTCTAAGCCCATAAGTCTTTATATAAAAAGGAAAACTGCTGCAATGCAATGCTTTTGAGAGGCCCACATGTTTCAGCATAAGAAGCTAGATATACAGCATGGCAATGTATACATATATATATATTCATTCAGGTACTCTATGAGAGTGTCCAAAGATGCTGTAGTGGTGTGAGTGAAAATGGATATATTTTGCTCAGCCCTTATTACACAGAATGACTCAAATGGCAGCAGCGTAGTCCAGACAGACAGCTGGTCAGATTATACAAAGTGGTGCCTATGATGTTGTGTCCACAGATGGTCATCTTGGTATGCTGCACACTGTCAGTAGATTAAAATTGTGTGGACAGATTAACTGTGAAATTCAGGGACTCTGGTAACAGGATTGAGGACAGAGATGGACATACATAACACAAGGTTCACTATGTATGCTGGTTCTTTTGAAATGGATTCATATGGTTCACCACACTCATCTGTCCACCCACCCATCATCCATCCATCCATCCATCCATCCATCCATCCATCCATCCATCCAATTGACACCTTTTATGTTCCAGGCACCATGTAAAGAGTTAAGGATACAGAGACGCATGGGATCCTCTCAAGGATCTTGCTGGCTGGGAGAAGTTGACATACATGTATTTAACTAGAAGACAGGCCAGGACTAAAAGATCTTTGTCCCCAGTATGCCTAGCTTCATAATTCAGCAGCTGGCTAACAGGCAAGTAACATTTAATAAAGAACTCTGGTTATGATGCATTATGTAATAAAGAAGAACATAATATTGGGGGAAACAGTTACCTTGTACAGTTTATTGCGCAGTATTTCAATATTCAGTTCGTCTAGAGTATTTTCAGACATACAGTCTTGAAAGAATGGAGCTGAAAGCAGAAATTATTGTACAAAATAAATTAATCAAAACATGATTATAAACTGTAGAAAATGTCTCCTGAATGCACCACCCTCTGCCCACCCCTAACTAGGACACTGTGGAGTGGCAATCCACAGACTCGGTGAGGCTAACAGTGATGGTGACAAGAAGGGTGATTACTTAGGAAGCATTTGCTCTGTGCAAGCTGTCACTAAACACTGGATATACCTGAACTTATTTAATCCTCACAACCTGGAACTACTCACTTTATGGTTTACTTTTTGAAGCCCCCCCCGACACCCGCCTTTAGATAACAGTAATATTTACCATTTGCAACCTTACTATGTGCCAACCATTGAGTTGTATTAAAACCGTCTTAGTTTTCAAAACTCTGTTATAGTAAGATATTATTGTTTTTAAAATGAAGAAACTGGAGTGAAATGAATTGTTCCAAGTCACCTGGCTGGTGGTGGGCAGAGCCTGTCATACTTAGGGATATCTGCTTTCAGACTCACCCTCTTTCTGCCATGCTATGCTCCATTAGCACTGGACACTTAATAAAGATGTAATTTTTTTCTTTTTAAAATTTGTTTTAAACAGCAACTATTTTGATGAATGATCAACAGTGAATAACTATAATCCAGGTTTCCTGACAATAACTGTATAAAATTATCCCATTAGTATTTTAAATGCTACAGCTGTTGTCAGTGCCAAATTATAATGAAATTATTATTTATTTCATCATTGCTTCAGGTCATTAGACAGACACTCCTGAGCATCTCAGAAAAATGGCATTCTTAAATTTCCTAAAACAAAATGTTTCCTATATGCAGCCTTATAAAGACAGAAATTTAAAATGAAAAGATAAGGAACTAAACATACAAAACCCAGCTAGAAAATTAATTTTTTGAAAAATTATAAGTTCTATTATTTATTTGCTATGGTCAGGAACAAAGTACAGGGGTTTGGAGGTTGGGAGATGAGCCCTAACTCCTTCTCAGCTACAAATGGTTTGCATGTGATCTGGTATACTTCATTGTCTTGATCTGAAAAATGAGGGAGCTGGACCAGATGATTCTTTAATGTCCATTTCACTTCTAGGAATCTGTATAGTACGACACTATATTCATGGAGAAAACTGTGAATTGAAAGTGCATTTTCTAATACTGTGATAACATACACAAGCAGCTGTGCAATGATTTATGCATTCATACCTAATGGTGTTTCAACCAGAATGGCATTAAAGAGATCAGAAGGTGTCTCTGCAATGTTGACTGCTTCCATTTCTGTGAAACGGCCCAACGGGTGGCACTTCACCAGAATTTCTTTCACAGATTTTTTTTGCAATGCACCGTTCATCAGTAGAATCACATTATCTATCATGTAACTGCACCTGGTGTAGAAGAGGGCTCAATCGTTAGGAAAACAGTTGCATGAGAACAAGAAGCATCCCTCAGGTAAAAAACAAAAAACAAAACAACCCCCCCCCCCCCCACATTTCAGGCACACACGCTTTCGTTAAGGAAATATATATCTCCTTTTATTTTAAACTCTGGGTTTTGAGAGATGTAGGTGAGGTAAAATATCTGACTCTCAGAGGGTACCATAGTTTGAAAAACCATGTTCACAGTTATAACACCTGACTGGTGGGACCACACAGAAGATGACCCTTACACAGTAAATGCCAAATGTGGTGGGTGGGGCAGACAGTAGTGAGGGTGTTAAATTGTTTGGTTTCTCATAATGGACTATGGGCTTAAAAAGTTGAGAAACACAGACCTAAAGCGTTTCATTATACTTCAAAAACTGACTATTTAAATCTTTGATGAAGCTCATTGTTGAGTATTCGATGTTTTAAATATTTAAAAATAAATAAAAATATTTAGTCATTTTAATATTAAAATGTTTTATATATTAAAAATTAAAGTATTCTGTTTTTTTTTTCCTCCTATGAGAGCAGATAGTCAACTTTCTAGCCTTTTCCCCTCCCAGAACCCCAAGAGCCCATAGGTTCACACTTTATGTGATTTCTCTATTCAATATAAGCTCTACCCAGGATATTCCAAGCAATGAGGTCAAGAAGTAAGAGAGACATAGTTGCTTCCTTCACAGAAAATACAGCTTAAGGGAGGCACTGGTACATTGCAGTGCAGCATACAGTCTGCATAAAGGAGATTACAGGGTGGTGTGGGGATTCAGAGCTGGGCACTAAACCAGTCTGGGATCAGAATTCCTAGGGAGTGACATTCAGGCTGCAACTTGCAGAATGATTAGGAGCTGTCCAGGCAAAAGCGGTGGCTGGGAAAGAGTGCTTCCGGGCAGAAGGGAGAGCATGTGAAAAGCCCCAGAGACAAGAGGGCCAGGAACAAGGACGTTCTTTTGCCTGCTGAGCACTGGAGGTGGGGCCCAGTCTGAACATGCAGGGTCCTGAAAGACAAGATGAGGAATTTGGATTGAGAGCAATGGGAGATGCTGAATACGTCAAGGATAGGGGGAATTATGATCTATGTAGATAGAATATGCATTAAAACAGGATAAGAAGTAAGCCAACACTTATATAGTAAAGTGCTTTACAAAAGTTATTTTATTTAATCACGATAATTACACTGGGATGATGATAGGTACTATTATTACCTCCGTTTTATAGATGAGGAACTGGCAGCCCAGACAGGTAAAAATCTCACCCATAACGACACAGCTAACAAATGAAGAGGGCTGAGAATCAAACTCAGACAGCCTGCTTCTGAAACTTTTCTCTTAACGCTCAGATTATGCTGTGTTTAGTTGTCAAGGATGACACATAGGTTTCTAGGTTTAACAGTTAGAAGCTGGAGCCATTTATTGAGATGAGAGCACTGGAGGAAGAACGGCTTGTAGTGGGAGCTGATGTTTGGACCGAATGAGTTTAGATGCCCAGGAGGAGATACCCAATAGGCCTCGGACGTCTAAGTCCTGAAGAGACAGCTGTGGACCAGAGACATTTAGGGAGCGTGGGCAGGGGGTGCTAGTTTAAAGGTGGAAGCAGATGTCTTGGGAATGCTTGAGACCACATTCTAGAGTGTATGTCAAGAGTTCTGTCCTGAGAACTCTGGGGAACCCCAACATTTAAGGACCTTGATAGAACCTGAGAAGGAATGACCAGATGGTAGGAAGAAAACCAGGGAAGAGAATTCTAGGAAGAGGTTAAAGGCCACAGGAAAGTCAGGGTAGACATTGAAGCAAGGTGTTCTCAGGAAGCAGCCACTAAGAGGTCATCTGGCACCACAAAACGTGTTCAGTGGAGTTTGCTTGTGGAAGGGAAAGGGGAGAAGCCAGAAACCTGACCACTGTGTGTTTAAAATGAGTGGGAAGTACAGAGGGTTTTGGAATGTTTAATTGCTTTGTTTTTTAAAAGAGTTTAAACTATAAAGCAGGGGAAGGCAACTGTATGGAGACCCAGGGGCCAGAGGAGCTTTGGACTTTCAGTTTGGGTGTATTTTTCGGTTTTTTTGTTGTTTTTTAAGGTGGGAGAGAAGAGAACACATTTAAGAGCTGAGGGGAAAGAGGCGGCCAAGAGGCTGAGGTGGCGGCTCAGAAGATGGAAGGGACAGCCAAGCGATGAGACAAGGTCCTCCACGTTTGGCAGTGATGGGACTCAACTACTGCACAATTAAGGCTTGAAAAGAACACCTTTCACTGGATGAAAATGAACCTGGCCACTTAGAAGCCCTGTCACTGGAGTCTGGCGGCAAGGGTTACTGACTTCCTGTGCAAGAATGCATTTCCAGGGCTTCCCTGGTGGCGCAGTGGTTGAGAGTCCACCTGCCGGTGCAGGGGCCTCGGGTTCGTGCCCTGGTCCGGGAGGGTCCCACATGCCGCGGGGCGGCTGGGCGCGTGAGCCATGGCCGCTGAGCCTGCGCGTCCGGGGCCTGTGCTCTGCGGCGGGAGAGGCCGCAGCGGTGAGAGGCCCGCGTAACGCAAAAAAAAAAAAAAAAAAAAAAAAAAGAATGCATTTCCAGCAGGATAAGAATCTCCTGCATTGCAACTGAGCTTCCGCAATGTACCCCAATAAAATTTTTACCTAAAGAAGTTTAGAAGAAGGCAATTATCCCTTTATAAAGAGCACATGACTATAAAGTTTCTTCACTCCCCCAAACAGCAGTACCAAATTTGGACATTATCGAATTTTAGAACCCTTTTTATCTCTTGAAAATGATATTAAAATGGAAGTGCTTATTTAACTGTCCCCTTATGGCTCAAAAGCTATTACCTGAGAGGGGAATTGCCAGCACTTAATAATCCTTAGCAGACTCCAGATGTTTAATTGCTCCCCCTCAGCACCCCTGTAATGTAACAGCATATGAGCCGCCAACATTCCCAATGTGCAGAGGACAATGAGACCAACGCTGACAGGGGAAACCAAAATCAATGCTGTGAGAATTTAGCCCACACGTAACACTCAAGCCTATGCCTGTACATGTGTATGTGTGCACATGTGTGTCTGGAGTGCTTTTTTTTTTAAAAATTAATAGAGAGGCTAGGCCCTCTATTGCAAAGAGCAAGGGCTATGGAGATTGAATTGTTTTATTTCAACTCATTTAAGTGGCCTTGTTTCTAAGATGGGACAACAGTAGCAGTTCTCATAGTTTTGTTCAGAAAATGAAATGAGACTTAGGATTCGGCCCATGGCAGGGGAGAGGGGTATCTTTCCTGTCCCTCCCTCATCTCTGTCACATAGGCACCAGGTATATAATTATTATTGGCTGTTTGGGATGGCGGGGGGATAATGTGCCCAGAAGACAGCTTGCTCTTTCCAGAGTATAATCTTGATAGAACTCTAGGGCCCTGCCTCCAGTGGTTAGGAAGGAAATCTCTACTGGCGTTGTTTGAGTAATGTTTGAGTTTAAAGACATCTGGGTGCTCACCTAGCTCAAACTCCTAATGTTTTAAGTAACTGTGCTTATTAGTAACAACAGAGCCAAAACTAGTGCCCACTCTATTGGGCTAATTTTTCTCCCACTCATGGTCTAGACAAACATCTTCACTTCTAGCCCCTTCTAAATATTTTCTTCTGTAACTTTGATATTGGTACCTGTGAAAATCATGAAGTCACCTTAAATTGTAAGAGTAAATGACTCTATTTCAAAAATTTTAGGTTGTAAAAATAATTTTTAAAAATGCCAATGCTTCTTGAGGTTGTTGCTATGTGCCAGGCATTACATGCTTTACACTACATTACATTACATACATGCAGTACCTTATATGCATTACATGCATGTTCCCATTTAAGCCTCCCCACAAGTCAGTGCTCTAAGGACCATTATTACCACCACTTTACACATAAGAAACTAAGGCGGGCTCCCCTGGTGGCGCAGTGGTTGAGAGTCCGCCTGCCGATGCAGGGGACGCGGGTTCGTGCCCCGGTCCAGGAAGATCCCACATGCCACGGAGCGGCTGGGCCCGTGAGCCATGGCCGCTGAGCCTGCGCGTCTGGAGCCTGTGCTCCGCAACGGGAGAGGCCACAACAGTGAGAGGCCCGCATACCACAAAAACAAAAACAAACAAACAAAAACTTTTATTATAAGTTTAAATACTGCAAAAATATTTCTGGTATATTGTGAATGTCAGTATTTAAAATGAACCTGTTAAATCAGTCAAATTAAATTATCCAATGAAGAATCTGAATAACCACTTGCTAAAGACAGATTTTTGTCCCCCTAAAATTCATGTTGAAGCCCTAACCCCCAATGTGATGGTATATGGAGATGGGGCCTTTGGGGCTATTAATTAGGTTTAAGTGAGGCCATGAGCGTGGGACCTACATGATGGGATTAGTGTCCTTATAGGAATAGACACGAGAGATCTTGTCCTCTCTCCCTCTGCTTCATGAGGACATAATGAGAAGGCAGTTGTCTACACGTGAATAAGAGAGCCTTCCCCAGGGAACCAAATTGGATGGCACCCTGATTTTGGACTTCCATGCCTCCAAAACTGTAAGAAATCAATTCCTGTTGTTCAAGTCACCCAGTCTATACCATTTTGTTACAGAAACCCGAGCTCACTAAGACACTACCACTATTCAATTACAAATACATAAACAGAAGGAAATTATGTTGTTCCTTATTTTTTTTTTTTCTGGAAATGTTATTTCTATTCCAATTCTCTGATGAAATTTTACCCTAATATGGCATTTATGTCTTTATATTCAAAGTCTTTTATGGCTCTCTATAACTCTATGTACATATAATTGAATATTATTTTTCATTTCCTGTGATCACAGGCTTCAAATGTTAGAAGAAATTTTATGAGTTATTATTGTGATTACTACTATGTGGGCGCACCAGCATGGCATAAATTTTTAAAGCTTTTTATCTTGAAATAATTAGGTTGACAGGAAGTTGCAAAAATAATACAGAGGGGTCCTATGTACTCTTCACCCAGTTTCCACCAGGGGTTACATCTATATAGCTATAGTGAAACATTAGAATTAGACAAGTGACACTGGTACTCTGTGTGTGTGTAGTTCTGTGTTAGTTTATCCCATGTGCCTATTTGTGTAACCACCACCACAGTCAAGGTAAAGAACTATTGTATCATCCAAAGATCTCCAATGTGCTACCCCCTTCACAGTCACATCCTTCTCTTCCCACCCACTATCTCTTAACCTCTGGCAAATACTAATCTGTTCTTTCTGTAACTTTGCCATTTTGTGAATAATATTTAACAGGAATTGTATATTCTGTGACATTTTGAGACTGGCTCTTTTAATTCAGCTTAATTCCCTTGAGACATATATAATACATACAAGTTGTTGCATGTAAATAATTTGTCCCTTTATTGGTGAGTAGTATTCCACTGTATGTGTATACTTGTTTATTTAACCACTCACCTACTTAAGGCATTTGGTTTTGGGGGTTTTTCC
Source organism: Aethalodelphis obliquidens (assembly GCF_003676395.1). NCBI lineage: Eukaryota > Metazoa > Chordata > Mammalia > Artiodactyla > Delphinidae > Aethalodelphis > Aethalodelphis obliquidens. The sequence goes on from NW_020838012.1 coordinate 3,530,890, forward strand.
CCCAGTTTTTGGCTATTATAAATAAAAACTGTTATGGAAACTTGTGTCAGTTTTTACATGGAAATAAATTTTAATTTATCTCAGATAAATGCCTAGAAGTGCAATTTGAGTTGTGTGGTAAGGGTATGTTTAGTTTTTTAAGAAACTGACAAACTGTTTTCCAGAGTGGCTGTACAACTTTTAGCGAAGTGTATAAACCTTTCTTCTTTTAAAATCTTCTTACCTTCCCTATTTATAATAGAATTGTCTTAAATATTTCCTCTGCATACAGAAAGGGTCACATCAGACAAGTATTAATTTTTGCTTCAACTGTCAAATATAATTTACAAAATCAAGAGGAGAAAGTCTATTGTATTTACCCATATTTTCCTCCTTTTTTTATTGTTCTTTTCCTGTTGTTTCAGACTCCTTCTTTTATCATTTCTTTTCTGTTTCAAGAACTTTGTTCAGCCATTATTTTAGGGTAGGTCTATGGGCACAAATTCTTAGTTTTCATTCATCTGAGACTGTTTTGAGTTGCTCTTCATTCTTGAAAGATATCTTCATTGTATATAGAATTTGAGTGGACATCTCTTTCCTTTTAGCATTAAAAAAATGTTACACCGGGCTTCCCTGGTGGCGCAGTGGTTGAGAGTCCGCCTGCCGATGCAGGGATCACGGGTTCGTGCCCCGGTCTGGGAAGATCCCACACACCGTGGAGCGGCTGGGCCCGTGAGCCATGGCTGCTGAGCCTGTGCGTCTGGAGCCTGTGCGCCGCAACAGGAGAGGCCACAACAGTGAGAGGCCCGCGTACCTCAAAAAAAAAAAAAAAAAGTTACACCCCTTCCTTCTGAACGCCATCGTTTCTAATGAAAAATCCACCATTGTTCACGTTGCTTTTCCCCCACAAGTGTCACAGCTTTCAGGCATTTTTGTCTTTGTCTTTCAGAAGTTTGACTATGATGTGCCGTGGCTTGGATTTCATTGGGTTGTTCTTGTTGGGGGTTCACTCAGCTTCTTGAATCAGTAGGTTTGTGTTTTGCCAAATTTGGAAAATTTTTAATTACTGTTTCTTTGAATACATTTTCAGCCTTTCCCCTTTTCTCCTCTCCTCCTGGGACTCATTGCTGCTGTGTATTTTGAGTCCCAGGAGTGAGGGAGAGAATGGAGTTGGAGGAGTCTTAATCTTAAAGGATGTACTGGGAAGAACTGGAAGTTTGAAATCCAGAAGCTTGGAGAAGGTCTCTGTTCCCACCTCACCCCCCCCCCCCCCCCCAGTCACCCCTGCAGACTACTTCTGCACTTCCACAAGCTAAGTAGAAGGAGCCATTTGCATCCCATCATATCAAAGGTACATACTATTAGCATAGTTTATGACTGTGCTGATCTTGATCACCTGGCTGAGGCAGTGTTTGCCAGATGTCTCCACACTGCGAAGGTACTGCCCCCTCTTTCCACATTGTACTCTTTGGAAGAAGTCACTGTGTACAGCCTATCCTTAAGAAGTAGGGAATATGGTTCCCCTCCTTGAGGATGGAGTATCTACACAAATTATTCTACAAGGGAGATTTGTCTCTTCTCCCTCATTTATTAAGTTATCCAATCATTTATTTAGACCAGGATGGTCTCATAAATATTTATTTTACATTTATTTTTATTTGGGGTGATAATTCAGTACAACTTCCTTTATTTTGTTGCTCAGATTGTTCCAGCTTTAGCCACTAAGGGCTCTTGCAGTTGGCTCCTGTGTGCTCCTTTAACATACCCAACCATTGCAGGTTTTTTGTTTTGTTTGTTTCGTTTTTCATGTCCTCATATTCTGGCATTCCAAGACAGTTTAAGTTCATCTTATATATTTCTTGCCCCAGTCCTAAAATTAGCTTTTTCTCCAAGGAACGTTGATTCCCTTTATGGGAGAATGGTATTAGAAACCAAGATCTGGGCATTAGGTGGGGTATTTACCAGTGTGGTTTTTATTGTAGGCATTCTCAGCTAAGAGAAAAGAAATATACACATACCTAATAAGGAAGGATTCCATCAGAGTATTATTCTCACTCAGTAGGTCCCACTTCAAAAACCTTATCCATGGCCACACTTCCTTCTGCCACATAGAAGTATACTATTTGCAAATCTTCAGCTCCAGGCAAAACCTCTTTCTCCAGCCTCAGATCCATATTCTTTCACTTCCTTTCTGTGAATATGACTACTGATTTTCTCATAGGCACCTCAGTCACACTATCTCAAAAATCTTATTGCCCCTAATCTTTCTCCTTCTTCTGGAATCTCTATCTTTATCAGCAACCTCACTACTCTTATTCCTAAAAATCTCTCAATGGCTTCCTTCTGCCTTTAGAATGAAACACAAGTTTCTCATAATTGTATTCAAGGCCCTTCATTCGTTGGTTTCTGATTACTTCTCTGGCTATTGATGTGAATGATAGCATTAAAAAGAAAGTATATATTTTAGAAGAGAGAATAGAACAGACCCCAAAAACTTTTAAAGGTCGAGAAGAAGACTTTGTAAGAAGAATGAGGAAAGGCCAGGATGGTTAAAGGAGCCCAAAAAGAAAGTGTCATCACAGAATGCACAGGATGAGGACATCTACTGTGGTGAGTTATGAAAAAGCTGAAAATATATCCATTAGACTTAGCAACTAGAGTGGTTTCGAGGGCCTGGTGGGGTAGAAAATAAGACTGGAGTGGGTTGAGTAAATAAGTGAGAATATAGCAGTAGAGACTATCCTTTTTAAGAAGCTTGGCATCAAGGGGGTGGGAAAGGGTAGAATACCATTATCTTCACGTGGTTGCTGTGTAAATTAAATCAAATCACACATATGAAAACAGTTTGGAATCATAAATTGTCACAGTAAAAGGAGTCCAAGCTTTGAAACAGATAAGCCTAATTCTAAGCCCAGCTCTGTTACTTAAAAACCGGTTTAACAAGAGCTTCATTTCCTCATCTTAAATGGAAATATTTATTCAACTTGAATGGTTGGCACCAGGATTAGTCATACATATGAAAGCATTACTGCAGTGCCTCCTGCAAAGAAGGAGGGTCATACATCCTTAGAGGAAGTTAATTCTCTATAAACCAGACCTTGGAGGAAGAGGAGGAGAAAATTATAAACCACATACATAATCTTTAGAGTAAAAAAATTGCAATGTTCATGCTCTTTCATCAAGTCTGAGATTTCTACATCTCTGCACTTTTACACTTAGTTCTAGTTAACAGAATCCTTTCTAAATTTACCTATTGCTCTTAGAAGATAAGGGTTTAGGGACTTCCCTGGTGGCGCAGTGGTTAAGAGTCCGCCTGCCAATGCAGTGGACACGGGTTTGATCCCTGGTCTGGGAAAAGCCCACATGCCACGGAGCAACTAAGCCCGTGCGCCACAACTACTGAGCCTGTGCTCTAGAGCCCGCGAGCCACAATTACTGACCCCGTGTGCAACAACTACTGAAGCCCGTGCACCTAGAACCCATGCTCCCCAACGAGAGAAGCCACTGCAATGAGAAGCCCGCGCACCGCAACGAAGAGTAGCCCCCGCTCGCCGCAACTAGAGAAAGCCTGAGTGCGGCAATGAAGACCCAACGCAGCCAAAGATAAATAAAATAAACTAATTAAAAAAAAAAGAGAAGGGTTTAACTCCTGGTATGGCATGGAGACAAGAAGCTGAGTGGTACAGTCATTTGGAAGACAGAACATCCACAAGACCATAAATCATAATACCTGTTGGGATACTCACCCTCAGGTCTAGATTTATACCTTTCATAAAATCTGTTACCATCCTGTTCTACATCTTATAACCCTAGAATTATCCTTGTGTGGCCATTATTTTATATGATGTTTCCTTTAAGATATCTGAGCTTCAAAATATTTAATGTTGGCTTCCCTGGTGGCGCAGTGGTTGGGAATCCGCCTGCCAATGCCAATGGGTTCAAGCCCTGGTCCTAGAAGATCCCAAATGCCACGGAGCAACTAAGCCCGTGAGCCACAACTACTGAGCCTGCACTCTAGAGCCCATGAGCCACAACTACTGAGCCCACGTGCCACAACTACTGAAGCCTGTGCACCTAGGGCCTGTGCTCTGCAACAAGAGAAGCCACTGCAATGAGAAGCCCGTGTGCTGCAATGAAGAGTAGCCCCCGCTCACCGCAACTAGAGGAAGCCTGCGTGCAGCAACAAAGACCTAATGCAGCCAAAAAATAAATAAATAAAGTAAATAAATTTTTAAAAAATTAATGTTTTCTCTTTGGAAATGTAATTATTAATCTCAAAACAATGCTGGTTAACTCATCATAAATGATAGCTGCTTTTATGTATGAAAAGGCCTGAACCCCTTTGTTAAGATGGAAGCTCTTCATGACTCAGTCTTAATTCTCCTTTCAGGCACGACTGGATAGGAAACAACTTGGCGAATTTGGAGATGACAAGAGATTCATCATCTCAAAGCATTGTGACTAAGGTTTGGCTTCATCATGTGAGCCACACCCTGATGTCAGCACTGGTTCCTTCTACCTAAGTGGCTGGATCAGCATCCTTTCCTATGCAACATATAATATAGTGTTCTCAGTGATAATGATGCTGTTTTCGGCAAGCAGGACTGTGATACGATTCTAGGTCACACTTGTACATATAGAAAATACAAGATCAGGGACATAAAATGCACGATCAAGGGCTTCCCTGGTGGGGCAGTGGTTGAGATTCTGCCTGCCGATGCAGGGGACATGCGTTCGTGCCCCGGTCCTGGAAGATCCCACATGCCGCGGAGCGGCTGGGCCTGTGAGCCATGGCCGCTGAGCCTGCGCGTCCAGAGCCTGTGCTCCGCAGCAGGAGAGGCCACAGCAGTGAGAGGCCCGCGTACCGCAAATAAATAAATAAATAAAATTTTACAAAATGCATGATCAAGAGTAATTGTTCATGGAAAGTATAGGGGTGTGTGTGAAATACATTAGGTGTACTTAAGTTATTTCATTCTGAATGAAACTCCTCAGTGAAAGGTACTGATCCACCCTTAACAAGCCCACCAGTTATTTACTGTCACATGGACAACAGGGCCATGTGGAAAGTATTTTCCCATGTGTTAATTTTCAAATGAAAGTTTTCCTTGATTGTATTGATAAACATTTCTGATATACCCCAGATTTATTCAATCCAATGCTAATCCCATGTACTCAGATGGGGCAGCCCCGACATTTAGTCTGATTTGCTAATAGACTGTTGAGGTTTAGAATATCCCCATAAACACACTGCTCCCTCTTGAAATCTGACATTTTGGTTAACATTTCTTACTTCCCTGAAGTTTCCCATTTTTTAAATAGAGGAAGTGAAAATTAAAACCATTTTTAAAAGCAATTAATTTTGCTGTCACACTCATTTTCTTTTCCTTCCAGGAAAATAAAATACTGAGAAACTACTAAGAAGTCAGCATTGCTGTAACAGCACATTTAGAACAAAAATGTTTATCACTATGCATTTCCCAAACCCTTGGTAGCTCTGGAATCTTTAGAAAACTCTTTTCTCCAGTACTTAAGATTCTCTACAATCTTGGTCTAACGCATTTGTTTGGATTAAAAATTCTTCAAGCTTGTTTGTCCTTTTCTCTATCAGTGTCTTTGTTCCTACTCTTCTCTATATGGATAAAGCATCCCTTCCCCACCAATTGCTAAAAGCTGAGATCTTTCCCATCCTTTAAGGCCAATATTCAAATATTCATTTTAAGCTTTTAAACTGTCTCTAGCTAGAAGTGATATCTTTCTTTTTCTCTCTAAATTTCTGTATTTATATTGGTGTGAAATTAATTTTTAATATACATTGGCAGTAGCAATGGTGAACATGAGCAACAGTTAGCTCATCCATTCACAAATAGTTATTATATATCTAAAGATCTAAGACCTGGATTCCTGCACTAATTTTGCCACTAATCAATTGTTCTTGGGTAAGTGATTTTACATGTGCAAGTGTAATTATTTACAGATAATTCCTACCTATCTTTATTACTTATAGTATCCTTAAAGATAAGGACTTTGTTCAGTACAATTTTTGTACTGAGGCCTGAACCATACTTGCACAGAACAGGGACACACACTGATGATTTTTTTCAATTGATGAATATATTTTTCTCTATGTTCAGACAAATATGTTAATTCTGATATTCCCTGAGTAAACAGAATCAAGAAGATAACTGGCATTTTTTTCTAGAGGTCATAGCTGCTTATTCCTTGCTTTTTCTATACTTTTCTACTGAGGAGAATAACATTAGTGAGATTGCTCCAGTGTCGCCCCTTCTCTAGCACTGTATGTAAATATTACAGAAATTCATACGAAAACACCAATGGAGTGATACTTCTTGCTCATTAGGCAGTTAGACATGCTATGTCTATAATAGCTTGTTCTCCACCTAGTCAAGAACAGCGACTGGTGAATCTCATCTTTATTATATTCAAAACACCAGTCACAATAAATTTTGGAGAATCTTATTTCTTCCAATGAGGAAAGAAAAAAAGAAACAGCTGAGAGGACAGGGTAGATGAGAAAAATTTTCATACATTGTTGGAGCATGAGAGAGCAATCTGCTAATATCTATCAAAATCTAGAACTTGCACAGCTGTTGACAAAGCAGTTTCACTTCTGGGAATCCAACGTAAGGAAATTCTGGCATGAGGAAGCAAATATATGCATACAATGATGTCTGTTGTAGCATTACTTGAAATAGCAAAGAAATAAACTATATGGACAAAAGGGGGATGATTAAATAAATCTTGGTACATCCAACACAATGCAATACAATATATGCTTTAAAATAAGTTAGATCTATATACACTTATGTAGAAAAATCTTAATAGATTACATAAAAAAGACAAATTGTAGGCAATACATAGTATAATCTCACTGTTCTAAAAAAATAAAACCAACTATGTGTATTCATATTTATTGGTTTAGATATAAATGTATGCATACACATAAAATGTTTTTCAAATAGAAAGAAATTTGGAAAGGCATGCATAAAACATAAGTGTTTGCCTCTGGGCTTTGGGAAATGGGTACTGGAATATACTCTTTACTTAGAAAACCTCTGTTCTGTATTTCTAAAAAGCCATCTCATAGGATTGTTGTGAGAATTAAATAAATTTAATACATGTAAAGTGATTATAAAATTGCTGGCTTGTAGTAAGCACTAAATAAATTTTTGAATAAAAACTCTTAAAAAAATATACACACGTGCCTCATTTTCAATTAAAAAAAACAAAATACATGAGACAAAATAAAATACAACTAAGGCAGTGGTTATCTGGATAAGTACCACAATGGATTTCAATCTCTCCAGGTTATGGGACAAGTCTTTTACTAAGTCTTTTACTAAACAATTGCTGGGGAAGGAGCAATACTTTGGAAAACAGGTTGCTGGGATCAATCATGCCCCCTGGTGGTTGATTGCTGCCTAGCCAGAAAGTTGGCAAAGCAAAGGATAGAACCCGTTCACCTTGGCCCTGATGTATCAATATTATACGTTCTGTGGCATCCATTACCTTAACATCGTTAACCCTCAGACACCACTTTTGCCGATGTCAGGCGGCATCGGCAACCCAACAGCCATACTGGTTAAGCCTGTGTTTCTGCTCTCTCTGCTGGATGTGCCTCCTGTTCACGTACAAACGGGGTCATTCTTCAGGCCTCCTTTATGCAAACTTTTCTCACTTTCACAGGTGACTAGACCCCAATGCATAAAGTTAGCTACATTTTTTGTGTATATGTGGATATGTTGTATGTGTAGATTTATTTGTGTATTATATATGTGCATAATTTTCAATCAGCCAGTTTCATGGATGTACGATTTGTATAGTCACACAGGATTCCACACTTAGAAGGGCCCTGTGCTTGGTTTAATTCTCTGCTGTTGTTCTCCTGAAATTACTAAAATTTTTTTTTTTTTTTTTCTGTACGCGCGCCTCTCACTGCTGTGGCCTCTCCCGTTGCGGAGCACAGGCTCCGGACACGCAGGTTCAGCGGCCATGGCTCACGGGCCCAGCCGCTCTGCGGCATGTGGGATCCTCCCGGACAAGGGCACGAACCCGTGTCCCCTGAGTCGGCAGGCGGACTCTCAACCACTGCGCCACCAGGGAAGCCCTACTAAACATTTTTTAACAAGGACCCTGTATTTCATTTCACTGGCCTCACAAAATAATGTTCTACTTTCAATTAAACTCACAACTCTAAATTTAATATAATAATTATTATTTTAGATGAGGAAACCAAGGTTTTGACTGATTCAGGAACTCTTTTCAGGGTCTCACAACTGGTGTATTGTAGACAGAGAACCTACCTACTGGCTGTAAGAATTTCTCACGTGCATCAGGGTCACCTGATTGAAAGGCCTATTGAAAGTGCAGATTCCTAGATCGCAGTCCAGAACCTACTAAAACATACTTTTTAGAGGAATGGTCTTAGAATCTGTACCTTAAGTAACTCTTCTACTGGCTTAGAGAACAAAGTCTATATTCAATTCATCTCTAATCTTAGAACCTAGCATAGGCCTTCACTCATAGCAGTAACTTAATAAACATTATGCTGATTAAGTATCATTCAGTTATAGCTCGACCAAGCATCACTTTTGCAGAAGAGCACCAGTGTTTTACCATTCAAGTGCTTGAGAGTTTTATACGAGGAAGGCTTTATCAGCAGCTAGAGTTGAGACATTTTTGTCCTGCACTTGTTCCCCATTGAACATTCACATGGATAGAAAGCCTTTAAGTTGGTGCAATCTTTATATTTCAGAACATTTCTGGCCAAAGAGTCAGAATCACAAGTGCATAGTGCTGTCAAATAGTCAGTCTCATAATATTATTGGGAATTTGATTCTTGAAATCAGAATTTAACAAATTAAATACTATACAGACTTGGAGGTAAGGAAGACACAAAACATCTAGAATATTCATGACCAGATGGAAGGCTATATAAACATTTAAAAATATTAGAGGGGGAAGAGGGTGAGGGGAGGAGAGGAGGTGAAGGAGGGGGCATGGGCTCACGCCGCTGAAGTCCACTCACTCGCTGGTCACCTCCTGACAAGTGGAGGGGATCCGCTGCGGACCAAGGAAAGCGGAGGAGCCTGGTGGCAGCCACCCCCTCTTCTGCACTTCCCTGCACTCTCATCTCTCTCGGCCTTGGCTTCTGACACGAGAAAGAGATGATGGTTGAAAGTTTTGGAGATCCCTGTTTTTTATGGAACACAGTTGTGTAAAATTTTCATAAGATTCCTTGGCAATAACATACACTTGTGATGGACCCTAGAAATACTGCTGTTAGGATTGGGTTCTGATTCCGAAGGATTTTCAAGAAAGAGTCCCTCTGCCATCAGTACTGGCACACTGGTCAGCAAGAGAGAAGTAGAGCTAGAGAACAGCACAAAGGAAGAAGAGGACCTTCGCAAGTGGAATCGGGAAAGAAACATCGAAGCAGGGAAAGATGATGCTTTGACTGATGTACAGCAACAGTTTTCAGTGAAAGAAACAAACTTTACAGAGGGAAACTGAAAATTGAAAATTGGCCTTCAGGCTAAGAGAACTAAAAAACCTCCAAGGAACTTAGAGAACTATGTATGTCAACCTGCCATAAAAACAACTATCAAGCACCCAAGAAAAGCGCTTAAAAATGGGAAGATGACAGATGAAAAGAATGAACACTGTCATTTCAGTGGTGTCCTCTGATGCACAAACGTTTTCAATTTTGATGAACTCCAATTTGTCTGTTTTTTCTTCTATTGCCTGTGCTTTGGTGTCATAGCCAAGATATCACTGGGAAATCTAACATCATGAAGGTTTTCCCCTATGTTTTCTTCTAAGGGCTATAGTTCTGGCTCTTATGTTTAGGTCTTTGAGAGATTTTCAGGTATCCATCTTACTCTGAACTTGCTCCCTGAGTTCAGAAACTGATTAAGATAGCATGGCATACTTTGGACATAGGAAATTGTTATAAAAAAATGTAATGTATGGGCTTCCCTGGTGGCGCAGTGGTTGAGAGTCCGCCTGCCGATGCAGGGGACACGGGTTCCCGGTCCGGGAAGATCCCACATGCCGCGTAGCGGCTGGGCCCGTGAGCCATGGCCGCTGAGCCTGCGCGTCCGGAGCCTGTGCTCCGCAACGGGAGAGGCCACAACAGTGAGGGGTCCGCGTATCGCAAAAAAAAAAAAAAAAAAAAAAAAAATGTATAAGCTATGGATATTGGACTAGCAACTATTAGTTTGATTAGGTAGTACACTCCTATGATTCAGAATTTAAAAGATAAAAAAGGAAACAATAAAACATTGTTACCATCATTACCCTTCTCTCCCCTGAGTACTCAAATCCATTTCCGAATCTCCTTTTAGGCAATCATGTGATAACCCCCTACTAACTGTGATAGCTAGTTCAGCAGAACAACAACAACAATTTCTCAACCCAAATGAAGAAAAGTGTTCTGTATATTGAAATTGTCTTACTTGGAAAATAAATCAAAATAAATTGTTTGGAACCAAAATTGTGCAAAGAAACTTCCAGGAGCGTAACTCCATCAGTGCCTTTGATATCTCCCATATATATATATATATATATATATATATATATATATACACACAAACAAGCAAATACATGCAAAACCCCCCATTTAAAAATATAAATGGTACCATACTGTAAAAAAAAATTAGAAAAACTTACTTGAAAAAAATGCTAATAGATATTTTAAATTAATTAAATTATTTTTACATGATTTTCTTTTAAAATGTATAGAAAGAGTATAAAAATATGTCAAATCATGGTGAGATTAAGAATGATTAATTTATTCATATAATTTTATCGAACTTAAATGGGCTTATTCTTTTTGAGTAGAAATAACAAAATCCTTCTTCCAACTTGCAAATTCTTTCTTCCCTTAGCTTAGAATTCCCAGAAATCATTGACTGTTTTCTCTCATTCGTCATAAATCAAGACACTAAATTCTGTTGTCTTCCTCTCAGATGCATCTAACCACTGTCCCCTCCTTCTTAACTCTACTATCAATATTTCCACTCTAAACTTTAAAAATAGCTTCCTCTATGGTTTCTCTGCTTCAAGCCTCATTTCTTCAACACATCTTTCACAATACCAACAGAATCATTTTCCTAAAATATGTATCAGATCATTAACCCTCACTTTTCAAGGCAATAAGAGTTGAAAAGTAAAAACGAACAAAAAAGTAAAAGTAGCAGCTTTGAAATGCTATTTGGAGAGCCCTGATGTCGCATCTTAGCATTTCTACTACTTACTGGCTACAAGGACTTGGGCACTTGAAGCATGAAATGGTAGCACCCTTTCTGAAAAGCCTTCCTTGATTGTTACTTATAGAGACTTAGGCCAGAGCCCTAAATTAGGCCAGGCTCTTGACTCTCGTTCCCCAGTCCATGCTCCTGCTCTTGTGTGGGCTCCAGCCACACCTGAGATGACTTATCTCAAGATACACAATCTTATCATGCCTCACTGATGTACATGTATTCCTTTAATCAGATGCCCACTGAAATACTGGTTCAAATTCTACTTTCTCTGCAAAATCTTTTAAAACCAGATTTAGTTATTTCATCCTCCAGACTCCTCTAATTGAATGTTCAAGTCTCTATTATAGCTGTTGCTTAATTCTGTCATCTTTTCACCCTTTGGGAACACATATGCTTGCTCCATCAGAATGGAAGTTCTTAGTGACTCAGAATTAGGTTATTTATGTTTTGACTAACAAGTGATGGGGTAACCAACTCATCCAGTTTGCTGAGGTTTTTCCTGGTTTGAGCATCAAAAGACCTCATCCTGAGAAACCCTTTAGGGCAAACCAAGGTATACAGCCTCCTAATGTACAGCACAGTTCAACGCCTACAGCAGGGTTATAAAGTGTCACTGGAATAGTCAAGAACTTTGGTTAGCTTTCATAAATGAATCTCTAAAGATTTCTTCACTGTGTGGTCCTTAACCTACGATTCTTGGTCGATGTTACTGTGAAGTATTGAATATTATATTTCCTTGGTCATCCTATATTGAGAAAATTTGATTATTTCAAGAGATTAAAACAATCTTAAAATAAAATTAGTATTTTGAATATTAAAATGTTATTCTAGTCAGATGTCTAATCTCAAAAGATAGGAGAAATTGAAATGCTGCTGGAAAGTGTTGAGTAGGAGGGAAGAAAAATAAAACAATCCAAGCCTACATTACATAGTCTCTTCATTAAAATGTTATTGGATTCATTCCTTTGTTTCATACCACTGTGTATAATTATAGTACATAAAACCTCCAGATCTTCCTGCTATTAGGCATTTAAAAATATCCATTCCAGATTTTCAAAACAAGTTTTACATATACAGTAATTATATCACATGCATGTGCAATGCTTAGATTATATTTATCATACCACCTTAAATTTAGACCATCTCTATTAGGGTTGACTTAATCATTTTCATAATGATGCCCTGGGCATTTCCTAATAGGGCAGGAGTAATCCTATTTGACGGGAGTTCACAGGCGCTAGACAGACACTTGACTTTGCAACATGTTCTAAAAGAAAAATAAGAAAAATAGTTTCAGAACTATTGGACAACTGTCCTGCACACATACCTCTGTTACCTTTTGTTATGGTGACACATCTTTAGGTTCTACAGAGCACAGCTGGATGCTGCCAGTGTTGGCAAGTCACACGACATGGTGGAACAAACCACGGATTGAGATTCAGAAGCCCTAGGTTTCAATGCAGTTGAGCTCTCTGGTCTCTGACAAGGAGATAATCCTATCCATGTAATTAACTGTGGTGGAAAAACTCATAAGAATAATTGTGAAAGTGACTTCCAAGTCATAAAGTTGAGGCACCATAATGGGACATTTTTAATTAGGGGTGCACATCAGATTAACCTGCATGCCTTCCAAAATACAGGTGGGCCCCACTCCAAGGCCAACTGGATCAGAATCTCCTGGGATAGGGATCAGAAATATACTTATTGTTTAAAGGCCCACAGATATTTCTGATTTACTTGCCTTTTAATAAACTATTGGGCCAGTACAAGATCATTAGTTTTCTAGAATGATGGACCTGAAATCAAATCTCTTCCAAATCTCTTAATAATGTTGTGATCTTGAAATATACATTAATATGTTGAGCCTCAGTTTCTCTAGTTTGAAAACTGGAGATATAAACACTTCTTTGTGTAGAGATGTAGGTAAAACATCTAGGTCAGATGTCTGATAAGTAAACTGAATACCTGAAGATCATAAGACAAAAGGGAGTGCTGGCAACTGTGGCTAATTGGATAAAGCCTTAATTAAATATATTTTTAAAAATTACTGTAAAGACTGACCTGGTCACACAAAATGTACCTGCAGGCATGACATTTGGTTTTTACCCCTAACATACTGGCCAGTAAATAACCAATTCTCAAGTACTATATAAAATATAAAATCCTGAACTGTCTGAAAGTATGTTTCTATATGTATGTGTAAGATACTGCTAAATACAGGATTATATATTGATTCAGCAAATATTCAGTGCCCATTATATACTTGTAAGTCCAGATAGAGATACTAAAAGAACTAATTCAAAGAGTTTACAGCTGAGAGAGAGACAGAGAGACAGAGAGAGGCAGAAGATAAATTAAAACATGCCCATTACTAACAATACTGATTCTACCAAAACTACATTTCCACGTCTTATTTTTTATTAACATTCTACCCAGGTATTTGTGACTGTCTGAATTCTTATATACAGTTTTTAAATATCGCTAATGACTAGAAATATTTGGAATTTTAAGTAATTGTTTTTAGAAACAGAGTATATTTTAACTAGATTGACATGGTAGTTTGTTGTGAAATAAGAAGGCTAATTAATGCTAAGGCTCCTTCCAGGTTTAAGAGTCTATAATTAGGAAGCAATAAATCGTGGAATCATCACGTAAGAGGAACCACTGACCAAATGACTCAGAGTTATTCTTAGAGCTGGAGCATCTCTTCACAGATCTGGGGAAAATTTTCATCATGTGAGATCGTCTTGCAACCTAAAAAGTACAAAGCCTGGCAGCTTTCTCATTCAGTTAAAATTGGACTGTCCCCTGTCATCACAGGTCAGATTTTCCGAACTCATCTAAAATCTGAGCAAAATAATTTTACAAAGCTTACTGCTAACATTTATTTCAAATCATGACTCCTCCACTTTTTAGATCTGTGACTTAGGCAAGTTATTGCACTTAAATTTTCGTTTCCTCATCCTTAAAATGGTGATGATCAGAACTGAATAAGACTTGTCATGAGGGTTTAATGAGACAATATTTGTAAAGTACTTAGCAGAGTCTTGGCATATAGAAATAGTTCATAAATGGTGTCTAGCATTTGGATTATCATTTTTGCTGTTACATAACTATGGCCATGTTGTCTTAAAGCTCAGGAATCTTTAATGTCTTCATAATTACCCATGCCAGACATTTTTGCAAGAGGCTTCCCTGCTTGCAAATCCTCTCTCACAGGCAGCCATTCAAGATTAGATATAAACTCGGACCTGACTCAGTCCAAAGCTCAAGTGCATTCTACTTCACCCCAACTGTTATGGAGAGGAATAAATCTTGGGACACACACACACACAAAATACTCTGATGTGATAAAGGCCAGCTTCATTAGCCTGGCCACTGAAGACTCCATTATCTGGTTGGAATTTACTTCTCTAGCCTCCCTTCCCCATTTCTCTCCTTCCTTTTCTGCACAGCCTACTCCAGCCCAAACTGACCAGTTATTCCTCATGCAGGCAGAATCCTTCCCTCTTCATGCGTCAACCCCAGATGTTCAGCCTTCTCCCGAATCTCCAAATTCTACTCCATTTCCAGGCTTGGCAACACTGTTGGCCCTTCCAGAATTCTCAAAAAAAGTGCTTGGGCTTTAGACTGAGTCAGACCCAAGTTCATATCTAATCTTCATCCCTGACTAGTTGTATACTGTTGGAGTCTTTAAAAATGTCAGCATTTGTGTCTTGCCTATAAATAAAATTCTATACTATTTAGTGATAGGAGGATTGACTGCACAAACAAGGAACACAGGCACTAACAACATGTCTCAGGGACATCAGTGGTTACTTCCTGCCTGGAATTATGATCATTTCTTCTACTTGCTTATTTACGGAAATGGTACAGAACAACTGGATCACTATGTGTGAAGAACAATTTGAGCTGGATCTCTAGTCTCATTCCTTACACCAAAATAAATTTTAGATGAATCAAAGTTTTAAATGTAAAAAATGAAACATCAACAACAACAGCAAAAAAATGGAAGAAAAGACAGGTGAGTTTATTGATGAGTTGGAGTGGAGAAGGCCTTTCTAAGCAGGACACAATAATCAAAAGATTGTACAATGAAAAGACTGCCGAATAGCTAATTAAAATTTTTCAATGTTCCTACAGCAAACAAACAATATAAAAATAAATTATATCAAACTGAGAAAATAAATTTTCTCAGAAAGGTTAACTTTCTTAATTTAAAAAGAGCTTTTATATATAAACAAAAAATGCTGAATACCTCAATAAAAAAAAATAGACAAAGTATTTGGTCACGTAGCAAATAAAAGTATTTGATCAGGTAGCAAATACACATGACTAGTTAAGTGTGAAAAGATGTTCCCTTTTGCTAATAAAAATATATAAATTAAAGCAGAGATACAGTTTTTAACCTATTGGAAGGGCAAAACTTAAGAAGGTAGTATGTGATGTTGGTAATGGTTAGGGCTGCAGGCCTTCTCATGTGCTGTTGGGATGGTTCAACTTAGCAAATTTTATTAAGATAAAAACGGGGCATTCCTGTTAAAAAAACAAAAAAACAAAACAAAACAAAAAAGAACGGGGCATTCGTTTGATTCATTACTCACACTGCTAGAAATTTAGCTTAGAAATAAATTCAAGACCTACACAGTAATAAGCTAGCTGCAAAACATTTTGTAATTAAAAAAAAGTTAGTTAGTTGTTAATAAATGCCTGATAAATGGAGTCATGATATGTACCAAACACGGACTTCTACGCAGTTATTTAATAAAGTATGACATTGATGAGGATATTTCTAACAAATATTAAGTGGGAAAAAACTGATTCTGTTTGTATAAATTGAAAATGTAGGGGTAGGGTGGGTTGAGTGTGCATCAATATACATACACAATGTACCTTTTTTTTTTAGAAAAATAATAAGAAACTGAGAAGTACCTACATTTAGGAAATGGAACTGAGTGGGGAAGGAGGGGACATGTGGAATAAAGGGATATTTTTATTTTATGCCTTTCTCAACCAGTCGAGGCCCTGGATCTGGTAATCATAACTTTGTATATTACATCTAAATTGTATATACATGATAAACAGCTCATCCATTGCGGGCGTTTGTTCCCAGTTTGTCAGCTAAGACAACTAGAGAGGCCCAAAGTTTTGAGCGCTGGATATAATCTATTAACTGGATTAAGAAATACAATTTGCTCTTGTGTAGAAGTTCAAACATTTTTTAAAAAGAAGGGTTTTCACCCTGAAAGATTGGAACCACTGGTGATGGAGAGGGATTAAAAATAAAACACATATAACTGTGATGGGAACTCCTTATGTCGTTGAAGAGGAATCAGGAAAGGGTAGGTGTGGCTTTAAGAACGATTTGTGATATTTCAACCCCACCCTGACAAGTGATCTGAAAATGTCGCATATCTACCTTCACGCATCAGCAGTACTTATTTTTTAGAATGAAAACTGAAAACACTGCTTTACACGGAGGCCATTGCCACCTATCTAATCATGTTTATAAATAAATTAAATATATATTCTAACAGTGAAAATGCAGCTCTGTGAACTTATCAGTTGCTCAAATTTGAATGTATTCAAACTTTCAAACAGTAGAAGAGGTCTTAAGCCTCATGTCAGCCTAACACCCCACCTGTTAACTGTTCGGGGTTCTTTGCACAATCACACTGGGGAGGAGTAGGGTCTCCTGCTATCACTTACGTCATGTATGTGAAAAAGGTGCTCAGGGGCTCCAGGGAATGATTCCGGAGATACTCAAATTCTCTGCATAGCTTTTTTCTCATCTCTGTGTCAATAATGGAAACAGTAAGAGGATTTGTTTGGTTAGCCAAGAAGTTGCCATAATCAGTGGTCTGGAGATGAATTTTCAGATCTGAAATTAAATGAAACCCCAAATCAGGTTAAATTTTGAACATGCACGAATAACCTTTACAACATTAATTGAAAGTACGGTAACTTTATGACAAATGCATATTTAATTATTATCTTATTAGACCTTAACATAAGGTCTACATATGATTTAGATTTGAGCATCAATCTCTAAAGCAATAAAAAATTCATGTTAACACAGTCTAGTACGATATAACAATTTTTAATTACCTGAAAAATTCTAGAATCATTTAGCACAGCTCAAAAGAACATAAAAGACCACCTAGTCCAGAGACTGCAAATTGGTTTTACCTGAGCCAACTTAGTCATTTGAAAATAGTGCTAGGAAAACTGTTTGAGGATACTAAGCCTCCATCTCAGCTTGATGGAAAAGAAAAGTTTATTACTAATATTTACCATGGGTATGGGAGGGCAGCCACCAATATCCTTTGACTACAGATGAAGAAGTTGAGTTTCAGCAGGTCTAAATGGGAGTTATATAGTAGTGGAGCTTAAACTAGGAGATGGGTCTCCTTACTCTTGAATTCCAACATCATTTCCATGGGACCATGTTAGATGTCCTTTAAATGGCAATGTTTTTGGTTGCCAGATAATTAATTGATTTCATTTATTGTCACTTCATCCTGAACAAACCATTTGTTTTCCAGTCCTACACTTCTGTTAATACTGATCCCATCTAACTCTATAGAGTTGGCCCCCTCTCCTTTTCAGATTGCTCATTATAATGTATCCTTCAGCATTAAAATAATAGTTACCAGTGACTGAGCGCTTATTGCATATCAGGCATTGTATCAAGTGTGTATTATCTCATTTACTATTCATGGCAACCCTATGAGTTAGGAATGATTTTTAGCCCCTTTTACATATAAGAACCCTGAAGCTCAGAGAGCTTAATAGCTTGCTCAAAATCACGTTGATAAATGGACTCAAAGCCAGCCTCATATCTTAAAAGTCTGTAATTTATTGCCAATCAGTTAAATCAGATTATCAGTTGTTCTGTAAAGCCTTAATTCTGTCTGGCAGAATTATTCAATCTCACGCTGAATTTCAAAGTACTTGGATAATATTTCTAGCACAGCTCCTGTCCCAGAATATTATAAAGCCTTAATATGTTAACTCCAAAAACGCAGTTCTGCTTTCTTCGTTATATCTTTTAGTTATATCTTTTATCTTTTGGTTCCTTGTGCAGTACCCAACGTATAAGTGTTCTTAAATATCTGAATATCAAAAATGTCTTTGGGGGCTTCCCTGGTGGCGCAGTGGTTGAGAGTCCGCCTGCCGATGCAGGGGACATGGGTTCATGCCCCGGTCTGGGAAGATCCCACATGCCACGGAGCGGCTGGGCCTGTGAGCCGTGGCCACTGAGCCTGCGCTCCGCAACGGGAGAGGCCACAACAGTGAGAGGCCTGCGTATCGCAAAAAAAAAAAAAAAAAAAAAAATGTCTTTGGCACCATCTAGCACACAACTGGAGACAATATAGCATCCTGGATCTTACTGTATTTTTCATTCAAACATTTATTAAGCATCTGTTATGTGCTGTTACCACAGGAGGCCCAAAATGGACAAGACATATTCCTCATCTTCAAGGAAACTCACAATCTGGTGGAGGTAGAGGCATGACAGATGATGCAAACAACTAAATTCAGTGATAAAGATAAGAACCTTGATATATGGGAACATAGAAAATAAGAGCAAGATGCATAGGGATGAGAGCAAAAAAACCTAGGAGAGTTTCCAGAAGAAGGTTAAGCCAGAGGTGAGCCTTAAGGTGCTATGTAAGAGCGCAAGGAAGGCATTCCATGAATTAGTATGGGTATGGTGGGTGCAAGAAACTCAAAACAGTTCAGTTTGGTGGTTTGAAGCACTTAGTAGGAGAGAAGGAGGGGTAAGAAGTGAAGACAGAGAAATAAGCAGGGGCTGTCCCCAGGAAGGCTTGGTGTGACTTCCTTGATCCTGAGGATAACAGGGAGCCCCTGTGGGCTATGAACTAATTGCTCTGTAAGCTGATGGGAGGGTGGATTTGCAGTTAGGCACTCAAGTGGTTCCTGAGTCTCTGAGATTCAGCAGACAGGCATTCTTCCTCAGTGTCTGGAGTAGGTCATGCAACAGAAATGCTCTTCATCTGATTGACTGCAGAATTTAATTGCTCAATTACCTATTTAATTAAGTTAATTTAAAAAAATCATACTCTTTTGCTATGTCTTCTTTGGCTTTTATTTTGACAGTCAGACTTTTATACAGTTTGACAGTTTGCCTTCTCAGCACTGAGGAATATTTGCCAACAGAAGTGACACAAATGGTATTTTTTCCAAAACCATGGTATATTGCTCATATGACATATGGTTCTTTTAAGCAAAATAACTTCCAAACCTTTCAGCTGCCAGTGAGATTCTGAAATTAAATGCCTCAAGTGTTTCAGGGATTCTCTGGTGGTGCAGTGGTTAAGAATCTGTCTGCCAATGCAGGGGACACAGGTTCAATCCCTTGTCCAGGAAGATCCCACGTGAGGTGGAGCAACTAAGCCCGTGTGCCACAACTACTGAGCCTGCGCTCTAGAGCCCAAGAGCCACAACTACTAAGCCCGCGTGCCACAACTACTGAAGCCCACGTGCCTAGAGCCCGTGTTCCACAACAGAGTAGCCCCCACTCCCAGCAACTAGAGAAAGCCCGAGTGCAGCAATGAAGACCCAATGCAGCCAAAAATAAATACAAAAAATAAATAAATTTATATTAAAAAAAATGTCTCAAGTGTTTCAGACCCTGTAAGCAATCTTGTAATACTGTGCTTGGTGGAGAGACAGTTGAGATAGAAGGAGCCCTGTCTCACCAGCCCCAAGATGATCCAAGGGACACTTGCAATCAGATCCTAAGAAAAGCTTACGACCTGAAATATTTGCTCAGACAATATCATTATCTGTCAGTAATGACAATAATGCTTATAGTTTTTAAAATAGGATCACATATTTTTCCTCACATTTCCCTAAATGCTTATCTAAATAGGTATGTGATGAATAGAGCTTTGTGGTCAAATACATTTGGAATAAAAAGGCTTCTTAACTGCAGGAACTGAAAGCCTTTAATACATTAATTTGAATGATTTCTTTGGAAAGAGTATGGTACAGAACCTCCCAAGCCACCAGAAATCAACGGAGACACCCACAGAGCACACTTTGGAAAATTACACCCTTTTCTTATCCAGAGTAGTGTGTCAAGTGGCTTTTTTTATTCAAATGAAGAACTGTGAGATCACTACCAACTAAATCAGTTTTATAGGTCCCAGATGTAATAACATAAAGAGAACAGATTGAGCTATTATAACAAATATCTGAGTATATCATCCAAAGTAGTGTATATGAAATGTGCCCGCATGTGTGTACACAGGGTCATAAAGTAAAAATGCATCTTCTGTGGGTTGCAGTCCACTGGGTTCAGGGAATTATCTGAGATCTCTTGGCCAGTGAGGCAGGACAACAATCTGGTTGTTACCTCTTCTTTATTAATTTGTTGGATAGGTCTTTTTTTTTTTTTTCTGTGCAGCTTCCTGTTGATACTCTATAAAAATGAATGTCCAGATCTTTCACACTCCAGGTAGGTTATGCCAAGGAAGCACCTTCAGAGGTACCTGTGAAGGGTGCTATCTTTGAGCAGCCCCCTGCCTCTTCACCACACTCTGCTGGCACTGAACTTATGAAAGTTATTTGACCTTTCTGAATTCAGTTTCCTCATCTACAAAATAGGTATAGAAACTATGCTTTTGGGTTGTTGTGGGGATTTTAAAAGATGATGTAGGTGAAGAGACTTTTTTTTCCTCACTTGTACCCATCTACTTCCAAAGTAATTCGATTCAGTTGGCTAAGACTTTGATTTTTATTCTCTAAACCAGAATTTTCTTAAATAATATATTGGAATCTACCATCATATAATTACTCAGATTTTAATAAATATATCAGGATCTATAAAACCAGACGCTTCTTCCTCAATTTTTGCTAATGTACTGCCATTCTCATGGTGATAAAACTTCAAGTCCTCTTTGATGCTTTATTAACTCCAAATCCCCTGCATTGTTCCTTAATATCTTCCTGTATTTCCTCTCCTTATATCCCCCATTTAGAATGACCATATCATAAACCTAGCTCACCGTGGCAATCTCTTAATAGATTCTCCCAGACTTGTTTCTCTCCATGTATTCCATGCCTCAAAAAATATTTCCTAAGAAATATTTTGATCTTATAATGAACCTATAAGTAGCTTCGAACTACTGAGTTTTAGGCAGATTAAAAGCAACTTGCATAATATTTGCAGAGTATTTTACCACTGACAATGATTTTAATATACATTATCTCTCAACCTTAACAATAATCCCCATCTCATAGAGGAAGAAACCGGGCTTCCCTGACGGCTCAGTGGTTGAGAGTCTGCCTGCCGATACAAGGGACACGGGTTCGTGCCCCGGGCCGGGAGGATCCCACATGCCGCGAAGTGGCTGGGCTCGTGAGCTATGGCCGCTGAGCCTGCGCGTCCGGAGCCTGTGCTACGCAACGGGAGAGGCCACAACAGTGAGAGGCCCGCGTACCGCGAAAAAAACAAAACAAAACAAAACAAAAACATGGATGAAGAAACCGATGCTCAGAGAAATAACTTGTTCATGTTTTCTATGCTTACAAGTATTTGACTGAAGATTCAAACGTACCTCCTCATCCGATATTTTGAAGCTCCATAATTAGACTTTCAAGGGCCTTCAAAAAATTTCCCAACCTAAATTCTTGCCTTATTCTCCAAGTATGCTAGTATTGCAGCCAAACTGCTTTACTCCTCACCCATATGCTTTTATTGTTTTCTATCTACAGTTCATTAATTCTTCCCAAGAACCTAGAATGTCTTGCCATATCAACTCCCCTCCACCCACCTCCTATGCCTTATCTCACTGGCATTTTCCCAACCTACTGTCTTTCAAGATTTGGTTCACTTTCAAATATATTTTCTATCTATAGGTTTAAACTCTTCTTATATTTTTAATTGTTTTATTTATAGAATGAATATTTCCAAAACAAACCAGTGCTTTTGAAGGCAAATAGAATCAGCTACTTAGAATCATATACCAAACACCATTAACCATAACCAAGAAATGGAAGGATTATTTTAGGAATTCCAAACTCCAGCAGAAGAGGGTAAATTAATTCTTGTTGTATATACACTGCGGTTCAGGGGGTGTTCTTATGACTTCCCAGGAATTCTTATGGTTTACAGTTTACAAAACATCTTCAGAAATTTCTAACTCCCCTGGTAACTGGGAGTTAGGCCAGGGAGATACCATCTAAGCATCAGATAAGAAAGCACCATGACTAAAAGTTAAGCAGCTGGCTTAACACCCCAGAGCCAGAAAGTAGAAGAGCCAGGACTTAAACTCAAACGTGCAGACATTTCTAATGTGTATTTTCAGATTCTTACTATGTGCAAAACATAGCCTTGGGCTAGAGAAGCTAGGAGACAAAAAAGTATACGGTGTGGTTTCAACCCTTAAAAAAAAGTCTTTTTTTAAAAAAAATTCAGTTTTATTGAAGTATAACCAACAAATAAAATGGTAAGACATTTAAAGTGTACATTGTGGTGATCTGATATACATTTATATTGTGAAAGGATTCTCCCACCTAGTTAATTAACACCTCTGTCACCAGACATATTTATAGTTTCTGCCCTTAAGGCTTAAATTTAGGAGGGGATAGATTCACTTATTCATTCAGGAGGTAAGCCCTTAACTGATAATTCAGGGGACTAGATAGATAAACGAGACAAATGTCCTGCCCCAGGGTGACATACTTACGCAAATATCACAGATGCTACACAGAATTAGATCAATTACAAGGCACAATAGAGCACAAAATTGAGAGTAGTCAATTCTGTCCCAATAGGGATACAGTAGAAAAGGGTTTATAGAGAAACTGACTCGGAAGTGGAGACTTTAAAGAGGAATGGGTGTTCTCCAGGAAAGCAGGATGGTGAATGGAATTTGTGGCTGAAGGAATAACTGTAGAAGGGCAGAAGGGTTCTGAGGAAATGCTTACCAGGTAGAGATAGGACAGAGTGCTCCAGCCTTTAAACTGAGTGAAGTTTATTCTGCCTGATGAAAGTATTTTTGAACAGAAAAGTGATGGTATTGTATATGCATTTTTAATACAAGGCAGAGAAAATAAGTACTATAATTAGAGGTATAAATAATGTCTAAAGGAGCTTGGTGAAAGTCCTTTGAAATAAGAGTCTTCCTTCTATATGAATTTTTTAATTTAAAAATAGGTAGTAAGGGGACTTCCCTGGTGGCACAGTGGTTAAGAATCTGCCTGCCAATGCAGGGGACACGGGTCCGAGCCCTGGTCGGGGAAGATCCCACATGCCACGGAGCAACTAATCCCGTGCGCCACAGCTACTGAGCCTGCATGCCACAACTACTGAAGCCTGTGCGCCTAGAGCCCATGCTCCACAACAAGAGAAGCCACCGCAATGAGAAGCCTGCACACCGCAACGAAGAGTAGCCCCTGCTCGCCACAACTAGAGAAAGCCTGCGCGCAGCAATGAAGACCCAACACAGCCATAAATAAATAAAATTTTTTTAAAAAATAGGTAGCAGGTATAAATACAGGTAAACAATGAAAGGTCTCCTACTTGTCACCTACCTATCCACCACCCCCACCACTCATTACTAGCCCCAGTAAATTACTAGTTTTAGTTTCATTTGAATCCTTTCACAGTTTCTTTGTATCGAGACAATCATATAGAAAATATATTTTAAATGTATCTGCCTTTTTCAGTAAAGAGTATCCGTATGCTACACAGTTCTTCCCCTTGCTTTCCTCACTTAATACATCTCACCTATCTTTCCATATCAGTCCTCTTAGAGTGTGTCCTCATGCTTTTTTCTTTTCTTTCTTTCTTTCTTTTTTTCTTTTCTTTCTTTCTTTTTGTAGCTGCAGAATATCCCATTACGTGACTGTTCCATAATTTATCTAACCAGTTCCCTGCCAATGGACATTTTATTTGTTTTTCATTTTCTGCTATTCCCAATAATGCTACATGAAGTACCAGGTCAAATGTACATGCATTTGGAATTTTGAGGCCCAACTGCTATCATTAAGGGATTCTTATTTTTTCAATATTTTTATTCTCTAGAGTTGGAGCCCTTTTAGGGCAGGGACTATTTCTTTTCCATCTTTACTTCCTCGGCTCTAAAGGGAAAGTGCTTAATATATGAATTAATTCCCATATGAAGACACAGTTGGAAAGTAATGAAGGTCATGTCCCTTGAAAAGGAAATAATTGTTCGTGAGCTATAATCACCTCCTCTCATCCCCGTCCCAGAAATGATGGCAAAGAGGACGAGGTAAATGCTGGGTCCAGAGCGCTCTTACCACACCCTGAGAGTCAGATATCACTTTCACCATAAATTTTAGAAAAGGCTATTTCTTACTAAATTCTAAAGCTCTGAAGTATTCATTTTACCACTTTGTCCTTTTTCTGAAGAAGAAAGAATACTTACAAAGTCTTGTTTGTAATTTAAAAAAAAATCTGATGAAAATAGCAATGTTGCCATGAAAAGACATGGAGGGTCTTCAAAGGTATGTCACTAAGTGAAAGAAGCCAGTCTGGAAAGGCTACATACATATTGTATGATTCCAATTATGTGACATTCTGGAAAAGGCCAAACTAAGGAAGCAGTAAAGTGATCAGTGGTTGCCGGGCTGGGGGTCAGGGAGGGGGAGAACAGTCAGAGTATAGAGGAATTTTAGGGCAGTGAAAATACTATGTATAATACAATAGTGGTGGATACACGTTACCCATTTGTCCAAACCCATAGAATGTACAACACCAAGAGTGACTGAATTGTCAACTCTGGACTCTGGGTGATTACCATGTATCAGTGTAGGTTCACTGATTATAACAAATGCACGGGATGTTGATAGGGGGTACGGGATGTTGATAGGGGGGAGGCTATGCATGTGTGGGAGTAGGGGTTATATAGGAAATCTCTGTCTTTCCTCCTTAATTTTGTTGTGAACCTACAACAGCTCTAAAAAAAGTTTTAATTAAAAAAATTAGCAGTGTTAATTCTTTTAAAGACTATTTCATGTCCCTTTAACATTATTATTTTGGTTCAAGTTAATTTTAAAGAACTTGTTTTAAAAGTTACTTTTAAGAATTTTCTATGTGAATATAGCCTCCAAGCAGTACCATCGACACAGGCCATGTGAACTGGCTTCCTCTCCTGTCCCCTGGAAGGACTGAGTCACAGAGGGTCCTAGTGACTGGTTCAGGTCACTGTTAGTCAGGGTCAGGCCTTGGAGTGGATGAGTATTTCTGACCACACTCACACAATCATAAAAACTAGGATTTTTCAAAGCTTTTCTGGACAATTTTCATGTTTCTCTCTTCCAAATTTACCTGAAACCTTATATGTTCCTGGTAAGTGGTTCTAAAACAACTTGTTGGTATCAGGACACTTTTCTTTTAAAGACTAGAGGACTTCAAAATACTAAAGGCAAATATAAGCTTTGCCAAGTTAGCTTTCCTTTACAGAAAATGCTTCAACACATAATACTATCCTGACACTGTTTTACCTACTCTTCTTTACCCATAATTTGTATGGTGCATATTATGTAAGAAAGTAAACAAATCCTAAAATCCTTAACTTCTGTCTCAATGAGTGTCGTTGAGTTCTTCTCTTCATGTCTTAAGCCAGCTTGGAAGGTGGCTGGGTTTCTCTCCGTACATTCACACATGCAACAGTTGCACTGCTTTTCACAAGTGATTTATTTCGCAACATCTTATAAAATAAACAGGCAGGACAGACATTATTTTCTATATCAAAATGGAGCTGAGGGCTTCCCTGGTGGCGCAGTGGTTGAGAGTCCGCCTGCCGATGCAGGGGACACGGGTTCGTGCCCTGGTCCGGGAAGATCCCACATGCCGTGGAGCGGCTGGGCCCGTGAGCCATGGCCACTGAGCCTGTGTGTCCAGAGCCTGTGGTCTGCAATGGGAGAGGCCACAACAGTGAGAGGTCCGCGTACCACAAAAAAAAAAAAAAAAAAAATGGAGCTGAGAGCAACCTGGACCTATTCATGTATCTTCCATTCATGCTCAGGAGGCAGACATTTTAGTGGAAAAGCAGATGCAGATGTCTGCATACCCCTCCCCTGACAAGGTGGTTAGATTAGTCACAGCCACTCTAAGCCTCAGAGTCCTCA
This sequence comes from Aethalodelphis obliquidens, assembly GCF_003676395.1. Lineage (NCBI taxonomy): Eukaryota > Metazoa > Chordata > Mammalia > Artiodactyla > Delphinidae > Aethalodelphis > Aethalodelphis obliquidens. The sequence goes on from NW_020838012.1 coordinate 3,557,286, forward strand.
ACAGTTAACTGAGGAGATGAAACCCTTACTTTATTTAGATTGATTTTCTCATGCATCATTATAACCTATAGTTTGATGGCTCATATTCGATATTCCTAAGAGTTTCCGAACAGATTGGCAACAGATTCAAACACAGTTGTAAAACGAATGGTTGAAAAAATATATATATTAATGGGAGGAAAGAAAGGTAGAAACCATGAGATACAATGACAATAAAGCAATGGTGTATATAAGAGGGTTTCTTACTCGGGGTGCAGGATGACTTCAGGTGGTCCATGACCGCCTGATGTTATATGGAAAATTCTAAATGTATGCACCTGTGTGTATTTTTCTAAGAAGTTCATTCTTCGGGTCTTCAAAAGGGTCTGAAACCTTTCCTTCTCCCCCAAACTGAAGCTGAGGGTGGTTTTTCTCTGAATTCTTTAGTGAGCTGGCTAAACCTTGCTTTGTATCATGAAGACATTTCACGTATTGTTTATGTTTAAATTTGCATTCCTCAGCCCATTTAAAAGCTTGACTGAAAACTATTGAGAATTCATTCAAATGGCTTCTCTCAGAAGCATTCATTATGCTCTGTGTTCACTAATTTTTTCTACCTTAATTTATGCTGATTTTATATATAAGATTAACATTCTCCGGACACCAAACTCCTAATTAAATATGCTGAAGTGATTTAGGATTTGAGATTATATTGTAATTATTTGTAGCCAACAGAATTAGTTATCATCTACAAGATTTGTCTAGCTGTTTCCATTGCTAATGAAAGGAGAGGGTCTCCCTCAACTTGGGCAGTTCTGCCTTAACTCTGGCTCTAACTGGTCAGAACCATAAGGTGACCTCAGGAACATCGGCCCTACTTGAGAAGCTTGCAAAGTCACCTCTGAGTTTTTGTTTTATTTTGCCTTCTAATACTCTTCCTGGCAGTCTTGATCCTTAGTGCTTTCTTGTTTTTTCTAGAATAATCTAGAAGTTTTAAAGCACTCTATTATTGACATTATTATATTAATTTTATAAGCATGTTTCAAAGTAAACAAATGTAGTGTTTTTAATAATAAAAATACTATATATTTAAATGTGAAATCTTTGGTAAGCCTTTGAAAATACTGTAGCTTAAAGATAATTTCCAGGGACTTCCCTGGTATTCCAGTGGTTGAGAATCCATCTTGCAATGCAGGGGATGCTTGTTCAATCCCTGGTTGGGGAACTAAGGTCCCACACGCAGCGGGGCAATTAAGCCTTTGTGCCTCAACTACTGAGCCCATGTGCTCTGGAGTCTGTGCGCCACAACTAGAGAGAAGCACACATACCGCAACTAAGACCCCACGCAGCCAAAAAAATAATAAATAAATAAATATTTTAAATAAATAATTTTTTTTAAAGAAAAAGATAATTTCCAGAATTGGGGTGGGGGGGAATGAGGAGACGGATACGAAGTGTTGATTATACAAGATGAATAAGTCCTAGAAATCTACTGTAGCGCTCTACTGTACAGCATACAGCCTATAGTTTACACACACACACACACACACACACACACACACACACACACACACACACAGTAATAACAGAGGGCAGGAGGAAACCTCTGGAGGTGATGGATGGGTTTATGGCATAGATTGTGGTGATTTCCCAGGTGTATTCCTATCTCTAAACTCATCAGGTTGTATACGTTAAATATGCACAGCTTTTTGCATGTCAATCATACCTCATAAAGTGGTTAAAAGAAAGAGATCATTTCCATTTGTAGAGTGCTTCACAGTTCTTAACACGTTCTCTCATGTCCTGCCTTATTTATTTCTCCAAACAACTCAGCAAAGCAGGCGTTACCATCAAGTTTTACAAATAAGGAATCAGGCTCAGAGGCTTTCAGCCCCAAGTCACCTACCTATTCTTGGCAGAGGTCAAAGTCAGGACTTTTGAATCTAGGATGGCCTCACCACATACCATGCCTCTTGATTTTTTTCTTAAGCTCCATTAAAGACAAACTTCAAATATGCGCCTGGAGGGGTGGGATAGGGAGGGTGGGAGGGAGGGAGACGCAAGCGGGAAGAGATATGGGAATATATGTATATATATAACTGATTCATTTTGTTGTGAAGCTGAAACTAACATACCATTGTAAAGCAATTATACTCCAATAAAGATGTTAAAAAAAAATATCAAAAAAAAAATATGCATACTCTCGTGTTAATAGATACTGGTAAGTAGAATAGAATAAAATTCTCTAGACCAAGGTTTAGGGTATTATTATTATTATTTTTTGGCCATGGATCCCTGGACAGTTTGGTGATATCCTTCTCCAGATAATATTTATAAATATGTAGAACGAGGGACTTCCCTGGTGACGCAGTGGCTGGGAATCCGCCTGCCAATGTAGGTGACACGGGTTTGAGCCCTGGTCCGGGAAGATCCCACATGCCGTGGAGCAACTAAGCCCGTGAGCCACAACTACTGAGCCCACATGCCACAACTACTGAAGCCCACGTGCCTAGAGCCAGAGCTCCGCAACAAGAGAAGCCACTGCAATAAGAAGCCCACTCACAGCAACGAAGAGTAACCCCCGCTCGCCGCAGCTAGAGAAAGCCTACACGCAGCAACGAAGACCCAAGGCAGCCAAAAATAAATAAATAAATAAATATGTAGAACGAAAATACATAGCATTACAAAGGAAACCAAATATTTTAAAATATAGCTATTAAGATATTTTAAAATGTGCAATAACATGATTCTTTATTAAGACATTAAATATCAAGGATGAGTGCAATATCTAGTATAATTTTGAAATAGTGAAAACATAAATGATATCTCAATGTATCTGTAAGAACTGTATGAGGATATGAAAACACAATTTCTGTTGGTGACAAAGTACTAACGGCCGTGATTTGTTGCCTACATTCATAATGAAAGGAAATGCTACATTTTACTTAGAGAATACTGAAAATAGAGGTGTAATATTTTTTCCTCGTCCAAGTTCATTGACCCCTGAAGTCTGGACCCTGGGCCTAAGAACCCGCCCTGGACTCCCAGGCCCCTGGTCCATGCTTCCAGTGGGCAGCATCAATCCCTTTTTTCCTTTTTAAACGGCAAGAGCGGCGCTTACCTTCCAGGGTCTCACACTGGACCAGGTTGATGTAGTCCCGCTGGGTCAGGAGGCCGGCTTTGCATCCTCGCACCAGGCCCTCCAGGTAGCCATGGTCCGCGTTGAAGTACAGCTCGGCGCCCTCAAGCATGGGGGAAGCGGTCGCGGCCGAGAGAGGCTGAAACAGCTCTGCGTCCCTGGCAGACCCCGAGGACGTGCACCAGTCTGGAAAGAGTGCTAGCAGTTCTCCGGAGTTACCGGGAAGCGATCTCTCAGCTGATAGTCGGGGTTTCGTGACTAGTTTCCTCCGCTTTCAGTGGCTTTCAACATAGCCTGCCCAGCCCTGTTTTTACATCAACAGTGAATCAGCTAGATAACCCGAGTGCACCCGGGAGCAAACCCTTGCTGAGAGAGGAGGGTCGTGAGAAGGGGGGGGCAGGGCTCTTTCCCTGCGAGAGCAAATGGCCCCTTCCCCGCTTTGCAATTGGAACCCTTGCTACAGCAGAATGTTGTGTAAACATTCCTTCCCCATCTGAGCTTCTGAGCTTTCAATTGTAAATTACATTTGTCCTAAGTGTCCTGAGGACTATCAATAAGAAGAAAGAGAGGACTTCTTTTTTTTTAATTAACTTATATGTAAATAGAGCAAACGTGAGCAGGTAGTTTGGAGAACCCTGAGAAGCTAATTCATCAGCACCGTGTTTGTAAAACCAGTGACCAGTAATGCCTTAACCTGGTCAAAGGTTCGTAGCTGCTTCCCTCCCTGCCCCCAGTCGTTAGAGGCAGAGACCAGAAAACAATCCTGGGAGCTGATACACAGTGTTGTGATTCTTAATAATAAGCCACTACCTTTGCAAAATCTGACCCTTTACAAGGCGCTCGTCATTTTCTTTTTCCCATTTGGATCTCAGGATACTCAGACGAGTATCTGGACTGATAGTATTATTACTCAAATCACAAATAAGGAACCAGCTCTCAGAAGTCGGGAGGCAGCTCAAAATGCACAGCTTAATTAAGCCAGGACGTAATTGTGGTTTCATGCTCCCAAAAGGAATGCTTGTTCTCCCTTACACTTAGCTCTAAAATTGTATCAAATATCCTGAACACTATTTTACATATGTAGTATTTCACTTTCATATATATTGTGTCAAATTCTTAATTGAAGTTAAGGTGCCAGAAATTCTCCAGTCTCTTCTCAGTATTTCCAAGACTGTGAGCCATGTGGCAGAGCACTTCTCCTGGGTTCCCTTACCCTGCTACTCTCCGCCCAGGTGCCTCTTTCCAATAAAATCTTTTGCTTTGTCAGTACGTGTGTCTCCTCGGACAATCCATTTCCGAGTATTAGACAAGAGCTCACTTTCTGGCCCTGGAAGGGGCCCGTCCCCCTTCCTGTAACAGTTGCATTGTGAATTGCAAAAAATTTGAAGAAATAGTCTTTCAGTATTCAAAAAACTGTTTTATTCAGCAAAGAAGCCACACACATTACATATGACTTCATTGTTTCATTTTTGTCCTACTCATTAATGTAAATAAAAATATCAACCAACAGTCATTGGAACTACACTTGTTTGTCAATTGCAACCATAGGTTGGCTACAGATTCTAGAGTTGAACAAAGATAAATGAAAGCATACTGTGAAAATCAATGAAATATATGGGATTTGTAAGAAAGAGTATTATTTTATTGTTATTTGTAAATTGGGTAATATGCATCCTTTATATCATAAAATTTATGATAAACATATATACATATTTTGGGGAGAGAGCCAGTTGTTAAATATTTAGAGCACAACACAGTCTTCATAGTTTTGCTGAGAACTAGCCCTGAATGTCCACATGCTCAAAAAAGAATGGATTTTGTGTGAGTGTGTGCGAAAAACTTCAGTTTGCCATGTTTTATATTTATAAGCAGACAAGTTCCAATGTTTCTTTAAAATGATAGACATCTACTTTCTCCACTATTATGAAATTAGTGGATGAAGCAGGCAAAGTATTTCCTTTTCTTCACATTACTCTTCTAACCTAGCAAAAGCAAAAATGTCTCATTCCTGCTGCAGGTACCTATCAAAAATGAGATCAAACTCATGGGATATGAGAGGAAACACAGCACAGTGACAATAATCTGGAGCTTCTTTGTAAATGGGTCCTTCTTGTGAAAATGTAATAAAAATGTTCATTTCAGTGTTTAAACTACCAATGATGTTTAGGAGAGTGGGCTTTGGAGTGCGACAGAGTATGAGTTTAAATGACTTCCTCTCTCTGAGTGCCAGTGTTTTCATGTGTAAAATGAAGATAATAACACTCACCTCAGTTTGTTGTAAATATTAAATGAGATACAATCCTTAATATGCTTAGCAGGTGTGGGCTTGTGTGCTAAGAAGCTACTGCAATGGCTTCCCTTCTTCCTCCTGTTACTACAAACTGTAATCCTAATTCTTTAACTACACGGAGTTCCTGAAAGCCAGGAAGAGTATCTTATCATCTTTCTGTCTCTCAAGTGCCTAGTAGCATGCCTTGAGGGCGGGCAGAGACTCAAATAGCTGTTTGCTGGATAAAATTGCTCTTACAGAGTCTTTAGTTCCACGTTTCTCTAGGAAACACTATATTTGGTAATTGTATCCAAAGAATGAAGGTATTGTGGTTTTGTAGCATGCTATACAAATATATGTATATGTGTATGTATGCTTATCTATGTAGAATATATAGGACTTATTACAAATTTCTGTCAATTTTAAGAGCTCCCAAGAGTCATTAGCTTCGTAGCCATTCCCAGCCAAACAGTCCCTCGGAGTGTCTTTAGAGGCAGTGTTGTGTAGGATACAGTGCTGTGTAGGCCCTCTACACAGTGTTGTGTAGGCCCCCTGGAGTGGGCCCAGGATGCCATACTCAGTGACAAAGTCAAAGGCCAAGTCAAAGTCCTTTTCTAAAGCTCTCAGCACTTCAAACAAATAAACTTTAAACCCTTTTATTATGGGACATTTCAAGCATATATAAATGGAAACAATACTTTATAATTAACCCCCATGTATCCATCACCCTGCTTCAATAATTATTCACTCACGGCCAGTCTTAGTTCAGCTTTACCAGGGATCACGAAGGTTTTTCCCCATAGGGCCAAATAGTAAATATTTTAGCCTTTGTGGGCCATACAGTCTCTGTTGCAACTACTCAACTCTGCCTTTGTAGCAAGAAAGCAGTCATAGATCACATAAACAAATGAGCCTGACTGTATTCCAATAAAATTTTATTTACCAAAAACATTGGATTTCCCTGGTAGTCCAGTGGTTAAGAATCCGCCTTCCAATGTAGGGGACATGGGTTCGATCCCTGGTTGGGAAACTAGGGTCCCACATGCTGTGGGGCAACTAAGACCACGCACTCTGGAGCCCTCCCGCCAAAACTAGAGAGAAGCCCACGTGCCGCAACTAAGACCCGATCAGCCAAATAAATAAATAAATATTTAAACAAACAAACAAAACAGGTGGTGGGCCAGATTTGGTCTGGGCCATCGTTTATGGCCCTGCTCTATAACATTGCCTACTTCCTCCCTATCCTTAATTATTTACAAGTAAATCCAAGATATCATTTTTTATCTATAAATATTTCAGTTATCTCTAAAAGATAAAAATCCTTTAACAATAATATAATATTGTTACATATACTGTATTATATATTATAATATAATCATGACTCCATTGTACTTGAAGTTATTCCTTAATATTATTTTTTTATTTTTATTTATTATTATTTTTTTTTTGCGGTACGTGGGCCTCTCACTGTTGTGGCCTCTCCCGTTGCGGAGCACAGGCTCTGGAGGCGCAGGCTCAGCGGCCATGGCTCATGGGCCCAGCCGCTCCACGGCATGTGGGATCTTCCCAGACCGGGGCACAAACCCGTGTCTCCTGCATCAGCAGGCTGACTCTCAATCACTGCACCACCAGGGAAGCCCTATTCCTTAATATTAAATATCCAGTTAATGTTCAAATTTTCTCAGCATAATTTTTTTTACACTTGGCTTGTTGGAATGAGGAGACATTATAATTGGGTTACATGCCTCTTAACTTTCTTTTAGGTACGCCTTCCCTCACTCTAGCCCTGCTTTTTGTTTAAGACACTTGGTCTCAGGTTCTGGAGAGTTTTTCACAGTTTGGAATTTGCTGATTACATTCTGAGGTGTCACTGAACTTGTTGGTCTATCTCCTGTTATTCCTATAAGTTGGTAGTTAAATCTGGCCACTAGATCCCTTTCATGTTAGATTTTTTGCAAGAACACTTAACAGCAGTCTTGAATGCTTCCATCAGGATGCATGTAACGTATCTCTTTTTTTTTTTTATGTCAGATGCCATTTATGATTACCACTTAGGTCCACTGTTTCATTCAGTCACAAAATGATTATATTTTAGTTTATCATTCCTTCTTCATTTATTAGCTGGAGAACTATATAAAAAGAGACTTTTCAACAACTGTTGGTTACCCTAGTTTACATTTCATATAAGAAAGCAGGATAAAGGCTCAACTCGTTCCATTTACTTACTAGTTTTCCAAATAACAAGTTGGCTCTTAGCATCCTCCAAAAGTGACCAATAAGGGTTGTTTTTCAAAATAAAAAATATTATTATTAACATATGGATTTAAGCATAGTCATCCTGTTTTCTGATATAACCCCAGTAGTCTGACAAATTCCTTGCTTTCTGTAGACAGGCTGTTCCCTACTCATTTTGTTCAATTTTTACCCTGACCTGGAATTGGCTATTTCTCCAAGGAGCTCTGGTTTAACATTGTAGTTCTTAATGAGATTTCGCAGAAAGGCAAAGTCTCTGCACTGGAGTGGGCAGTTCAATTAGTGGTCTGATAGCCCCGCGCTGCTCACTGGAAGCTAAGGTCAGTACATGAAGGTGGCTGATTTCTAAGAGCACATGTGCCCAGTAGAAACAGTGCCTTTGTAGATGGGTTTGTGGTTACCTCTCCTTAACTGTTTTCTCCAGTACTTAAGTTTTCTGGTTAGAACATATCAAAACAGAACAAACCTCCCATATCAGTCCAAAAAAACACATCATGCTGAAAAATTGAGTTTTAAAGCCACATGAACTTAAATTCCGTGTACGTTCTTCAAGTGATTAAAGTGGGCTACAGTGAGAAAACCCAGAAAGCATGTGACTGAATTCAGGACAAGAACACTGCAGGCAAAGCAAGACTGCTCCCTTGACATTGATTCGAAACAGCTATCACATTGCTCAGCCAGAGTGTGTGTACTCCCGGTTAACTCCTTTCTTATAAGCCAGAGTGTTTGCCAACTGTCATCAGCATCACTGACTTTCTGGGCCACTTCAGCATGAAGGATCTCTCGTCTGAGGTTAAAAGTGGGACCATTTATGCTTTGTTGGTTTTGGATAATTTAAAGTTTTAAGGGTGTTTTAATATTTTCTTCTTGCTAAAGAGAATACTAAAAGTACTTCACATGTTGGCTGGTGATGAAATCTGTTTTGTCAGGGATTTGTAATGTGCTGTTTGCCTTAATGATTCAGTTTTTATACTTTATCAAAATTATATTTTTGCTTTTATATGTTAATTAAGGCTGGACCTGATACAGTATGTGTCTTCCTTCATAATAGCTTATTGTTCTTCAGTGACCCTATTTAATTTCTTACCACAAAATCTGTTCTAGGGCAAAAATTTTAATCTGATTAGAAAAGTACAAAAAACAATCATCACTCATAATACTTAGATAAAATATTTATGTAAGTATAACTCTAAAGCAAAGGTAAAAAGTTCAAAACCCTGGGCTTCCCTGGTGGTGCAGTGGTTGAGAATCTGCCTGCTAATGCAGGGGACACGGGTTCGAGCCCTGGTCTGGGAGGATCCCACAGGCCGCCGAGCAACTAGGCCCGTGAGCCACAACTACTGAGCCTACGGATCTGGAGCCTGTGCTCTGCAACAAGAGAGGCCGCGATAGTGAGAGGCCCGCGCACCGCGATGAAGAGTGACCCCTGCTTGCCACAACTAGAGAAAGTCCTCACACAGAAACGAAGACACAACACAGCAAAAAAAAAATTAATTAATAAACTCCTGGGGCTTCCCTGGTGGTGCAGTGGTTGAGAGTCTGCCTGCCAATGCAGGGGACACGGGTTCGTGCCCCGGTCCGGGAAGATCCCACATGCCGCGGAGCGGCTGGGCCCGTGAGCCATGGCCGCTGAGCCTGCGCGTCCAGAGCCTGTGCTCCGCAACGGGAGAGGCCACAACAGTGAGAGGCCCGCGTGCCACAATTAAAAAAAGACCAAAAAACCCCTTCTACCCACAACATCAAAAAAAAAAAAAAAAAAAAAAGGTCAAAATCCTGTTTATTTAAAAAGATTAGGGGCAGTAATTTACTTTAATCCAAATTCTATATTCTGGCTTGCAGAGAAACGAATATCTACCTGAGAAAGATGATTATTTTCCCTCATATTTTGTTTAGTCTTTATCGTTTTCTGCTCTGCTTACCAGGGCAATGCATACTTTTTGCAAAAATTTTAACTATTACAGCAATGCATGATATGAAAGTCCCTCTAAAACCACTCTGAAGAGATAACCACTAACAATAGTTTGGGGAACATTGAAAGAATGTTATTTAAACTCCAAGATATTTGCTGCTCATGGTGCCAGGATTAATTTTTCAAAGGGTCATTTTGGTTTTGAACCACAAGGGGTCATCATAACATTACAGTAAGCACCTTTTCACTTAATTTACCCGTCAAAGAACAATTCAACAGAGTAAATCTGAAGGCTTTATTCAACAATTCATGAACCAGGAAGCATCCCATCTGGTAACTACAAGAGCACTCCCAGGAGTGGTACAGGCAGAAGGTTTTTATAGAAAGAAGGATGGGGAGAGGAAGTCATTAGTAAAAGAAAAGAAAGGATTATTTTGGGCCAGGACAACTTATTTTTGGAGGGAAGAGACCCAGAGGGTTTTATCAGGCAGCATGCGTCTTCTTCCTTTGGGATGGGGGGTGGGGGTGGGATGGGGAGAAGGCCAACATGCTGACTAGAAAATTCCAACTGCGTGATTAAGATTACATTTCTGAGGCAGGTTGAAACTGCAGTTAGGTTAGCTATGAAATCTAGGTGGTATCATGGGCTTTAGCAAAAGTGGTGCTGTTTGGGGCCTGTGGTTTTTCTCTTTAACATACATTACCTATAAATTTTTCATTTAAAAAAGTCGCACTGCAGCTTCCACAAGTGACTTCCTGTTGTATATGTTAGATGTTTTTGGACATCTCATTAAGTGCCAAGGTATTCTCCTACTTCCTCTCTCTTGAAGGCTCACCAAACCATCACTGGTCTTCACCATGATGCAAGCCCTTCTTTTCTTCCTCCTAAATAGCAATTTTTTAAAAATGTTTTCATCTGTTATTTCACAGTCTGGCTCCATTTACCCTACATGTTCACTGCAACTTTTCTTGTTTTAAGGGTCTGTAAACAAAAAGAACAGAGTGTCTGTTGTTTATCATCCAGTTACACAAAGGGATAAGTTGCACTGCAGTTACCCACCGACTCTATGCCCTGAATTTGCAGTCACCCACTGACTGTACGCCCTGAATTCAGGGAATTCAGGATGGCAAAAACAGGATGAAGCATTCTGTGTTTAGGATTACCGTCCCTAGATGGTTAAGATGCATATCTAAGGAAGAATTTCAGTGACTCCAGATTCTTGCACCTTCCCATACATAGAAAAGCGCTAAACTCATTGACGTGAGATGTTTGCTTCTGTGATTAGCAATAATTTCTTACCAACATGTACGCATGACTACATGTATTCCCCAGCCCCAAATTCATATTTATACTGGCTCTTCCCCTACCTCTTCAGAGCAGTACCTCAGAGCTATCCGAGAGGCTGTCTCCAGGCTATAGTCCTCAATAAGGTTCCCAAATAAAATAAAACTGAGCTTTCTCCGCTGCTGCCCTTCGCACAGCTTCCCGCTGGACTCGGCAGTTCGTTGAACTGCACACGAACTTGCCCGCCGGCCGCGTGCCCGCGGGCCCGGAGAAGCGGCTGTGCGCGGCCACTGCTGCCACCCTGGGCAAGCCTGAGGACGTGAGCATGGGCCGGGGAGCACGGGGTGGGAGGAGGTTGACTGACCTGGGTCGGAATCTGTCCCCGCCCCGGCTCCCCAACCGTGAGCCCGACCCTTCCGCGCCCGCCCGCCCCGCCGCCCGCCGAGTCTGACCTCCAGCTCTCTGTGACCCCGCGGCCCCGCATCCGTTCCGTGTCGCCTTGCCCAGTCAGGACCCCGACGTGACCTCCAGTAACCCCGGCCGGTGCCCCCAGCTTTAATCCCTTGGGGCCCGCGCATCTCCACCCCGCGCTCCCGCACTCCACGCGCCCCGGTCCTCAGCTCGATCCCGGCCTACGCCGGCTTCAGGTTAAGCTTTCGTGTCCCTGCAGCGCGTGAACTTGACGGTGCGGTCTGGCCTGGCCACAGCGGTGAACGACTTGGCGGATCCCGGCGCGCAGCTGCTGGTCTCCTCCATCGGTGTGATGGGCACACCGCCTCTTCGAGTTCCTTACCAAGGAGCTGGAGCTGGCCCAGGACTGGTGCTTAGGGGCAGGGAGAGGACCCTCTTGGGACTGCTGCGCGGCCGGGAGCAGGGATCCCACCTCAGGCCCCTCCTAAGTTTGGGGAAAAAATAAATTTCTCACCCTGTGCAAGAAGGATCTGGTGCCTCAGGGCCCATTGACCCCTTGCGCCCCCACCCTCCGTGGTGCAGCCACTTTCAGAGTGGTGGTGGAATTGAATGAATTCCTGGCTCTGCAGTGGTTCCTGTGACACCTGGGTAAGGTGTGGCCTCTTGGACCTCAGTGTTTCCATCTGTGAAGTGGGAAGGCTGTCTTTAACCACTCCCTGGGGGCACTGCATGGGATGGCACTATACCGTACTTGCCCTGGCACCTGGCAGGGTGGGATGTTGTTACCCTGACAAAACCAAAGCCAGTTATCATCTGCCTTCAGACTTCTCCACATCTTAGGAAAACAGGAGTAATTTTCTAGAACTTCTCCAAGCAGGTCAGGAGGAATTTTGGGTATGTTCTGAGGCTGGGACTTTTGGGTCCCATGTAAGGTTCCCAGGAGGGCCACGGAGTAGTGGAAAGAGCATTGGACTGAATGTCTGGAGACCTGGGTTCTGGGTCCCGAGCAGCTGGGGGATCCAGACAAACCCGGAAATGAACCATCTCTGGTTTGTACCCTTCTCTTCTGTGAATAGAGAGGCATGGACTAAATGATTCCCAAGAAGCCCCTACGGCTCCCAAACCTGGGATTCTGTGGCAAGGTTAACATTTCTTCCCGGGTGAAAAATATTCCTGAGCCAAGTCCATGCCTACGAAGTACTAAGTGCATGAGAAGCTTGAAAGAACCTTCCAGAATGGAGCCTTCATTGGCCCAGAAAGGCTGGTGAAGAATGGTCACTTCCGGGGCGGGAGGGGGCTCAGACCTGGTCCTCAAGCTGGGGAGCGATAATAATTCTAACAATGATAAGTAATGCGTAATTTACCACGTGCCAGATACTCGATAGGTAACTCACATGCATGATTCCATTTGATCCTTAGAAGTTTTGTCCCCGTGTCCACACCCCTCATGCGGACATGCCATCCCCATGAGGTAGATACCTCCATTATGCCTATTTACAGATGGGAAAACTGAGGTTGTCACATATACCTCCTTGGCCCCAGGCTATCCCAAGTATCCTGTTTCTTCACAAAGAACTTCCTGTCACTTCTGTGAGAGAGGCACACTCACTCCACAGATATTATGGGGGTGGGGGTGGGGGTGGGAGTCACCCTGTGCTTGGCCTTCTTAAGCCAGGCTTTGCGAAAACAGGTGGCTGGAGCACTGCACATGTCCCCAGGGGGCCTGCGGTTTGGAAGAGAGAGGGTTCCCCTGTGAGCCCACAGACGGCATACAGTGACCATGGAGGCTGCCGTGTTGAGAGTCTGTCCTGGGAGGGCGATGATGATGTGCAGTCACCATCCCATCCCTGACATGCCCACTGCCCTGTTGGGGGTTGTTGGGAGAGCATTAATGGGGTGAGGCAGGCTTGCAAAATGCCTGGGGGCTAAGGCAGGCTGGCCTGGGAGCCCATGGTGGGTGTTAATGTGAGGCATTAACCCAGGAGCTGATGACATCTTTTTCTCTGTCCCCTGAAGGATCATTATCTGCTTTCTTCCCCTGGATCCCAGGCAGATTGGCAAGAATGGGACAGTTGTGACTTTTTTGTGATTGGCATGGAGGGTGTCCAAGGCATCTGTGAGCTGGCAGCCCCTTCCAGAGAGGCCTCCTGGCAGAGTGAGGGCCTGGTGGATACCAGCTTCTGGCACCCCCATGTGCAGACATGCCTGTGACCTGTCAGTTCTCTTCCCCATCCTCATGGCAAATAAACGAAGAGAGCTTTGTCTCTCAAACATGAAAAACTAAAAAATAAAATAAAATAAACCTGAAACTTAGTGCTCTTAAGCTGTGTGTGTGTGTGTGTGTGTGTGTGTGTGTGTGTGTGTGTTTTCTTTTCAGTCGACAGTTTCATAAGAGATGTTCTGTGGGGGTAAAGAAAAGCTCTGTGAAAAAACAGGTTAGATAGTACATCCCACCCTGGACAAAGTGCATGTTAACATACTGAAGTCGCTGGGCAGTCCTTTGGTGATCAGAGCCACTTAACTTTAAAACAGCATTTTCCAAACAATTGATTGGACAAAGACTCCCTTCGTTTGGGCAATTAATGTCTTTAACAACCTGAAGAAGTAGTATTCTTTGGAATAGTATTTGAGAAATTCTGATTTATAACATTAATTTTAAAAAGCTATAAAACTCGTATATCATACTATTGTATAAATATTCACGTTTCACGTGAAGAAATTATATATTTTTGAATTCACATGTATTTTATAATGTAATAACCTTACAATGTTTTCTTCTGCCCTCCAAATGTTTCTCATTTTTATTTTTTTCTGTCTATTTATTTATTCATTTTCGGCTGCATTGGGTCTTCGTTGCTTCACCAGGCTTTCTCTAGTTGTGGCTTTCTCTACTCTTCATTGCAGTGCGTGGGCTTCTCACTGCGGTGGTTTCTCTTGGAGCACGGGCTTTAAGCGTGCAGGCTTCAGTAGCTGTGGCACCCGGGCTCAGTAGTTGTGGCTCATGGGCTCTAGAGAACAGGCTCAGGAGTTGTAGTGCACGGGCTTAGTTCCTCGGCGGCATGTGGGGTCTTCCCGGACCTGGGCTCGAACCCGTGTCCCCTACATTGGCAGGCGGATTCTTAACCACTGCACCACCAGGGAAGCCCTATTTTTTTCTATCTTGATGGCAGAGATCCCAGGACCTGTCTTGCTACAGCAGTAAGCTTGTATGGTAATTACATGAACTAATGATGGAAAATTCACCAGTGGGAATAATAAATGGCATTGTTATGCTGAGAATACTGTTTCTATTAGAAAATATGAACTAAGAAAAATGAATTGTTAGGTAGAAAGGTGATTTTACATTATTATAGAGGTCATTATTATACATTATATTTACATTATTAAAGATGTCACAGAAGAAAGATTTGTAATCAGAGAGAGTTTTATACAAACAAACCTTATAGTCTTAGAATAGGAAGGGATATTATCAGAGATAATTTGATAGAATGTCATACCAACTGAAGAAATAAGGAGGAATTCATGGCTTTTTGTGTCTAATCATTAAAGAATCTGAAAAAGAAATTTCTTGATTTAAGAGTTCTCCAAATGCTACATATAATAGAATTGTAAAACATATTGAAAATTATAAAGAACTTAGGAACATCAAAAACAGCCTTCTTACCTCAAAGAAAGGGAGACCCAACTTCAAAAAGTTAAGTAATTTTTTTTAAAAACAGAAGTTACAAATCAGTAATTGCAGATCTGGAGATAAAACAAAGATATTCTGACTCTAGGTTTATGATTAATTCTACTATTTAAAAAGTGATTTATAAACTATTCATAGTTTTATACAAATATGAGGTTATTACTGGAGTGACCTTAGAGCTGTATTCTGAAATGGGATTATTCTTTAGGGGGGAAATACCTGTACTTCTCCATTTCAACCACTAGATAGCAGGCTACTGAATAAAACACAATATGGGATTTCATAGGTCTAGAGTGGTAAATAGGGTCAATGAGAAGAATGGGAAATTGCAAAGTCACAAAAGACAGGAAGTTATAAAGATTTGGATGAGTTGGTATTTACTTGAGGAGAATGAGGCCGAAACTTTCCCCTACTTCTAACGCAGTGAGAGCCAGGTCTAATGACTCTTGAACCCTGAGATATAATTTGCTTTGATGATCTCAAATGGGTAGAAAATGAGAAACTGTTCAATCAAAAATACAAAGGCTGGGCTTCCCTGGTGGTGCAGTGGTTGAGAGTCCGCCTGCCGATGCAGGGTATAGGGTTCGTGCCCCGTTCCGGGAAGATCCCACATGCCGTGGAGCGGCTAGGCCTGTGAGCCATGGCCGCTGAGCCTGAGCATCCGGAGCCTGTGCTCCGCAACGGGAGAGGCCACAACAGTGAGAGGCCCGCGTACCACAAAAAAAAAAAAAAAAAAAAAGAGGCTGATTACACAGTGCATTTCAACATCACAGTGTATCCAAAGTAGGAGTCCTGTGTGAGTTCGATGCAAAAGGCAGAAACAATAAAGGAAAAAATTAAAAGACTTCTCTCAAATATTTAAAATATCTGTGTTGAAGGGGATGGTGGTGGCTCATCCCATGTCCACCACACAGTGGGACTGAATATTCAATAACAAAAGAATATTTAATTAAATTGTGGAATATCTACACGATGGAATGCTGGTTAGCCACTTAAAATCATCTTTTAGATATTTTTTTTTTGACACGGGAAATAAGGATACTGATCGGTGGAAAAAAATTACATTGAATTATATATACCATGATATTTTTAGGAAATAACAATATACAAATATGAAAATAAAGGTATTTTATATACGTCCATAAATTAAAGTTATTATTAACAGTCAACTTTCTTTTTGTGTTTTCAAAAAGGTTGTGCTAATCACGTATTACCTCTGAAATTGGAAAACAACAAAACTAAACATTAACAGAAGGGTTGGTAAAGCACCTCCTTTGCCATAATCAGTACCTGATGCTCCCCTGCTGTCCACTGTCCAAGCCATTCAGAGCTTGCCCAGCGCTCTCGCTCCCTCTCTCTCTCTCTCTCTCCCCTTCTCCTGGTGCTGGCTACCTCATATGTGTTTTCCCTGGAGATGATGACACTTGGGTGGGTCTATGAATTTACTGTTTAGGTGCCCAGTTTTGCCATTTATGAGCAATAGCACTGAATATGGTTATGATTCTTTGATTTAAATTTTAATGACTTTTACATTTGAATGTCTAAAACAATATTTTCAAATTGTGGTTTACAGACCACTTTACACTGGTTTGTTAAAAATGCACTTCTTGGTCTTTTTCCCAGGCTCAATGAATCTAAAATTTTGGGAATAGTGTTCTGGAATTTACATTTTTAACTAGCTCCCTGAGTTTGCCTTTTTGTGTTTTTAATTAACGTTTATTTATTTATTTAATTTTGGCTGAGTTGGGTCTTTGTTGCTGCGTGCGGGCTTTCTCTAGTTGCGGCGAGCAGCGTCTACCCCTCATTGCGGTGCGCGGGCTTCTAATTGCGGTGGCTTCTTTAACTGCGGAGCATGGGCTCTAGGCACACGGGCTTCAGTAGTTGTGGCTCGCGGGCTCTAGAGCTCAGGCTCAGTAGTTATGGCACGCGGGCCCAGTTGCTCCGCGGCATGGCATGCGGGATCTTCCCGGATGAGGGCTCGAACCCGTGTCCCCTGCATTGGCAGGCGGGTTCTTAACCACTGCACCACCAGGGAAGTCCCGTGAGTTATTTTTATGCACATTATAGTTTGAGAACCTTTGGTAATGGCTGAGATCAAGCATGAGAAAAATGAGATAAAAATATCAAACTAGTGAACGCACTTAAAGTCTGAATATAAAAAAAAAATAAAGTCTGAATATTTATCAAACTCCTCATCTGAGCTATTTTTCCAGCAGATGCTTATATATTCAATATTTTTAAAGGCACAAACATATAGGGACAAACTAATAACAATAATTTTAATAATCTAAGCACTCCCCCACCACCCACCAAAAATTTACTACTTCATGAACGCACCCAGTATGTATGTGGCAATTGAAGTGAATAAACCAAGAAGCAATGTCTTAAAAAATAAAATGAAACAAAACAGCATTTCAGAAATAAAGCTTCACATAATGGAGGAATAAATCTGGATTTAAACATTCTCTGCTATTCCTGACGCCAAATGGCACCTGACAAATTTGGACACCAGAGGAGTTGATGACAGGGTGAAGAGATTAAGTCTTGAAAGCTTTCACAGCTGGCTTTTCAGCTTGACCATGGGCTCCTCTTGGGCACAGGGCTGTGTCCCACATTCTGAGACTAACATGTGGAAGGAAACTGTGACCTCCAATTTCAATCCATAGCAGGTTTCTCCAAAATGTTGGAGAGAGAAAATTGGTCACAGACTAACAGTCAGAGAGAAAAGCATTGCAAGGATGCAGTTGATGGTGTCCTAGGAAGAGAAAGCTATTTCCCTGGAGAGAAAGGCTTGTATGGGAACAACAGATATAAGAGAAGTATCAGGTTGTGGAAATGCCCCGAAACTACAAGTCAATCAAAAACCAAGGTTCTTTTCTCTGTTAACTTTTTTTATAGAGTCTTGCTTGAATTAAACATGGCACCATGGAAATCCAGGGCATGTTTCAGTAAATTGTAAAAAATGTTGATTTATTTAGGTTAGAAATCAGTCTCTAAGCAACCGGTTTTGAAATGTTTATGAAAACTGTGCAAATATTTTGGGAATAAAAGTTTTGATTTTTGTTTGTTAAAATGCTCATTTAAAAAGAGTTCATCTAAGTATTCAAATATGGTTTTCTTTTCATAACAATTGTCTTGATACTTGATTATCTGTGGCAGTCATGAGAATTGCACCTTGAGAACCTCCTACTAGAGGAAGCTGACTTACTGAGGGACAGCCAACTGTGCATTTTCGCAGAGGTAACCTCTCTGATGCCCAAGTGTGGTGGGCATACTCAGACCTATTATTGAGAGACAGGGGATGCTTCTCAGCTCACTTTGTTAAAGTTTGAAAGCTATTAAATTCAGGGGAGATTTGTTATAAAACAAGAGATAACTAATACAACCCCTTAAAGCCATTTACTTATGTTAGTTTTTAGTGTACTATGTAGTTATTATATATAATATATTACAATAATGATATTTATTGGGCATTTATAATGTTCCAAGTACTGTTCTAATTGCTTTACATGAATGGAGTTATTCACAGCAACCCTATGACATTTGTGTTATTATTATTTCAAATTCATAGATAAGAAAGCTGGAGTGATGGAGAGGCTAGGTAACTTTCCTAAGGTCACAGCACTGGTAAGTGGTGTTAACGGGACTTGAACTTGGAAGTCTACTTTCAGAGCCAAGCTCTCCTGAGGTGACAGTCAAGCTGTCACCTGGGGCTGTAGTCATCTCGAGGCTCAGCTAGTGGTAGAGAATCTGTTCCCAAGTTCAGTCACATAGTTGTCAGCAAGTCTCTGTTCTTGCTGTTTGATTTTTGGCAGGAGGCTTCCTTCCGCACCATGGGAACTTATCTCATTAGTGAGATTACAAATGAGATCATACTATATAGAGTTTGGTTTTTTTACCCCACCCCGAAATATATTGTAAATATTTTTCCATGTAACTAAATCTATTTCTAATCATCATTTTTTTTTAAGGTTTGGATGCAAATTGTCAACTTGAAAAGGCAGATGCTTTTAGGCAAATCAGCTAAAATATCATGGAAATACTCTCACTTTATCTTCTTTGATTTATGCACAATATCAGGGAAACTTCACTCATCAGTTGGCTGTCGACTTCTTTGAGTCATTACTATTAAAAAAAGCAAAATTTGTGTTTTTTACTTGACAGCAGAGATCTTACCTGCAATTTATTATTATATACTAACATTTATCTTCTTTTTTTGCAATTATAAGATAACTTATAAAACTTGAAATTCTACAAGAGCTAAATATTCTATTTTTCAGTGCTAAATGTAGAGCTATGCAAATTAACAGGAGTGATTCACTACTATAGTGGAGACAAAGTATTTTCAGTAATTGAAAATTTCTTACTGACTTGTCTGAATTATTATGTTTTTTTGGTGTTATGATAATGAAAAATAGTCTGCCAAGGGTAGCAGGAACATTTCTCTCATCTCTGAGTTTCACACGAAGGCATCCTACTTAGAGGTTCTTTATTATTGGTTTATGAGAAGAAAGCTCAGAGAGGAGCTTTGCACTGTTGGTTCCACATTTCACTTTGTATGTGAAATTGGCTTAAAAGAGCCCCATACTAATTGTCTTTACAAACACAAACCCTACACCTTGGGGAAAAGGAAGTCAATAAGATGAACACCTACACCTTCAAACTGATGTTTCAGGCATGAGATCACTCTAGAGAAAATTAATCCCAGTAGGTGGAATCTAAAGAAAAGGAAAACTTGAAAAACAACAACAAAATTGCAGCTATTCCAAGAAAAACTCATTCCAAATGAAGCAAATTCTTCATTTTTATCTGTTAAATATGCCATTTGGTTATATTTTTTTCTTCTTAATCTAAAGAAGAGAGTATAGAATTGTAGGGCTTCCCAGTGTATCACTCCTTGAGACCTCCCTAATTTCTTGCATTGCTCTTTCTTTCACTGAAATGTACTAACTACTTACAATAGAATAGAATACAAAAATTCATAATATTTTTCTATTTTCCACCAATATTATTCATGTACGAGAGAAATGAGTTTTCCCTAAATGATAGTCTAAGTCTTTAATGAGTTTTAGATTTGGCATAATTCTGTAAATCCTTTCAGTGCAATATTCTTTAGGGACTGGATTATAATTTGTTGAGTATATCTTTCACACACCAAGTTACTTAGTTGACTCAATTTATGACATATAAGCCAGAGTGTTATTCTAGGAAGTTCCTATGGGTTCAGAATCTCTATTGCCTAGGACTCAATGTGCCCTTCTAACTCTGCTATTTAAAAACTGGGTATAGGAGGGAACCCAGCACTGAGTGATTGGAGCTATGCGTTACGTATTGTTTTGAACATTATGGCTGACTAATGAGAATTTATGACTTTGGGGTAATAAGTGGGAGCTGAGGATGAGGTAAGTTTTTTTTCTTTAGAAACTGGAGGTTCAATTTATTTAATACTCTTCAGAAAACACCACTAGAGTAAAGTTTAGCGCAGAATCAGATGTTTAACACCATTTTCATTTCTTCAACTGGTGTGAGTGTTACAGGAAGCCATTTATAGGCACTAAACACAAGGACATAAAAATAAAAGTTCATTTAAAATGGGCCTTAAGTCTAAAACTTACTTGAACAAATTTATTACTTCAATTAGGATAAAATATATAATTTAAATAACTATAAATAATTAATGTGTAAATAGCATGTGGTCCCAAACAGTGTTTGCGTGGTCTCCAAAACAATGAGGCAATTACGCACAATAAAGAGAAATACACACAGGAGACCCTGCAGTAGGATGCTATTCTACACGTTACTGATCCTTTTGGAGGGGTTTGTTGGGCTAAAAGAACACACTGAAGATGTGTGGTTAACATTTTAACATTTTAAAGCTTGGTGAAAACCCTTAAAAGTTTCGAATGCGTAAGTAACTTTTGTCTCCTGGAACGGAATTTATATTGTCAACAACACTTCCATTTAATTGTTGGTGCTTTCCAAAAGAGAACTAATCAGTGGTTTCTATTTACTGTTTTCATTTCTAAAGAGCTTAAAAACCAGTGTTTGTTTTAGACAATTTTCAAGGAAAATTCAGGCTTAGCAGGAGGCTCTTGACAAAGCTCTCCCTGCTGGGTGGCCAGCTGCCTAGAGGGACTGCCTTGCGGGACTGAGGCAGGCCGTCACCGCTGCCCAGGGCCAGGATTCACGGTAGACGCTTCCTATCTGCTGGGCCGCATGCATCCTCACAGCCCTGTGCTCCCTGAACAGGAGAGCCTGCTCTTTCAGCAGCACCTGAACGTTTTACTTCTCTCCATCTCCTCCCTTTTCTTCTCTTTTCCATTCTGCTTATTTTGCCTATTCTGAAAATTAGTTAAAAACTTGCGACACAAAAGCATGAATTCTTCACCTGCTTACAACCAACTTTCTCTCTTTGTTTCCCAGTACCTGGCGAATCTTGAGGGTTCTTTTTCATGAAAAGTCTACTATTTGGCACTTAAGCTCCCTTTGCAGGATGGGCTCATTTTCTCTAAGCTAAATCCAAGTCGTGTTTTACATTTTCCTTCAAAATACACTTCTTCTGGGCAAATCCATGACTAATTGACTCACCACAGATGGTCTCTGTTAAGCCAAACTAAACATTAAACAAAATTAGAAAGGATACGACCATTGAAAGAGCACTAGACTGGGAGACTTGGCCCTCACTTCTGGCTCCTCAACCTCTGAGGGGTACCTGATCATGACGTGCCTGGCTGGTTTTGACTGAATTTCACTCCCCACACATCAATTATATAAAATTTATCAATGTAAATTATACATAATCAATATATTGATATCTGACCAATACATAAAATATCATTTACTAAAACGATATGTATAACATATACTCATGTATAAATAATTATGAACACAAGGATGAAATAGATAAAATATCATATAATTTCAATTAATAATTAATATTATACATAATTAATACTATTTTTCCCCCCCACAGATTTTACCCTTGTATTTGCAAAGTGTATTGGGATGGGTTCTAGACAGAGTTTTTCTGTCTCAGATGCAACACTCAGAGGGTGAGGCTCATGTCTCTTACAGATGTAGGAGTTAGCGGAGTGCCAGACACAGACTAGTGTGCTCAATTAATGCAGTAGAGGACAGTGATATTTTATACTTTAAATATTATAAGCTCTTAGAGCTTAAAAATATTATATTTAATGTTCATATCATCTGGATATGAGTGCGCTCTGCCTTGGAGACATAAAAGTCCTTTAGAAGGAAGATCTCCTTTATAAACTATTTAACTTTATATATTCACGTCCTCATTTCACAGATGAGAAAACTGAGCCCTTGAGAATTAAGCCCAGGCTCCTGACTTCTCGCCCACTTTGTTTTTACCACGTCAAGCTCTACTATGGATCAGTGGTCAGTGCGGATCAAGGCGGCCGGACTGTAGGCCGGGCCTTCTTCCTAACAAGGGCCCTTGGGCGGGGGGCTCGGTTCTGCCCGCTCTGCTAGCCGGGGATAAATGGGCGCGCGCACCGGGAGCCTCGGGCCCCGCTCCCCGCCGTGGCCATGGGTTGTGGCGCCAGCCGCCCGCGCCGGCCCGGGTCGAGCGGGAGAGTCAAGGCCAAGGCCTTCCCGGAGTCTCAAAGGATGCAGGTGGCCCGCCTCCGCGCCAAGTTCGACCCCCGAGTCCTCTCCAGGTAAAGCGGGACGTGAACCGCAGGCGGAGGGGCTGGGCTGAGCAAGGTGAACCGCTGACCGAGGCGCCCTTAGAGTTCCCCTCGACTTGACCCGACCTTAACGCTTCTTTCTGATCAAAGGCCTCAGACCTCCCTAAATCGTCTCTGCCCTTTGAGATGTAAATCTTTTACAACCCAGGAATGTCTTTCTCAAGGACCTGGGCGCCAACCTTTTGAAATGTAATCAAAGAAAGATCGAGGCTCTATCTACCAGTGTCTGTGGGAGGGTAGGAATCTCACTTCCATGACACCCCTTCCTCCCCTAATGCCCTTGAGTAATTTCCTACAAGCTCACTCCAGCCTTACAACTCTCTTGCCTTGTGTTTCAACAGTTGAGTTCAGTCTCTCCCATCACAGTAATTTTGACCTCTCTTGCAATAGTCTGGAATAAAGTCTTCCTTGATGTTTTTAGCAAGTGTCCAGTGCAATTTCTCTTTGAAAGAGGGGGGAAGGGCAGAAGATAGGGAAAGTTCAAGACTGAAGAAGTAGGGACTTCCCTGGTGACGCAGCGGTTAAGAATCCGCCTGCCAATGCAGGGGACACCGGTTCGAGCCCTCGTCCGGGAAGATCCCACATGCCACGGAGCAACTAAGCCTGTTCACCACAACTACTGAGCCTGCGTTCTAGAGCTCGCGAGCCACAGCTACTGAAGCCCGCGCACCCAGAGCCCATGTTCTGCAACAAGAGAAGCCACCGCAATGAGAAGCCCGCGCACCACAACAAAGAGTAGCCCCCACTTGCTGAAACTAGAGAAAGCCCGCACACAGCAATGAAGACCCAATGCAGCCAAAGATAAAAATGCAGCCAAAAAATAAATAAATAAATAAAGACTGAAGAAGTAGAAGGAGCCGCAGGGAGGAGAGGGAGAGAATCCCTGACCTCAGAGCCCTGGGGGGACTTGCAATACATACACTGGAGCTGGGGTGTGTGAAGGATCTTCTGTTACCTTCTAGAAAAGGAGATCATAATTAGTGGAATAGAAACAGGGCTTTGAATCAACCAGACTTGAGATCCACTCCTGTCTTTTCTATTGTGTGTCATTGGGAATGTTCCTTAGCCTTTTTCCTTCCTTAATTTCCACCTCTGTAAAATGGGAATAATAATAATAGCTGCCTCGTAAGAATGCTGTGAGGATGATTAAGTAATATATGTAAATGATGCTGCATGGTGCAGGTCCTCATGTAGATACTGTTATTGTCTTCATAAGATGACCATGTAGGAAATGAACAAGAAAGTCTGGCCGGTTGGTTGGCCTGAGAAAGAATTTCCTCAGGGTGCCCCACGTTGGCCAGGTGGAGGAAGGACACAATGGAATCCCCTCCACTCTGCAGCGTTTGGTTGGACACAGTGGTACGTGGCTTGACTGGATTCTCAGGGACACTTCTAGTCCTAGGATTATACGCTCACCTCATCACCGTGTTCTGACCAGAGTCTATGCAGAGCCATTTCCTGGCATCCTTGGGAAATTCTGGTACAAGGATGACTCGAGGATTAGTCTAGTATCTGCTAAGCTTAGAGAAGAACAAAGTTGGCTGATGCAACTGAACTTGAATCAGAGGGGATATGGGGTCTTGTCAAGACTGAATTGATTGGGTGGCATCTCTGGTCATCTGTGGCCAGGGAGTCTGGTCTAGTCTTTATCCACCCTCATAACTTCCACCTCCGGGTTAGTCCCAGGCCCTTAGATTATGACAAAGTCATAGAAGTAGAGGATCTCAATATTGGAAAGCTTTAGAGACTAACTAAAGGCTCTTCCTTAACCAATGAGGAATTGAGCCCCAAAAGATTAAGTGACTTATCCAAGTTGGTGACAGAAATGGGTCTAGAACACAGTTGTCTTTCCTCTCCATTGTGAGCCCAAATGATAGATGATAGAATTTAAGTCTGACTATATTCACTTTCTTCTTGGGAGTTCATTACAATTGCTTCTGTCAAACCGGTTGCAATATTATTATTGTTTCCATGTTTCATTTTTTTTTATCATGTTCAGTTTGTGGCAGCTGAGGTCAAAGTAATAATTTTGTTTCTTATAATCTCTGGGATGTTGTAAAATTGCATGACCTACAAACCTGACTTTGAGGCTGCTTTGTGAGAGGGTGGGAGTGGAGGGTGGAAATGGAGGAGGTGGGTTGGCCTTGTAGATGCATCTTCCCATGCCTGATTCCATTCTTAATGTTTTCAAAATAAGGCGATAATTTGGAAATGATATTCATTCAGTGAATGATTCTCTCATTCAACATTTATTGCTGTCCCCTCTGTGCCAGGCGCTACACAAGATATAGTCACCCAAGTCATAAAAATAGTCACCATTGTCATAAAAATTGTCACCATGCTCATAAAAATAGTCACCATCCATGGCCATCAAGGGTTCACAAGCCAGGCCACAGCTTCAGGCTTTTGTTATGGGACGTTTGTTGTCTGAAAGCATTTATTTGCACTATAAATTTTGGCTTAAAGCTTACTGTTTCTTCCAATGCCAAATTACTGACATTTTTTTAAACATTTGGTTTATGAAGGTTTGTAACAGTGTTGAATAACACTCCTTTTATTTGAGTGAGAGTGTAGTTCCTCAGAAATGGTAATTCGTCTGATAGCTGATGATTAATCCCATGAGCAAATGAATTTTCCTGCAGCTTTGGGGGCATAGTCATAAATTAGTATTTGCAAAGTGCTCTCATCCACATTAGAGGTAATGTGTTGGTCTGCAAAGCAACAGAATTTGAAATGCCTGTGATTATCTTCAAAATCACACTGGGAGTGCATGTGAATAAAAAAAGCAGAGTTGGAAAGAGAAGAGGGGACAGAATCCATTTAAGATTACTAAATTGTTATCTGTTTTGATAAGGTAATTGGCCAGAAAATTAAATGCACCGTATAGAACAAAGCTATTTTCTGTAAGCTGGTACAGCCAAATGCCATTTTTATTCAGTAAACACAGGAATATAAGGAATAAGTAAGTAGACAAATGAAAAAAACTACAGGAAGAATAAACTCAGCAAAAAGAAGTAAGGCTGTTTAAAGTACAGATTGATATTTGCATTTGAATCTTTGGTATTCAGTATGTGACTTAAAGAATTACCTTCTCCCTGTGTCCTCCTTGACTGCATGCCATTCGTTGGCATTCTTACCTGGGAGAAGTTTTAGTAAAGTGGGAAAAGCACCAAATTATGATGCAAGTAAGGAGACCTGGGTTCTAATCCTCACTCCACAAATTAAACAACCAATCAGCTAACCTGATCTTCAAATGTCTTCATTTGTAAAATGAGGGGTTGGATTAAATCATTCTCTAATATTCTTTCCAGCTTAAAATCGTGATTCTAAGTCAAGCACTTTCTCAACATTTCTTAAATAAAGATAGAAGGTTAAATTTTGATAGGATTCTTAAATTTACATAGACATTAACACAGGTAACTAAAGTTTAAGATCCCTAGCCTTTGAAATCCTAGCTGACTTCCTGGCGTTTCTGAGAGATGATTACTTTACACATTACTGACATACATCCCAGGTTAAAATTTTGTTGGCTGTGTAAAATTGCAAGTGCAGTGGCGTCAGGTAGGGGGAACTATGAGAGCTGCTGGCTGCAAGGGGGTCCTGACACCACCGCTACCCGTCTTCTGAAAGCTGCACTTATAACAGCGCAACCATGCTGACTTTCGCAATGGTACATCTACTGAGGAGCGATTTGGGGCGATACCTTGGGTGAGATATGAGTTATGCCTGGGACTGAGAGCTCACAGTCTAGCAACATGAGGAAGCCTACTCTTTGTACCCTGTCTCCTGATATGGTTTCCTCCATCTTTGGAGAAGTTATAAATAGGACTAAGCTTCTTTTTTATTCTCTTCACCTGGTTTGGTGGTTGCTGTTGCAGAATGATAAAAACAAGAGTTGGAGGGAGGAAAGAAAATGGTAGATGGAGGTCCCAAAATTCTTCAAGAAAATTTTGGAGAAATGCATTTGAAGGAACTGGATTTAAATCCCATCTATTCCAACTATCAATACAATCTGTGTGGCCTTGGGAAATCACTTAACTTTTTAATATCACCCAGCAGGAATTTTATAGGGTAGGATTTTAAAAAAATAAAATTCCTGGCACATAATAAATGTGTAATAAATGGTAGCTATTGTTATTAAGATTATTTGTCTTTCTACCAACTAATTACTTTTATATCACTTGCCTCCATTTCAAAAGAGGATTTGGGGTAACTTTCAAAAATAATGAACACAGTTATGCAAGGAAATTGGATGGGGGGAATATAAAGCTCAAAAGGATGATATAAAGCATCTAATTAAATAATTTTGAAAATCACTTCAGAGGGTAACAGATTTATTTGGTTTTTCTTCCAACAGATATGATATCAAGGCTCTTATCAGGACAGGCAGTTTCAGCAAGTTTGTCAGAATGGAGCAGAAGACCACCAAGAAACCTTTTGCAATAAAAGTGATGGAAACCAGAATGAGAGAAGGCAGAGAGGCGTGTGAATCTGAGTTCTCTATCCTGTGGTGGGTTAGCTATCATTACATCGTCCAGCTCCTGGAGATCTTTGAGACCCAAGATCAAGTTTACATGGTGATGGAGTTGGCTACAGGAGGGGAATTCTTTGATGGACTCATCTCTCAGGGATACTTTACAGAGCAGGATGCTGTCAGAATCCTCCACATGGTTGGTGATGGCATGAGGTATTTGCAACGCATTGAAAATAACTCACAGGGACCTAAAGCCCGAAAATCTCTTATGTTATCACCCAGGTGCAGAGTCAAAATTTTTTATCACAGATTTTGGGTTGGCAACTCTGGGAACAAAAGTGGTGACTGTACAGTGAGGATGCTCTGTGGGACCCCAGAGTAAATAGCCTCTGAGATTTTGCTAAGGAAACCTTACACCAGTGCAGTTGACATGTGGGCTTTTAAGGCCTAATCACTTATGTTTTACTTTGTAGATTCCTGCCTTTTGATGGTGAAAGCCATATGAGAATTTACAGGACGATTCTGAAAGGCAAATATAATTACAGAGGAGATGTAAGCGCTCACTTTCTTTCTATTGACTTGGTCTGGAATAGAGTTTCTCAACCTTAGCGCTATTGCTGTTTAGGGCGAGATGATTCTTTATTGGGTGTGGGGTGGGAAAAGGTGATGGGGTGGGACTGTCCTGTGCATTGTAGGATGTTTAGCAGCATCCCTGGCCTCTACCAGCTAGGTACCAGTAGGTACACTACTAGCAGATACTGGTAGAAACTGATTTCTAGTAGCTACACTAGATACACACCTTCCCCCAGCTGTGACAATCAAAATTGTCTCCAGACACTGTTTTTTTTTAAATAACTATTTTTATTTTAATTTTATTTTTTTGTCTGCGTTGGGTGTTTGTTGCTGCGCGTGGACTTTTCTCTGGTTGCAGCGAGCGGTGGCTACTCTTCGTTGTGGTGCATGGGTTTCTCATTGCAGTGGCTTCTCTTGTTGCCGAGCATGGACTCTAGGCACGCGGGCTTCAGTAGTTGTGGGCTCTAGAGCGCAGGGTCAGTAGTTGTGGCGCACAGGCTTATTTGCTGGGATCATCCTGGACCAGGGCTCGAACTGCGTTGACAGGCGGATTCTTCACCACTGTGCCACCAGGGAAGCCCCGTCTCCAGACATTGTTAAATGTCCCCAAGGGGGCAAAATCACCCCTGGCTGAGAGCCCCTGGTCTCAAGGTAGCAAGAGCCTCGATTACTGAGTTGTCTGTGGTTAGCAAATGACATTGACCATCAAGTAGATGAGTGAGTTTGCTGTTGTTTCTCCAATCATCATGCAGAGCCTGAGCCAGCTGAGTAGATTAATGTGTACTCAGAGGCTCAGCATGCTGCTTGGGTGTTTGATGAGAGACTTTCTGCCTTGATTCTAGATGATCCACACCCTTTTTGAGATGTAGTGTTTCCTCAGTGAAATGTTTAACTTCACAGTTTGTGTAAAATATTTATCCATTGTTTAAACTTGGAACTCCCAGTGTTTACGGAAGTGTTAACTTTTTTGTTTTGTTTAAGGAAGGAAAGTTACCAATACTTCTCTGTGGGAAGCCGGACAAAATAGGAAATTCACTTCCTGTTGAGCAAATTTATTTTATGTTTAACTATAAAAGGGCTTTATTTTTCCCGCATAAAGAAAAGTATGGATAGTTTGATTTTACCTACTTAAAGTGTAACATCTATATGTATAACATCTTAAGCAAAATTGAAAGCTAAATAACAAATTGAAAAATAATATTGTCTATACTCTGACAGATTTAATATCTTTTTCTTTTGTTTTCGGTACGCGGGCCTCTCACTGCTGTGGCCTCTCCCGTTGCAGAGCACAGGCTCCGGACGCGCAGTCTCAGCGGCCATGGCTCACGGACCCAGCCGCTCCGCGGCATATGGGATCCTCCCGGACCGGGGCAGGAACCCACGTCCCCCACATTGGCAGGCGGACTCTCAACCACTGCGCCACCAGGGAAGCCCCAAGATTTAATATCTTATAGTACATGTATATGTTTTTTTTAAAAAACTGATACAAATTGACAATTGAGAACTGAGACTTACATAGGGAGATAGGAAAGGATGGGAAGAATTCACAAACAATGTAAACCACTGATTATTAAAAGCTTGAAAAAAATGTCCAGCTTCACTAATGACCAAAGAAATGCAAATGAAGACAACAATATCTTTTCTTTGTCTTTCAAACTGATAAAGATAAAAAAAACAACAACAACACTCAACTTAATTCTACTCATTGCTGCTAATAGTACTAAGAGATTAGCCCTGTTATTCACTACTGGTAGAGGATGAATTGTTGTAGACTTCTTGGAAAGTAGTTTGAAAAGATACATCTAGAACTTTTAAAAATTTATGTATTTTGATCTACTAATTCCACTTTTAAGAATCTAAGGAAATAATCTCAGATGCAGCAAAGATTTCAGTGTCAAGAGGCTCATCTGGGCTATACTACAAAAGTGGACAATTGAAAAGAACGCTAAGAGAATGTTTGAATAAATTATTGAACATTCATACGGTAGTCCCTAAATTATTCATGCTTAAACATTATAAGGGTATTGGAAAATATTTCCGATATACTGCCAAGTTAAACAAAAAAAACAGAATACAAATTGTGTATACGGTATTAACACAAATCATGTGGGAAAATGTATGCATAGGAAATAGTCTTTGAGGAAATACAGTGCAATGCAGTATAATGTTAACAGAGCTTATTTTCCGGTTTACGGATTATGTACCATTTTGGTTTTCCTCTTTATAGTTTGAGTATATCTGTATTTCTGTTTTGGTTTTGTTTACAAAGAACATATATTTCTGTTTTGGTTATCTATTGCTGAATAACAAACCTTCCCTGAACCTAACGCCTTAAAATAACAACCATTTTATCATGACTCATGATTCTGTGGGTTGACAGGGCTCAGCTTGGTGACACTTCTGCTTCACATGATGTTGCAGTCATCTGGTTCTTGCCTGGGATGGAATAGCCATGATGACCCCTCAAATGGCTGACCTCTTGGTGGGAAAGCTGGATTAACTAGATCACTGGGACCACTCCGCCTTTTTCTCTCTCCTCTCTCTGTACATCTCAGGGCCCTTTTCTCTTCATGGGGTTTCTCCACGTGGTCTCTTCAGCAGGGCAGTCAGATGTTTTACATGGTGGTTTAAGCTTTCCTAAAGGCAGTATTCCAAGAGGGAGACAAGAAGTCGCCAGTCCTCTTCGAGGCTGGGCTTGGAAATGGCACAACATCACTTTTGCCTCATTCTATTGGCTACTGTGAGTGCTAGATCAACCCAGATTCCACGTGCAAGGAGACCACATAAAGTGTGGCTCCAGGAGGCCTGGTCCATTGGGGCCACATTTGGACTAGATATCACAATGCCTTTTTTAATGTGCAAAAATAATAAACAATTATTCTATTAAGAGGTCCTTTTGTCAGGTTTAATTCAGAGGGTTTCTAACATCAGGTTCCTCAGAAGGCAGCCCTGAGAAGAGGGCTCATGTACAAGTAATTTATTAAGGATAGACTCCCATGGACACAGGTAAGGGAGTGAGGGAACCAGGATGGATAGGGGAGGAGGCCAAGGCCATGGAGGTGAGCCCCATCCCACAACGTTGTTCCAGCCTGAGACAGGTGAGCTGGGTCTTCACTCCCACCCCTCTCTGCTGACCCGTGGGGTGGTGGTGATAAGAATGCTGTGGCAAATACTCACTGCTCTCTGGGATCAAGACAGAATGACCCCTGAAGCCCAAGGGTGATGATGAAAAAGATCGAGGTGCTGCGTTTCAGAAGCAAAACACTCCAAAAGAGAAGAGTATACGCACATACTGAAAAGAGGGGCTCAGCGGCAGGATGGAGCACTGATATCTCCATGATGTCATGCTCTGTCTCTTGAGGAAATGCCTGTCTGTAGCCCCAGAGTACTGAAAGCACATACCACAGAGCTGAAGTGCAACTGCTTTTAATAACTTATTGGATTTATATTCCCTTGGCCTTCTTCCCCATGCTTGTCAGCCACATATGTCTACATATTAACATTTTCTTTTAATATTACCAAGTGTCTTAGTCATCTTGAGCTGCCATAACAAAATTGCTACAGACTGGGTGGCTTAAACAACAGAAATTTGTTTCTCACAGGTCTAGAGTCTAGGAAGTCCAAGATCAAGATGCCAGCAAGGTAGGTTTCATTCTGAGGCCTCTTCTCTTGGCTCACAGACAGCTGCCATCTCACTGTGTGCTCATTTGACCTCTTCTTTGTGTGCATACAGAGAAAGAGAGAATGAACTCTCTGGTGTTTTTTTCTTATGAGGACACTAATCCTATCAGATCAGGGCCCCACCATAATGACCTCATTTAACCATAATTACTTCCTTAGAAATTTCATCTCCAAATACAGCCACACTAGGGGTTAGGGCTTCTATATATGAATTTTGGAGGGACACAAACATTCATTCCATGACACCAAGGAAACATATGTCGATAGACTCAGATAAGGGTATCATCATGTTTTCTCTGTCATAATATTGTTGTCTATACCTATCAAGAAGTCTAGTCATTTCTAAATGCACCAATTTTATTTAAAAAGCAGGGTGACCATCAAGTCTGGAAGCATAGGTGTGATAGACAGAATAATGCCGCCACCCCCCTCCCACACACCCGGCAAAGATGTCCACATCTTAATACTCAGAATCTGTGGCTATATTAGTTTACAGGTCTTTATACTAGTTTACAAAAGGAAATTTGCAGACATGATTAAATTAAGGGTTTTGAGGTGAGGAGATTATCTTGGATTATCTGGATGGGCCCAATGTGATCACAAGTGTCTTTATATGTAACGGAGGAAGAAGGGTCAAAGTTAGAGGACATGTGAAGACAGAAAGATAGGTTGGATTAATGTGTTTCGAGGATGGAGGAAGGGGTCACAATGAGCCGAGAAATGTGGGTGGTTTCTAGAAGCAGGAAAAGGCAGGGAACAGATTCTCCCCTAGAACCTCTGAAAGGAACACAGCTTTGCTAACACCTTGCTTTTAGTCCATCTCTAAGAGGAACACGGCTCTGCTGACACCTTGATTTTAATCCCTAAGATCCGTTTCAGAATTTTGACCTGCAAAACTGTAAGATGATAGATTTGCACTGTCTTTTTAAAAAGTCCTGTTGTCTATAACTGAAATTCCAGGTGTGACACATTGTGTGAATCACTTCTTTTCTCTGGAAGTCAGACGGAAGAGTGAAATAAATAGCATCAGAACATCCAGAGATCTCTTATGGTGAAGAAGAGAGACATGTTTAATATAAATAGCTGATACTTTACTAGACACCTGGCAGATCTGTACTCTAGTCTCACCCATGTCTAGGCAAAAAATTAGCTATAATGTTAATGTTTAATTTTTCTTGATTTTGGTGTGAAGTACATTCCTTTTCATGAAGCTTTTATGACCATTCCACTGTTGTTCTTTCCTTTTCTGAATACTGTTTAGGATTACCATAAATTTCTTTTGTTTTGGCACTTAATCTATGTGTCATCTTTCTAAGATATTGTAGGCTCCTTGAAGGCTGGGATTCTGTCATATTTTTCTACCCATCTCCAATATGATATCACAAAGAGGTAAGCATAGACATCACATTTCTTAAAACTGAATTGCTTATAAAAATTGAGATTCTGATTTATACCTACACGAGTAAATGGATCTCAACCATCACTGCATTGAGCATAGAATACAAATTTTAATTTATGGTATGGTAGACTATTAGATAACTCATATTTTTAGTTGCTGAATTGATTAGGTACATTCTGGAATATTCAGGTGGTTTAAAGGCTGCATTTATTTTACTGGGTTTTGCAAGATAGAGGTGGCAGTTCCCCGTTCCAAGTGCTCCCGGCAATGCCTGAGGAGCAACCAGGGTAACAAGACACAGCACATGGTGGAAAAGAGGTGGAAGAGAGCACGGAGTTCCTCCCCACTGTGTGAGGGAGACCTTTGCTTATCTACTTAGTCACCAATGCCATCACAATGGCTTTCAGCATGGTGGCAGGGCTCGTGCTGGAGTCTCATCCATAATTCTCCTGGAGACCATTTGACACATGCTTGTGTGTCTCCACCCCTTCCCTCTTCCTGGTTAGGCTTTCTTCATGTCAGGAATCAAGCTCAGCTTGGGGAATACCCACATGAAAAATGCTCGGTGTCCCTGCTCTTAGGGATCTAGCGCTCTTGTCTGACAGTCCACGTATTACTATGTATCTCTTCAAATATGAAGGCTGTGATACACATAGGAAAAATGGCTCAAAGTCCAGGGAGCAAGGGAAGAGAGCCTCTCACTGTGTAGGAAAGCTGGGTCAGATTTCCTGGAGAAGGGGACATTTGTGCTGTGACTTGGTGGAAGAGTAGGAGTTTCTGAAAGGGAGATGAGCACATTCTAAGTAGACAGAACAACATATGCAAAAGCACAGGAAACAGAATAAGTTGACTAGTAAAAATTAAGACTTTTAGAGCATTTGTGTGCATGTGAATGCATATTTATATGAGTCTTTTGTAAAGTAGTGTAGTGTAAATGTTAAGAGCACAGTCTGGAGCGATACTGGCTGCCCTTCACTCCCAGCTGTGCCATTTACTAACTGTGTAACTCTGGGCTTGCTTCTTAATTTCTCTGTATCTCAGTTTCTTCATTTGTAAAACAGAAATAATGACAGTGTCTGCCTAACAGGGTTGTTGTGAAGATCAAATGAGCTAATAGATGTAAAGTGCTTAGAATAGATTTATATGTTAGTACATATGTAGTCAGTGCTATATATGTATTGGCTGTTTCTGTTATTATTACTATTAATAAGGGAAATATTGGGAATGAAAGTTTGAATTTTGCTTAACTATATATATAAATATATATATATATATATATATATAGAGAGAGAGAGAGAGAGAGAGAGAGAGAGAGAGAGAGAATATATAGTTATCAAGTGTACCTGTCTCACTTTTTAAATGGAATAGTGAGAAACGTGTGGTGTTAGATTTTTAATATTAATGATAAATCAATTACACATTCTTGCCAATTAGTTGAGAAACACATATTTTGCCTAATTATCTCCACTATATCGCAGTAATCTTTTTTTGGTGTGAAGTAAATTGATAATAAAGTGAGTCATAACCACATTAGCTAGTTGACAAGGATAAACACTGGTATTAAAAAAATATATATATATATTTTTAATAAAATTATTTTATTTATTTATTTGTTTTTGGCTGCGTTGGATCTTCGTTGCTGTGCGCGGGCTTTCTCTAGTTGTGGCGAGTGGGGGCTACTCTTCATTGTGGTGTGTGGGTTTCTCATTGCCGTGGCTTCTCTTGTTGCGGAGTACGGGCTCCAGGCACATGGGCTTCAGTAGTTGTGGCTCGCGGGCTCTAGAGCACAGGCTCAGTAGTTGTGGTGCATGGGCTTAGCTACTCCGCGGCATGTGGGATCTTCCCGGACCAGGGCTCGAAGCTGTGTTCTGTGAATTGGCAGGCAGATTCTTAACCACTGCACCACCAGGGAAGCCCTAAAAAGATATTTTAAAAATAACCCACATGGACATTAATAGAAAGTGGTGCCCATCTGCTTAGATTCACCTATGATTGATGTACTGTTAGGAAGAAATTTACTGATATGTTCCCTTGGAAGGAAAAGATCTGATGGATTATGCTCACCAGCCATGACCCCAGTTTCTTTCTATTTCCTTATCTCCACTAGTTTCTCACATTTTTTTCTTTACTATATTTCTCCTCTACTCAGGTTATTAAGTAGGAAAAAAAGGAGAGGAGAGCAGAAGATTTGGTCTTTAACTCCGATTCATTCTCTTTCCATCCTAACTAGAATGCCAATAATGAACATTACACTGTATCTCAGGCCATAATTCTTGTAATTTGGTTCCTATTCCTGTGTTTTAGTTCCCAAGTACTTCTGCTCACAAAAAAGTGGTGCTTAATATTTCTTTAATGATATTTTTACTTTAAAAGTTATTTTACAGAAAATAATTTAAAGATTATAAATCTTTCAAATTGGATTTCATTTTCTGCTTGTCACTTTCTTCATCTCTTCTTTGACTCACCTTAAATTGAATGTATGTATATCTTCTTTTAAACTCAATCACCAATAGTGAGTGTTTGTAAGAATTAAAACATAGAGAAGCTTCAAGATGGCGGAAGAGTAAGACGCGGAGATCACCTTCCTCCCCACAAATATATCAGAAATACATCTACATGTGGAACAACTCCTACAGAACACCCACTGAACGCTGGCAGAAGACTTAGACCTCCCAAAAGGCAAGAAGCTCCCCACGTACCTGGGTAAGGCAAAAGTAAAAAAGAAAAAACAGAGACAAAAGAACAGGGACAGGACCTGCACCAGTGGGAGGGAGCCGTGAAGGAGGAAAGGTTTCCACACACTAGGAAGCCCCTTCACGGGCAGAGACTGCTGGTGGCGGAGGGGGGAAGCTCCAGAGCCATGGAGGAAAGTGCAGCAACAGGGGTGCGGAGGGCAAAGCGGAGAGATTCCCACACAGAGGAGCTGTGCCAACCAGCACTCACCAGCCCGAGAGGCTTGTCTGCTCACCCGCCGGGGCAGGCGGGACTGCGAGCTGAGGCTCTGGCTTCGGTCAGATCCCAGGCAGAGGACTGGGGTTGGCGGCGTGAACAGAGCCTGAGGGGGCTAGTAAGCCACAGCTAGCCCGGAGGGAGTTCGGGGAAAAGTCTGGACCAGTCGAAGAGGCAAGAGACTTTTTCTTCCCTCTTTTGTTTCTGGGTGCGCGAGGAGAGGGGATTAAGAGCACCGCTTAAAGGAGCTCCAGCGACGGGCGCAAGCCGCGGCTACCAGCGCGGACCCCAGAGACGGGCATGGAATGCTAAGGCTGCTGCTGCCGCCACCAAGAAGCCTGTGTGCGAGCACAGGTCACTATCCACACCACCACTCCTGGGAGCCTGTGCAGCCTGCCACTGCCAGGGTCCCAGGATCCAGGGACAACTTCCCCGGGAGAACACACGGCGCGCCTCAGGCTGGTGCAACGTCACGCCGGCCTCTGCTGCCACAGGCTCGCCCTGCATCCGTACCCCTCCCTCCCCCGGCCTGAGTGAGCCAGAGCCCCCAGATAAGCTGCTCCTTTAACCCCGTCCTGTCTAAGAGAAGAACAGACACCCTCAGGCGACCTACACGCAGAGGCGGGGCTAAATCCAAAGCTGAAACCCGGGAGCTATGTGAACAAACAGGAGAAAGGGAAATTTCTCCCAGCAGCCTCAGGAGCAGCGGATGAAATCTCCACAATCAACTTGTACCCTGCATCTGTGGAACACCTGAATAGACAACGAATCATCCCAAATTTAGGAGGTGGACTTTGGGAGCAACGATATATATATATTTTTTTTCCCTTTTTCTCTTTTTGTGAGTGTGTATGCGTATGCTTCTGTGTGTGATTTTGTCATAATAGCTTTGCTTTTACCATTTGTCCTAGGGTTCTATCTGTCCATTTTTTTTAATTCTTTAAAAAAATCTTTTTTTCCTTAATAATTATTTTTTATTTTAATAACTTTATTTTACTTTATTTTATTTTATTTTACCTTCTTTCTTTCTTTCTCTTTTTTCTCACTTTTATTCTGAGCCATGTGGAGGACAGGCTCTTGGTGCTCCACCCAGGCATCAGGGCTGTGCCACTGAGGTGGGAGAGGCAAGTTCAGGACACTGGTCCGCAAGAGACCTCCCAGTTCCATGTAATATCAAATGGTGAAAATCTTGCAGAGTTCTCTATCTCAATACCAAGACCAAGGTCCACTCAAAGACCACCAAGCTACAGTGCAGGACACCCTATGCCAAACAACTAGCAAGACAGGAACACAACCCCATCCATTAGCACAGAGGTTGCCTAAAATCATAATAAGCCCCAGACAACCCAAAACACACCACCAGACGTAGACCAGCCTACCAGAAAGACAATATCGAGCTTCATCCACCAGAACACAGGCACTAGTCCCCTCCACCAGGAAGCCTGCACAACCCACTGACCCAAACTTAGCCACTGGGGACAGACACCAAAAATAACGGAAACTACAAACCTGCAGCCTGCGAAATGGAGATGCCAAACACAGTAAGTTAAGAAAAATGAGAAGACAGAGAAACACACAGCAGATGAAGGAGCAAGGCAAAGACCCAACAGACCTAACAAATGAAGAGGAAATAGGCAGTCTACCTGATAAAGAATTCAGAATAATGATAGTAAAGATGATCTAAAATCTTGGAAATAGAATGGAGATAATATAAGAAATGTTTAACAAGGACCTAGAAGAACTAAAGAGCAAACAAACAATGATGAACAACATAATAAATGAAATTAAAAATTCTCTACAAGGGAACAATAGCAGAATGACTGAGGCAGAAGAACAGATAAGTGACATGGAAGATAAAAAAGTGGAAATAACTACTGTAGAGCAGAATAAAGCAAAAAGAATGAAAAGAATTGAGTACAGTGTCAGAGACTTCTGGGACAACATTAAATGTGCCAACATTCAAATTATAAGGGTCCCAGAAGAATAAGAGAAAAAGAAAGGGACTGAGAAAATATTTGAAGAGATTATAGTTGAAAACCTCCCTAATATAGGAAAGGAAATAGTTAATCAAGTACAGGAAGCACAGAGAGTCCCATACAGAATAAATCCAGGGAGAAACATACCAAGACACATAATAATCAAACTATCAAAAATTAAATACAAAGAAAACATATTAAAAGCAGCAAGGGAAAAACAACAAATAACACACAAGGGAATCCCCATAAGGTTAACAGCTGATCTTTCAGCAGAAACTCTGCAAGCCAGAAGGGCATGGCAGGATATATTTAAAGTGATGAAAGAGAAAAACCTACAACCAAAATTACTCTACCCAGCAAGGATCTCATTCACATTTGATGGAGAAATTAGAAGATTTACAAACAAGCAAAAGCTAAGAGAATTCAGCACCACCAAACCAGCTTTACAACAAATGCTAAACAAACTTCTCTAGGCAGGAAACACAAGAGAAGGAAAAGACCTACAATAATAAACCCAAAACAACTAAGAAAATGGCAATAGGAACATACATACCGATAATTACCTTAAAAGTAAATGGATTAAATGCTCCAACCAAAAGACATAGACTGGCTGAATGGATACAAAAACAAGACCCGTGTATATGCTGTCTACAAGAGACCCACTTCAGACCTAGAGACACATACAGACTGAAAGTGAGGGGATGGAAAAAGATATTCCATGTAAATGGAAACCCAAAGAAAGCTGGAGTAGCAATTCTCATATCAGACAAAATAGACTTTAAAACAAAGACTAATACAAGAGACAAAGAAGGACACTACGTAATGATCAAGGGATCAATCCAAGAAGAAGATATAACAATTGTAAATATTTATGCATGCAACATAGGAGTACCTCAATACATAAGGCAAATACTAACAGCCATAAAAGGGGAAATCAACAGTAACACAATCATAGTAGGAGACTTTAACACCCCACTTTCACCAATGGACAGATCATCCAAAATGGAAATAAGGAAACACAAGCATTTTTTTTTTTTTACATCTTTATTGGAGTATAATTGCTTTAAAATGGTATGTTAGTTTCTGCTTTATAACAAAGTGAATCAGTTATACATATGTTGCCATATCTCTTCCCTCTTGCGTCTCCGTCCCTCCCATCCTCCCTATCCCACCCCTCCAGGCGGTCACAAAGCACTGAGCTGATCTCCCTGTGCTATGCGGCTGCTTCCCACTAGCTACCTACCTTAAGTTTGGTAGTGTATATATGTCCATGCCTCTCTCTCGCTTTGTCACAACTTACCCTTCCCCCTCCCCATATCCTCAAGTCCATTCTCTAGTAGGTCTGTGTCTTTATTCTTGTCTTACCCCTAGGTTCTTCATGACATTTTTTTTCTCTTAAATTCCATATATATGTGTCAGCATATGGTACTTGTCTTTCTCTTTCAGACTTACTTCACTCTGTATGACAGACTCTAGGTATATCCACTTCATTACAAATAGCTCAATTTTGGGAAACACAAGCTTTAAATGATACATTAAACAAGATGGACTTAATTGATATTTATAGGACATTCCATCCAAAAAACCCAGAATACACATTCTTCTCAAGTGCTCATGGAATATTCTCCAGGATAGATCATATCTTGGGTCACAAATCAAGCCTTGGTAAATTTAAGAAAATTGAAATTGTATCAACTATCTTTTCCGACCACAACACTATGAGATTAGGTATCAATTACAGGAAAAAATCCGTAAGAAATACAAACATATGGAGGTTAAACAGCACACTATTTAATACCCAAGAGATCACTGATGAAATCAAAGAGGAAATCAAAAAATACCCAGAAACAAATGACAATGAAAACACGATGACCCAAAACCTATGGGATGCAGCAAAAGCAGTACTAAGAGGGAAGTTTATAGCTATACAAGCCTACCTTAAGAAACAAGAAACATCTCAAATAAACAACCTAACCTTACACTAAATCAATTAGAGAAAGAAGAACAAAAATACCAAAGTTAGCAGAAGGAAAGAAATCATAAAGATCATATCAGAAGTAAATGAAAAAGAAATGAAGGAAACGATAGCAAAGATCAATAAAACTAAAAGCTGGTTCTTTGAGAAGATAAATAAAATTGATAAACCATTAGACAGACTTACCAAGAAAAAAAAAGGGAAAAGACTCAAATCAATAGAATTAGAAATGAAAAAGGAGAAGTAACATCTGACACTGCAGAAGTACAAAGGATCATGAGAGATTACTACAAGCAATTGTATGCCAATAAAATGGAAGAAATGGACAAATTCTT
This sequence comes from Aethalodelphis obliquidens, assembly GCF_003676395.1. Taxonomy (NCBI): domain Eukaryota; kingdom Metazoa; phylum Chordata; class Mammalia; order Artiodactyla; family Delphinidae; genus Aethalodelphis; species Aethalodelphis obliquidens. The sequence continues at coordinate 3,597,293 of NW_020838012.1, forward strand.
AGAAATGCACAACCTTCTGAGACCTGAACCAGGAAGAAATAGAAAATATGAACAGACCAATCACAAGCACTGAAATTGAAACTGTGATTAAAAATCTACCAACAAACAAAAGCCCAGGACCAGATGGCTTCACAGGCGAATTCCATCAAACATTTAGAGAAGAGCTAACACCTATCCTTCTCAAACTCTTCCAAAATATAGCAGAGGGAGGAACATTCCTAAACTCATTCTATGAGGCCACCATCACCCTGAAACCAAAACCAGACAAAGATGTCACAAAGAAAGAAAACTACAGGCCAACATCACTGATGAACATAGATGCAAAAATCCTCAACAAAATACTAGCAAACAGAATGCAACAGCACATTAAAAGCATCATACACGATGATCAAGTGGGGTTTATTACAGGAATGCAAGGATTCTTTAATATACACAAATCAATCAATGTAATACACCATATTAACCAATTGAAGGAGAAAAAACATATGATCATCTCAGTAGATGCAGAGAAAGTTTTTGACAAAATTCAACACCCATTTGATAAAAACCCTCCAGAAAGTAGACATAGAGGGAACTTTCCTCAACATAATAAAGGCCATACACGACAAACCCACAGCCAACACGTCCTCAATGGTGAAAAACTGAAAGCATTTCCACTAGGATCAGGAACAAGACATGTTTGCCCACTCTCACCACTATTATTCAACATAGTTTTGGAAGTTTTAGCTACAGCAATCAGAGAAGAAAAAGAAAGAAAAGGAATTCAAATCGGAAAAGAAGAAGTAAAGCTGTCACTACTTGCAGATGACATGATAATATACATAGAGAATCCTAAAGATGCTACCAGAAAGCTACTAGAGCTAATCAATGAATTTGGTAAAGTAGCAGGATACAAAATTAATGCACAGAAATCTCTTACATTCCTATACAGTAATGATGAAATATCTGAAAGTGAAATTAAGAAAACACTCCCATTTACCATTGCAACAAAAAGAATAAAATATCTAGGAATAAACCTACCTAAGGAGACAAAAGACCTGTATGCAGAAAATTATGACACTAATGAAATAAATTAAAAATGATACAAATAGATGGAGAGACATACCATATTCTTGGATTAGAAGAATCAACATTGTCATTGAAAATGACTCTACTACCCAAAGCAACCTACAGATTCAGTGAATCCCTATCAAACTACCACTGGCATTTTTCACACAACTAGAACAAAATATTTCACAATCTGTATGGAAACACAAAAGACCCTAAATAACCAAAGCATTCTTGAGAAATAAAAACGGAATTGGAGGAATCAGGCTCCTTGACTTCAGATTATACTACAACTACAGTAATCAAGACAGTATAGTACTGGCACAATAACAGAAATATAGATCAATGGAACAGGATAGAAAGCCCAGAGATAAACCCACACACATATGGTCACCTTATCTTTGATAAAGGAGGCAAGAATACACAGTGGAGAAATGACAGCCACTTCAAGAAGTGGTGCTGGGAAAACTGGACAGCCACATGTAGAAGAATGAAATTAGAACCCTCCCTAACACCATACACAAAAATAAACTCAAAATGGATTAAAGACCTAAATGTAAAGCCAGACACCATCAAACTCTTAGAGGGAAACATAGGCAGAACACTCTATGACATAAATCACAGCAAGATCCTTTTTGACCCACCTCTTAGAGAAATGGAAATAAAAAGAAAAATAAACAAATGGGACTTAATGAAACTTCAAAGCTTTTGCACAGCAAAGGAAACCATAAACAAGACGAAAAGACAACCCTCAGAATGGGAGAAAATATTTGCAAATGAAGCAACTGACAAAGGATTAGTCTCCAAAATTTACAAGCAGTTCAATAACAAAAAACCAAACAACCTAATCCAATAATGGATTGGGTTAAGACCTAAATAGACATTTCTCCAAAGAAGATATACAGACTGCCAACAAACACATGAAAGAATGCTCAACATCATTAATCATTAGAAAATGCAACTCAAAACTACAATGAGATATCATTTCACACCAGTCAGAATGGCCATCATAAAAAAATGTACAAACAATAAATGCTGAAGAGGGTGTGGAGAAAACGGCACCCTCTTGCACTGTTAGTGGGAATGTAAATTGATACAGCCACTATGGCGAACTGTATGGAGGTTGCTTAAAGAACTAAAAGTAGAACTACCATACGACCCAGCAATCCCACTACTGGGCATATACCCTGAGAAAACCATAATTCAAAAAGAGTCATGTACCACAATGTTCACTGCAGCTCTATTTACAATAGCCAGGACATGGAAGCAACTGAAGTGTCCATCAACAGATGAATGGATGAAGAAGATGTGGCACATACATACGATGGAATATTGCTCAGCCATAAAAAGTAACGAAACTGAGTTATTTGTAGTGAAGTGGATGGACCTAGAGACTTTCATACAGAGTGCAGTAAGTCAGAAAGAGAAAAGCAAACACTGTATGCTAACACGTATATATGGAATATTAAAAAAGAAAGAAAGAAAGGAAAATGGTCAGAAGAACATAAGGGAAAGACGGGAATAAAGATTCAGACCTACTAGAGAATGGACTTGAGGATATGGGGAGGGGGAAGGGTAAGCTGGGCCAAAGTGAGAGAGTGACATGGGCATATATACACTGCCAAACATAAAATAGATAGCTAGTGGGAAGCAGCCGCATAGCACAGGGAGATCAGCTCGGTGCTTTGTGACCACCTTGAGGGGTGGGATAGGGAGGGTGGGAGGGAGATGCAAGAGGGAAGAGACATGGGGACATATGTATATGTATAACTGATTCACTTTGTTATAAAGCAGAAACTAACATACCATTGTAAAGCAATTATACTCCAATAAATATGTTAAAAAAAAAAAGAATTGGAACAGTGGTTCATCTCACTTTGACTGTGTGGATGTTAGCCTTGGCATAAGGGATAGTGATTAGAGTGGAAAATAGCTATTGGCTTCCTTGATTATGTTGCACTTCTTGACGTTGATCTTATCAATGGAATTCACGGAGTTGAGGGGAAAAGAATTATTTGCATAAAGTTTTCATAAACTTAGGAATATCTGGATTTAATATTATATTTATATTATTTATATTATGGTTTATGAGGCTTATAATATAGGAACTAGTTCTAAATGTATTTTATGTATGGAAGAATGGGGCAGCCGATGATTTAGCATTCAAAGGCCAATTCAATTTTTTGTTATTTTTCTTATCATCTTTCTTTGAGGATAATCTCTGCCGAATCCTTTTAAAGCTTCAGCAGTTTCTTTATCAGTGAAGAACTTAAACCATCCCTCCCCCCATGTTAAGAGCCTCAAAATTATCCTCTTAACTTACAAAAATATCTTCTTTATGAGCCTCATGTAGGATTAATTGGCTCTTTCTCCATTTTTTATTAGATGTCACCTATAATAACTTGTGAATGTCTATTCACTTTTTCCAGGGTTTACAAATGTCCCAACAGATAGAGCATTGTGACATAATTAGTCAAATCAGATAGAGCATTGTGACATAATTAGTCAAATCTTGACTTTGAGCAGTTTCAGCTTTGGCAAATATAAGACCTAATTTGAAGTCTAGGGAGTCTGAATATTGGGAAGAAAAAAAAAACCTTAAATATCTATGACATAAAGATGATGTACAGAATCTCTTACTTTTTTGAAATGAGGAATAATGATTTTGCCCAGTCTACTGTTAACAAAGTTATGGAGAGTTGTCAGTACTTTGGGACACATTTACATAAAATTTAATTGTAAAGCTTAAGTGAAATCCTACCAAGGCCATAAGGCTAAAGTTCAAAGAAGGAAGGGAAATGCTTGTCGGAGGTTTATCACCAGGAGAAATTTTAATAAAAACTACAATTTTTGAGGGGATTAATATTACCTTGAGAAAAATAGATATTTGTAGTTTTATGAAAACTTATGATTAAATCCACCAGTAATTGCACTTTACTTCTATAAGCTCTATATTTATCAAGTTTCAACATTAATTATAATCCTTAAATTTTTTTCTTCCAGTTTTATTGAGGTATCATTGACATACCACACTGTATAAGTTTAAGGTATACAGCATGATGATTTGACTTATATATATCATGAAATGATTTTCACAATAAATTTAGTGAACATCCATCATCTAATAGAGATACAAAATAAAAGAAAAAGAAAAAATATTTTTCCTTGTGATGAGAACTCTTAGTATTTACTCTCTTAACAACTTTCATGTATAACATACAGCAGTGCTAATTATTAAATCTTGTATATTGCAACCCCAATACTTATTTGTCTTGTAACTGGAAGTTTCTACCTTTTAACCACCTTCATTCAATTCCTCTTCCCCCTTCCCACCTGCCTCTGGTAGCCAAAAAATCTGATCTCTTTTTCTATGAGGTTTGTTTGTTTTTGAAGTACAATTGTCCTACAGCACTGTGTTAATTCCTAGTGCACAACATAGTGATCCAATATTTCTGTACATTAAAAAATGATCACCATTACAATGTTTAAAATTTAAGACATTGCATCCAAAATTTTAGGGACTACATCTATATTGCATGTGCTTGTGCTTGTGGTGTCTAGCTTTTAATAATGATTTTTAATAATGATTCTCTGTGGGAATGCCTCAAAGGAACCAAGAAATATGAAAGCTTTGACTAGTCATATGAATATTATTCATTTTTAAACTAGTTACATAGTCAGTTTTTGTATATTTGGTAACCTTCTGACAAGTTATTATATTACCTTTATTAATTAGTGTTCATTAAAAGGAAAGAATTAACATAGGAATCTGGAATGTAGGACTCTGTAGTCTCTTGCAGGGGTAGCTGGGAATCTCTATGGGGACTCCTGGGGCTCCTGGGGAGTAAAGTGAAGGAGACTAAGTTGTGGGCAACCCATAGGTAAGAGAATCCTGGACAAATAATTTAATTTGGGAGATGATGCATAAAATTAGAGGTGAAAGTAAGGCCTGGTTGTCAGAATGAGGAAGAAGGGCAGGAAAGGATGGGGTGGAGGACAGAGCCAGTGAATGGAATACTGCAGAGAAGTCCAGGGAGCACCAGGTGAAGGGGAAGCTGGAAGACTATGCTGAACAATAAGCCAGCAAGAGCCTCACTGGGACAGGATCCAGAGAGCCAGACTCTTTCAAAGGCCCTGCACTTGGGTCACATTAAGAGAAAAGTATTCATCAACAAATTGGAAAGCAATAAACTACTATCATCCCCTACTTCTCTGTTTAGAGGCAAAGGAGTCAAGACATCAATAGAACATGATACCATCCTTCTAAAATTTTTTAATTCCTCCAAAGCTAATAGTGCAATTGCTAGTATTGAATTTTACTTTTATACCCTTTTTTGTTGTTGTTTTGTACAGTTTAGCTAGTTTCTATTAGAGAGGACAGAGAAATAGGAAGAAATGAACAAAGGAAGAGAGAAGAAAGTGGAGAAAGCCCCATATTGTCCACAAATATTACAATGTACTTGTAACTAATTGGATGAGCTTGGGATAAAAGAAAGTGCTGTCTTTCTTTTTACATGGTTCATTACCACTTCACACAGAATAATTTTTTTTAAGGACCTACATTTATCATGGTAATAATAAGTGGAATTAGTCTGAGAAGTTTTGGATAATTTGCATCTTCTTGTCCTCTAAATATTGTTAGTGAGGTGTCTATAGAAGTACTGAGGAGGAAGTTACATTGTGATTTAATAGTAACCACGGCAAAAGCAACAACAATCTTCCTAATATTTTATACTTTGAAAACCATTTTTCACATACTTTATTAATTTGTTCCTAATAGGAGATATGATGATCCCCATTTTTCTGATGAGGAAACCAAGATCTTGAGCTGAGTGTGGCCAGTCAACCTATCTGGTCCAGATCCCCTTACCTCAATCTGCAGCTCTTTCCACATTAAGACGGGTTAACTGGCTGGCTGACAGCAGTGTCTCCCTGAGACTGTGGAGAAAAGCCAAATGGGAATTTTAAAGTCAAAGAGTGGGAGTGGCCATGTCTAAGAAGAGAAATGGTGAGGAAAGCCTCACTGGACATAACGTGGATGTGAAAGCTGCTGACAGAACTTAATGATGTCATCAGGTGACAGTTGGTCCAGAGTAGGGATTTGATTCAACCTGTGGTGCCACAACCTGATTGTTTTGTGTCATATAACACTATTAGCTCAAAAATTTTGAGCATGCACACTCAGTTTTTATGCATTTCTAGAATATGTACATGTATGCATATTAATCTGTTTTATACTTTGTAAAACATAGACAAAAATAAAGTTTGGATTAAGAAGATAAAAATACAGTAGAAGTCTTAACATTTTCTTCCTTGTACCTGTTGTCTTCTAATATGTAACATGAAACTGTCTTCTACATACTCTCTAGTTGTTCTTTGTGGCTCAGGAATTCTGTCATTTATAACCTGTGTTTGAATAATGAGCTTTGCCTGAAGAGTTCTTTTCCAGGACACTAGTTACCTTATTTTCTGCAACTGCATTTTCAATGTATATTCATTTGGTCATCTTAATGAGCTCTCCATAAATCTCATTGGACATATTTTATATTCTTTCCAGAAAGATTCAGTTGCTTGTCTTATAATGCTCCACTGAAGACATCTAATTTAACCTTCATTTAACTAGACATGAGCCCAGATAAATATGTCTGGATCCAGGGCCAAATAAATGTCTAGCCAGAATCAGAGGACATGCCATCACGAGTTTCAGCTACTGACATGTTTTGTCTAGACTTGCAAGGTTTATGTTTTATTTTCCCTGTGTTTGGCAAGTGTGTTCATTTATTTCAGGAATTTTATTTTTGGGATAAACATTTCTCGTATCTCATTTATCTAAATAAACTGAAGGAAAAAAAGAAGAGTAATTCCTTTACTGATTTCTTTGATCCAGATTCTCAGAGTGCTAAGAGATTGGAGGCTGTGATGTTTATGTATGGAGTTTGATTTTTCCTTCCACAAGGACAAAGCAATAGCTTGTAAGGATTCCCTTATTTTTCTTGAGATACACATATCAACCAGAAATTGCTGTTTGCAATATAGCAAATATATGGTCAGTTTTCTCAATCTCTCTCCTTTCTAAATAAGGAGGGATACAAAACCATAGCATTTTCCAGATACGGGCTACATGTTGATAGGTAACACAGAAAACAAGTCTGAGGAAAAACAACAGCCCTCTTGTCCCCATCCTCACAAAAGTCACTATGAATTTCTGTCATCGTACTTAAATTATGTGCAAAAGCTGTAGATTTTGCCAGAACACGTCCTCGAAACATCAAATAGCTGGTTGAACATGCCATATCTCTGCTACAGGCTGAATCCCGCTTGTAGGCAACTGACTGGGAGTCATGAGGGCCCTGTGTGCTCAAAGGAAAGGCGCTGTGAGGGATTCTTCCCCAAAGTCCTCTTTTTTCTCCAGGCTGTGGAGAGGTAGGCATCGTAAGTCCAGAGTAAGTTTTCAAAGGGAGAGAAAAGTTGATGATTTCCCAGTCCATTCCATTTTCCATTCTAACTCATTCCTGGAGTCATGGGGGCTCTCTGACTTGACCACAATGGGGTAAATACTCACCTGATACTGGTGGAGTTCACCAACAAGAGCTACTTCGCCTTATCCTGCTTACGTGAACAGGATGTGGAAACTTGCATCGCTGCTGGCAGCACACTGGACAGATTTCTGGAAAAGAATTCTCATTCGCTGGACAGAGAGTTTGGAAGAGAATTTTTGTATTGTTTTTTTTCTTTTGCTAAAGAGAGGGTTTTTTTTTTGTCTTTTCAAAAGTGGAATTTTAGGTTCACTACATGTTTAATGACATAATCTCCGAATGGCTTATTTGAAGAAGTCATTTGGATTTAATAAGCATTGACCTTTGTAATTAAGAACATGATTCTGTATGTGTGTTTGTGTGTGTTTTTATTTTATTTATTTTATTCTATTTTATTTATTTACTTTTCTTCTTAGCCTTGGCTAACCATTTCCCACTGAAGGAAGGACTTAACAGACTACTGATTTTGGAGGCTAAACATCAAGTGTCAGCTGGGCAGGCCCTGGACCATCCCTGGGTCCTCATGACTACAGGATCTTCCATGAAGAATATTTAGAGGGTCATTTCCCAAAACTTCATGCGGAGGGCATCTCCCCAACCACAGAGTCCCAGATCTGCACAATCTTCTAAGTGATGTTCTTATCATAAATCAAGGCTTATGTGGAGCAAGAGAAACTTAAAGGTAGAAGAATCACCACTATCTGCACTTTAGTGAGCAGATGAACTTTAAAATCACGTTATCCAATTTCAAGCCAGATACATTAACTTCACTAATAGCATTACGTCAGTAGGGACCATTTCATCACGATTAAGGCACCCTAAAGCTCCAGGGATCTGGGAGTATGTGGTTATTGTTGGATAATGGTGACTTTCACTTTTAACATTTTTTGGTCTATAATTTGTCCCATATTTATATAGGAAATAAATTCTCCAAAATTACTGCTGTAAACGATGACTAATATAGTAAATACTTAGTGCATTTATGTAATAGGAAAGAGTAGATAAAGAAAATCTCTTAATAATTGATGGATTAAATAAAATATGAGATTCTAGGAATAAGGGATGAATATGTGAGGGAATGATGAATCAGAGACATAGCAGGCATTGTTAGATATGGGGAATAAATGTACTTATCCTGAAATTACTGATTTGCAGTTAAGACCAGTATATGGTGTTAATAACCACTGGATAACACTCAGGATAGTTACAGGTGTCTGTTAATTTCATATTTAGTCTGCAAGTATTCATAGAAATTGTTAATTATGGGGCATATAAGAAAGCTTAGCAGGTAACAAGATAAAAATAAACCAGTGAGACTACCTCAAACTAAAAAGTTTCTGTATAGCAAAGGAAACAACAAAACCGAAAGGCAACCTACAGAATGGGAAAGAATATTTGCAAACCATATATCTGAAAAGAGGTTAATCTCCAATATATAAGGAACTTGTATAGCTCAATAGTAAAAAACAAACAAAAAAACAAACTAATAAACCCAATTTTTAAAATGGGCTAAGGGCTTGAATAGACATTTCTCTGAAGAAGACATATAGATAGCCATCAGGTACATCATCAGGGAAATGCAAATCAAAGCCACAGTGAGATATCACTTCACACCTGTCATTAACAAAACAAAAGACAGCAAGTGTTGGCAAGGATGTGGAGAAAAGGGAATCCTTGTACACTGTTGATGAGAATGTAAATTGGTACAACCACTATGGAAAACAGTATGGCAGCTTCTCAAAAAATTAAAAATAGAACAACTGTATGATCCAGCAATCTAACTTCTGGGTATTTATCCAAAAGAACTGAAATCAGGATCTGAAAGAGAGATAAACACTCCTATGTTCATTGTGCATTGTTTACAAAAGTCAAGATGTGGAAACAACCTAAATGCCCATCTGCAGATAAATGCATAAGAAAATGTGGTGTATACATACAATGGAATACTATTCAGCCTTAGAAAAGAAGGAAATTCTGCAGTATGTGACAACATGGATGAACCTTGAGGGCATTATGCTTAACTGAATAATCCTGTCACAGAAAAATAGATACCACATGATTCCACTTATATGAGGTATCTAAAATATTCTAATTCATAGAATCGAAGAGTGGAATGGTTAGTTGTCAGAGCCTGAGGGGAGGAGGAAATGGGGAGTCAATAATTAACCAGTGTAAAGTTTTAGTCAAGCAAGTTTCTAGAGATCAGCTCTACAACCTTTTATCTATAGTCAACAATACATAATATACTGTACACTTAACATTTGTTAAGAGGATAGATCTCATCTTACCACAATAAAATTAAAAACCAAAAATGAATTTTAAGATTCTGTAGCTATCCATCAGAAGCTTACAATCTAATTGGACCATTTTTCACTGGAAAATGGGATTTTACAGAATCAGACAATAGTGATATTTTTCTACTGTTAGCATCCATCACCCACCAGAGTTTACAAAGGAATATGTATGTGATCATCTTGCTTCATTCCTCTACTGTCAACTCTTTTTTGGTTAGCCCGGGTTTCTTCCAGAATCATTTAATCAAATACCTTGACGGCTCTAAATACCCAGCATGGAATAATTTTAAGTAGTGTATTAAAAGAAGTAAACTCTAAAACTCAGTTCTCCAGGCAAGGCACATATGGTTTGATCCCTTGTACAGTAAATTTTTGCAAAGTGATACAAAGACTGAAATATTATTAAGTATATCACTTAATATCACTCTTTGAATGGATAAATATAGTAAATAGTGATTCATCAGCTGACCTCACTTTATTTTGTTAAGTACAATAATAAAATACTAGAGTGACATTTAGTATAACCATAAAATCAGTCTTAATTTTCTATTTTATTTTTCTCTTTTAGGTTATATATATGGAACAATTGTATGTGATATATAAATATGAATGTTAATTAGTGACAGAAATATTTCCAGTATAAATTGTAATGCTGTATCATATATGGAAAACAGTGGTTAATTCCTTTACTATAGAAAAAATACAAATTCATTAAAAAATAGAAAAAAATGAGCAAATATCTTGACAGGTAGTTCATAAAAATACAAATGGCTAATAAGCATGTGAAAATGCTCAATTCCACTCATAATTTAAAAATGAAAATTAAAACAACAAAGAGATAGGAATTTTTCACCTATCAGATGAATGCAGTTTGACACTTGAATAAAATGTCTAGTGGAGGTTGCAGGAAAGCAGACGTTGTCATGCATCCTTGAGACAGAGGAGTGCAAGCTTTTTCCACTTCACTGGGGGAAAGTTTGGCAGCAATATCTATTTAAATTAAAAACGCAATGGCCCATTGACCTAATAGTGGCATTTCTAGAAATTTGCCCTATCCATATTCTTGCCAAAGTGTGAAAAGATAATATGTGCAAAAGTGTATAAAGCACTGTTATTTATATAAACAAGAATCCCAAGAGAATGCCCATCAGTACAGGAACTCTTTAAACAAAGCATGGTACATCTAAGCATAGGGCAACCCCACATTAAAAATGACGTGGTAGATCTGTATGTTATGTTATGTGATATGTTATTGTGTAAAATGAAAAGGCAAGGTGCAGACAACTATTACAGTGTAGTCTCATTTGTGTGAAAAATACATTTAGAAGCTTGAAAGTTGTACGAATTTGATGAAGATAGTGATTATATCTGGGGGGAAAAAAGTAGGAGGTCTGGGGTGGAAGGGAAAGGTTTATTTTCATTTTATACCTATTTCTACCTTAAATTTAAACTGATGTATTTACTTTGTCTATAGTGAAAGAAAATTCAGTTGAAAATGCAAGTGGCAGAAGTGAAAAAAGAGAGAAGCTTGAATAAGCAGTCCTAAAAAAATTGGGGACTGACTGACTAAGCTGTGCAAACTAGTTCTTTATAAAATTGGAAGTTTTATATCTTTTCCAATTGAAATTTTTCAGTTGAAAAAGTACAAGCAATAAAAGTACAAGCAACAAAAACTCTAATGCTAGATGTAGAAAACAAACTTATGGTTATCAAAGGGGAAAGTGGGGGAGGGAAAAATTAAGAGTTTGAGATTAACATACACACACACACACACACACACACACACAGACACATACATATATAGCACAGGGAACTATATTCAATGTCTTGTAATAACCTATGATGGAAAAGAATCTGAAAAAGATTATATATATATATATATATCTGAATCACTTTGCTGTATACCTGAAACTAACACAACTTTGTGAATCAGCTATACTCCAATACAAAATTCTAATGCTAATACTTTCAGACTTCTTAAACGATTAGAAATAGCTTTAACATTCAGTCATGTTATTCTAACATTTATTGAACACAGTATTACTCTGTGCTAATAACTATGCCCAACACCTTTAATATATATTATCTTGTTTACTCTTCACAACAAATTTACGATGCATGTATTATTCCTAATTTGATTTTACACATAGCTCAGAGATATGCAGTAACTTATTCATGATCACACAGCAGGTAAATAGCTCTGGAATTAGAAACTCAGAACTCCGCCCACAATCTCTATGTTGGATTACTTCTAGGAGATTAGAATGCAAGAGGAAGGCTCTGAGGTCTTAGATTTTGTCCATATTGACACAAAGAAATAGTGGAGTACAGTATTACCTGAAGTTATGGCATAAATATTTGTAATATCCATGGATAATTTACTTTCATGTCCTTTGCTTATGCAGGTTACCCAGATTTAAAGAGCCCACCTGCAGGCATCCTCTAATCCAGGGGTCCCCAACCCCTGGCTGCGGACCGGTACCGGTCAGATACCTGTTATGAACCGGGCCGCACAGCAGGAGGTGAGAGGTGGGCTAGCGAGCGAAGCTTCACCTGCCGCTTCCCATCGCTCGCATTACTGCCTGAACCATCTCTCCTGCCAAGTCTGTGGAAAAATTGTCTTCCACGAAACCGGTCCCTGGTGCCAAAAAGATTGTGGACCGCTGCTCTAGTCCAGAGTCAGCACTGGGTTATTGTGGGGCCAACAGAGGGTGTTGAATGCAGGGCACGGAGAAAGGTTTAGGAGAGGTAGGGCTGGCTAGGAAGATGGGTCGAGCCTCAGAGATGAACAACGGCAGGGAGCTTGGAATCCAGGGAGGCAGTCTGGGGCAGCAGGGACGAGACAAGAAGCATCAGGAACCCAGGCAGAGGGAGACAATAAGAACTCAGTGCCCCAGGAGAGGAGCCCGACACTGAGTCCAGTGTTCCTCAGGATCAGAGCGCTTGTTTACATGGCAACTAGGTACCGTTAGTGAGAAAACCTATGAGAGGGAAGGATCGAGAGGCAGACAGTTGCTCATGACGCCTACATTTTTAACTTCTCAAGGGCAGGGACCAGACCTTATTTATTTTTGAAACCCCAGAGTCTGGTAATGTGCACTTAGCAGGTACTCACTGTTTGAAACTGAAATGTGGACAGTTCTCCCCTGCCCTTGCCCCAAGGGTTCCCTGCTTAGCAGCCAAAGTTCCCATTGATCTAAATCTCTTAATCATTTGTAGAAGTTGGGTGGATGAGATGGGAAAGGCTCAAGATGTCTAGCGGGATGTACACTATGAATTTTCATGAGCAGAAAAAACACCCTTCTTTTTCCTGCTAGCTATTTGTGGACCGTCACTAACAGTCCAGAACCCTTTAAAGGATTTTGAATGGAGGGCTGTGGGTTAGGTAACGTCCCCTTCGCTCCAACTTTTGTAAAGTTCTTACAAATCAACTCACTTTGTTTTTAGTTGTCTCTCTGAAAAATTCATAGTTCTTTCACAGGCTCACTTTCTTGTTATGTTGATTTGATGTGACAAGGAACTTGTAGGTCATATTTAACACCCCAGGATGGAGTTCGTCCCACCCTCTTCTCTCCACCACAAAGAAACAGTCTAAGGAGCAAATCAACCACATTCCTGGCTGTATCATCTTCTGAAATTTTATTTTTGAATAAAATGATTTTGACAGTTCTACAAATCACAGAATTTTGTAGTCAACTCCTGAGAGAAAAATATAAATTCGCAATTTTTTTCATATGTGTCGACCCTCTTCTACCATCCTCTGGTGAAATTAGGTATTGCAAACCAATTTTAAAATATTTGGATATTCTTCACTTGAACATTGCTAATATGAACTAAGTGAAAAGAAACAGATTATTTTATAAAAGATAATTAAATCTCACATTTCCTTTTACATTTCATTTTTTTTACTTTTATGAAATCACTTCTCTCTTTCTCTAATAGAGAAAACAGGTTTATCCTGAATAATAATACCAACTTCCTCTTTCATCACCGTCTAATATCCATTTAGATTTTGTCTTGCACTATTATTTGTTCTGAATTTTCTTATCTTAGTATATTCTGTCTTACCCTTTCTCCCTGTCTCCTGGTGGTTATGTAATTGTTTACTATTATCTTTGCTTGCATATTTTAAAAATGTTTCTCGAAAAGATCTACGTTCTGTGATATAAGGTTGATAACTATATTTTGAGAAGTTCTATGTTTGATTGACAAAATCTGAATAACAGAAATCATGCGGGTTATGGTTCAAGATGGCAGAGTAGAAGGACGTGCTCTCACTCCCTCCTGTGAGAACACAGGAATCACAATTAAATGCTGAACAAACATTGACAGGAAGACGCTGGAACTGACCAAAAAAATACCCCATATCCAAAGACAAAGGAGAAGCCACAATGAGATGGTAGGAGGGACGCAATCACAATAAAATCAAATCCCATAACTTCTGGGTGGGGGACTCACAAACTGGAGAACAGATATACCACAGAAGTCCACCCACTGGAGTGAAGGTTCTGAGCCCCATGTCAGGCTTCCCAACCTGGGGGTCTGGTAACGGGAGTTGGAATTCCTAGAGAATCAGACTTTGAAGGCTAGCGGGATTTGATTGCAGGACTTCAACAGGACTGGGAGAAACAGAGACTCCACTCTTGGAGGGCACACACAAAGTAGTGTGCACATCAGGACCCAGGGGAAGGAGCAGTGACACCATAGGAGACTGAACCAGACCTACCTGCTAGTGTTGGAGGGTCTCCTGCAGAGGCAGGGGGTGGCTCTGTCTCACCGTGAGGACAAGGACACTGGCAGCAGAAATTCTGGGAAGTACTCCTTAGGGTGACCCTCCCAGAGTCTGCCATTAGCCCCACCAAAGAGCCCAGGTAGGCTCCAGTGTTGGGTTTCCTCAGGGCAAACAAACAACAGGGAGGGAACCCAGCCCCACCCATCAGCAGTCAAGTAGATTAAAGTTTTACTGAGCTCTGCCCACCAGAGCAACACCCAGCTCTACCCACCACCAGTCCCTCCAATCAGGAAACTTGCACAAGCCTCTTAGAGAACCTCATCCACCAGAGGGCAGACAGCAGAAGCAAGAAGAACTACCATCCTGCAACCTGTGGAACAAAAACCACATTCACAGAAAGACAAGATGAAGAGGCAGAGGGCTATATACCAGATGAAGAAACAAGATAAAATCCCAGAAAGACAACTAAATTAAGTGGAGATAGGCAACCTTCCAGAAAAAGAATTCAGAATAATGATAGTGAAGATGATCCAAGACATCGGAAAAAGAATGGAGGCAAAGATCAAGAAGATGCAAGAAATGTTTAACAAAGACCTGGAAGAATTAAAGAACAAACAAACAGAGATGAACAATACAATAACTGAAATGAAAACCACTAGAAGGAATCAATAGCAGAATAACTGAGGCAGAAGAACAGATAAGTGACCTGGAAGACAGAATGGTGGAATTCACTGATGCAGAACAGAATAAAGAAAAAAGAATGATAAGAATTGAAGACAGCCTAAGAGACCTCTGGGACAACATTAAACACAAAAACATTCGCATTATAGGGTCCCCAGAAGGAGAAGAGGGAGAGAAAGGACACGAGAAAGTATTTGAAGAGATTATAGTCGAAAACTTCCCTAACATGGGAAAGGAAAGAGCCACTCAAGTCCAGGAAGTGCAGAGAGTCCCATACAGGATAAACCCAAGGAGAAACACACAGAGATACATAGTAATCAAATTGGCAAAAATTAAAGACAAAGAAAAATTATTGAAAGCAGCAAGGGAAAAATAACAACATACAAACGAACTCCCATAAGGTTAACAGCAGATTTCTCAGCAGAAGCTCTACAAGCCAGAAGGGAGTGGCACAATATACTTAAAGTGATGAAAGAGAAGAAACTACAACCAAGATTACTCTACTCAGCAAGGATCTCATTCAGATTAGATGGAGATATCAAAAAAATTACGGACAAACAAAAGCTAAGAGAATTCAGCACCACCAAACCAGCTCTACAGCAAATGCTAAAGGAACTTCTTTAAGTGGGAAACACAAGAGAAGAAAAGGACCTACAAAAACAAACCCAAGACAATTAAGAAAATGGTCATAGGAACATACATATTGAAAATTACCTTAAATGTGAATGGATTAAATGCTCCAACCAAAAGACACAGGCTTGCTGAATGGATACAAAAACAAGACCCATCTATATGCTGTCTATAAGAGACCAACTTCAGACCTAGGGACACATACAGACTGAAAGTGAGGGGATGGAAAAAGATATTCCATGCAAATGGACATCAAAAGAAATCTGGAGTAGCAATACTTATATCAGGTAAAATAGACTTTAAAATAAAGAATGTTACAAGAGACAAGGAAGGACATTACATAATGATTAAGGGATCAATCCAAGAAGAAGATATAACAAATATAAATATATATGCACCCAACATAGGAGCACCTCAATACATAAGGCAACTGTTAACAGCCATAAAAGAGGAAATTGAAGTAACACAATAATAGTGGGGGACTTTAACACCTCACTTACACCAATGGACAGGTCATCCAAACAGAAAATTAATAAGGAAACACAAGCTTTAAATGACACAATAGATCAGATAGATTTAATTGATATTTATAGGACATTCCAACCAAAAACAGCAGATCACACTTTCTTCTCAAGTGCGCACAGAACATTCTCCAGGATAGATCACATCTTAGGTCACAAAACAAGCCTCAGTAAATTTAAGAAAACTGAAATCATATCAAGCGTCTTTTCTGACCACAATGCTATGAGATTTGAAATGAATTACAGGGAAAAAAAACGTAAGAAACACAAACACATGGGGGCTAAACAATACGTTACTAAATAACCAAGAGATCACTGAAGAAATCAAAGAGGAAATCAAAAAATTCCTAGAGACAAATGACAATGAAAACACGAACATCCAAAACCTATGGGACGCAGCAAAAGCAGTTCTAAGAGGGAAGTTTACAGCTATACAAGCCTACCTCAAGAAACATGAAAAATCTCAAATAAACAATCTAACCTTACACCTGAAGGAACTAGAGAAAGAAGAACAAACAAAACCCACAGTTAGCAGAAGGAAAGAAATCATAAAGATCAGAGCAGAAATAAATGAAATAGAAATGAATAAAACAATAGCAAAGGTCAGTAAAACTAAAAGCTGGTTCTTTGAGAAGATAAACAAAATTGATAACCCATTAGCCATACTCATCAAGAAA
This sequence comes from Aethalodelphis obliquidens, assembly GCF_003676395.1. Taxonomy (NCBI): domain Eukaryota; kingdom Metazoa; phylum Chordata; class Mammalia; order Artiodactyla; family Delphinidae; genus Aethalodelphis; species Aethalodelphis obliquidens. Next base: position 3,614,411 of record NW_020838012.1, read on the forward strand.
AAGAGGGAGAAGACTCAAATCAATAAAATTAAAAATGAAAAAGGAGAAGTTACAACAGACACTGCAGAAATACAAAGCAACCTAAGAGACTACTACAAGCAACTCTATGCCAATAAAATGGACAACCTGGAAGAAATGGACAAATTCTTAGAAAGGTATAACCTTCCAAGACTGAACCAGGAAGAAATAGAAAATACGAACAGACCAATCACAAGTAATGAAATTGAAACTGTGATTAAAAATCTTCCAACAAGCAAAAGTGCTGGACCAGATGGCTTCACAGGTGAATTCTATCAAACATTTAGAGAAGAACTAATACCCATCCTTCTCAAGCTCCTCCAAAGAATTGCAGAGGAAGGAACACTCCCAAACTCATCCTATGAGGACACCATCACCCTGATACCAAAACCAGACAAAGATACTACAAAAAAAGAAAATTACAGACCAATATCACTGAAGAATATAGATGCAAAATTCCTCAACAAAATACTAGCAAACAGAATCCAACAACATATTAAAAGGATCATACACCTTGATCAAGTGGGATTGATCCCAGGGATGCAAGGATTCTTCAATATATGCAAATTAATCAATGTGATACACCATATTAACAAACTGAAGAAGAAAAACCATATGATCATCTTGATGCAGAAAAAGCTTTTGACAAAATTCAACACCCATTTATGATAAAAACTCTCCAGAAAGTGGGCATAGAGGGAACTACCTCAACATAATAAAGGCCATATATGACAAATCCACAGCAAACATCATTCTCAGTGGTAAAAAACTGAAGGCATTTCCTCTAAGATCAGGAACAAGACAAGGATGTCCACTCTCACCACTATTATTCAACATAGTTTTGGAAGTCCTAGCCACGGCAGTCAGAGAAGGAAAGGAAAGAAAACGAATACAAATTAGAAAAGAAGAAGAAAAACTGTCACTGTTTGCAGATGACATGATACTATACATAAAGAATCCTAAAGATGCCACCAGAAATCTACTAGACCTAATCAATGAATTTGGTAAAGTTACAGGATACAAAATTAATGCACAGAAATCTCTTGCATTCCTATATACTAATGATGAAAAATCTGAAAGCAAAATTAAGGAAACACTCCCATTTACCATTGCAACAAAAAGAATAAAATACCTAGGAATAAACCTACATAGGGAGACAAAGACCTGTATGCAGAAAACTATAAGACACTGATGAAAGAAATTAAAGATGATACCAACAGATGGAGAGATATACCACGTTCTTTGATTGGAAGAATCAATATTGTGAAAATGACTATACTACCCAAAGCAATCTACAGATTCAATGCAATCCCTATCAAATTACCAATGTCATGTTTTATGGAACTAGAACAAATCATCTTAAAATTTGTATGGAGACACAAAAGACCCCGAATAGCCGAAGCAGTCTTGAGGGAAAAAAAACAGAGTTGGGGGAATCAGACTCCCTGACGTCAGGCTATACTACAAAGCTACAGTATTCAAGACAATATGGTACTGGCACAAAAACAGGAACATAGATCAATGGAACAAGATAGAAAGCCCAGAGATAAACTCACACACCTATGGTCAACTAGTGTATGACAAAGGAGGCAAGGATATACAATGGAAAAAAGACAGTCCCTTCAATAGGTGGTGCTGGGAAAACTGGACAGCTACATGTAAAGGAATGAAATTAGAACACTCCCTAACACCATACACAAAAATAAACTGAAAATGGATTAGAGACCTAAATGTAAGACTGGACACCATCAAACTCTTAGAGGAAAACATAGGAAGAACACTCTTTGACATAAATCACAGCAAGATCTTTTTTGATCTACCTCCTAGAGTAATGGAAATAAAAGCAAAAATAAACAAATGGGACCAAATGAAACTTTAAAGCCTTTGCACAGCAAAGGAAACCATAAACCAGACGAAAAGACAACCTTCAGAATGAGAGAAAATATTTGCCGACGAATCAATGGACAAAGGATTAATCTCCAAAGTATATAAACAGCTCATGCAGCTCAACATTAAAAAACAAACAACCCAATCCAAAAATGGGCAGAAGACCTAAATAGGCATTCCTCTGAAGAAGACATATAGATGGCCCAGAAGCACATGAAAAGCTGCTCAACATCACTAATTATTAGAGAAATGCAAATCAAAACTACAATGAGGTATCACCTCAGTTAGAATGGGCATCATCAGAAAATCTACAAACAACAAATGCTGGAGAGGGTGAAAAAAGGGAACCCTCTTGCACTGTTGGTGGGAATGTAAATTGATACAACCACTATGGAGAGCAGTATGGAGGTTCCTTAAATAACTAGAAATAGAACTACCATACAACCCAGCAATCCCACTACTGGGAAAATACCCAGAGAAAACCATAATTCCAAAAGACACATACACCCCAATGTTCCTTGCAGCACTATTTACAATAGACAGGTCATGGAAGCATCCTAAATGTCCATTGACTGACGACTGGATAAAGAAGATGTGGTACATATGTACAATGGAATATTACTCAGCCATAAAAAGGAACGAAATTGGATCATTTGTAGAGACGTGGATGTATCTAGAGACTGTCATACAGAATTAAGTAAGTCAGAAAGAGAGAAACAAATATCATATATTAACGCATATATGTGGAACCTAGAAAAATGGTACAGAGGAACCGGTTTGCAGGGCAGAAGTTGAGACACAGATGTAGAGAACAAATGTATGGACACCAAGGCGGGAAATGGTATTGGGGGAGGGGTGGTGGTGTGCTGAATTGGGCGATTGGGATTGACATGTATACACTGATGTGTATAAAATGGAAAACTAATAAGAACCTCGTGTATAAAAAAGTAAATAAAATAAAATTCAAAGAAAAGGTTAAAATTAAAAAAGAAATAGAAATCATGCACATAGAGCTGTAGTTTTTCATTCTATTGAAAATCATACCATTGTTCATTAAAATGCATAATATAAAAATGTGATGGAGAATAGTATTTAAGTGTACAAACTTCTGGAAAGTCAAAACATTTAGACCACAGTATAAACATCTTCAGCTTAATATATCTTAATAATTACTGATTTGTGTTTGAAATATGTTTTCAAAGTGAAGAAGCTTCACTTTCAAAAAGTCACTTTAATCAAGAGTCAAATTCATAAAGAAAGGTTCTGAAACCTAAAACATGGATTGGTGTGAATTTGAATCTGGAGACCTAAGATGGTGCATTAGTTTCCCAGGGCTGCTGGAACAAATGATCGCAAACTGGGTGGCTTAAAGCAACAGAAATGTGCTCTGGAGACCAGAGTCTGAAATCGAGGTACCTGTGGGTTTGATTCCTTGTGGAGGCTCCGAGGGAGAATCTGCTCCATGCCTCTCTCCTGGCTTCCTGTGGTTGCTGACAATGCTTGGCACTCCTTGGCTTGCAGCTGCCCTCCAGTATCTGCATCAGTCTTCATATGGCTTTTCTCCTTGTGTCTGCGTCTCCTTCTCTGATTCTTATAAGGACACTTGTCATTGGATTTTCCACCTTAATTCAGGATGATCTCATCTCTAGATCCTTACCTTACTTATACTTTAAAAGACCCTTACTCCAGATAAAATTGCATTCTGAGGTTCTGCTTGGACATGTGTTTTAGGGTCACCATTCAACCCATTACAGATGGGAATTATCACCTATATTTGCAGCTCTGAGGCCACACTTGGCGTCCTCCTTTAGACCTGGCTTCCTAAACCATTGTCTGTTGCCTGTGGCCCTGGCCTTGGGGCTCCACTTCCAATCTTTCATGAAATGGTACTCAGAGTATTAACTAGTGGATTTTTTAAAAACTATATTCCATAGAATTGTTCCAATTCTATAATTCTATTCTATTTCCTAGTATATCAGGAAAAGAGAACACTTTTATTTGCCTCTGATAAATAATTAAAGTACCAGATATTCCAGTCTTTATTTATTTATTCATTTCCCTGTTCCAAAGGTTTTAAGGTATCTTACATAAATAGATAAAAATGAGGTAAAAATCAATTTGAATTAAATAGAAGAGGAAAGCAGGAAAAATGAAAATGAGAGTAGAAGGGATAAGAAGAAGCTAGAAGGTAAAATTATTACATAAAATTTATAAATAAAAATATTAAAACCCATAAATGGTAGAAGATGATTTGCTAAAGGTAAACTTCAAATTTGACTCTCAGCTTTCTAGCAGTCCATTCAAAGAAGAAAGTAGGTATGCGCTTCAAAGTGTCCATAAAATTAAAACAAATTAATTTTAATTAGTTGCTTGGAGGAAGTACATTCATTCCTGACTCTTAGAAAATTTCTTGTGGGATCTCCAGGTGAGGATGTGTTATGTAATTAGCAAGTGCAATGCAATTAGCAGCATCTTTAAACACAGTGAGAAGTTTCAACAGGTTTCTTGTTTGTAGTGTCCCTCAATATAAACTTCTGGGTGATTTGGTGAAATAGTTACAGGGAGCTCAAAAGCATTTGGTCCAGGTACAGAGCTCAGTGTTTGTCTGGATTGCTGGAGAGAGGGATTTTTAGAAAATCAAAAAGAAGGGATAGCTAACATGTCTTCCAAGTGATATTCCAAATATACTGTTTCTCAATACGATTTTGGCTTGTATTGCACAGCAGTTACATCAGGCTGTTCTAGTGAAAATAACCTGGAGGGTGGCTCCTTGCAATGTCAGCTGTCATGTGCTCCATCTGGCAGCCAGAGGGGTAGGCTGATAACCTATGCTGCACACATGCTGAAGAGAAGCTGCCCACCCTCCCCACGTGGAGGGAGGGTGAGGGCACAGCCTTGGGGGCCACCAGGATTTTCTCCAGGAATTGGGGCCTGCTGCAGTGCCCTGAGGGGAGGGCAACCAGGGCCACCAAAACTTCACAGCAAATGGTGTAGATGTTTTTTATTTGAAAAATCTTTAAATGTCTATGGCAAAATATTTTCTTCATATGTAAAAACATTTCAATAAAGTTTCACAGAAACTTTACTGTTAAATAGTGCTTTTTCTTGGTGTAACTTCTGAAATAAACTAGCATAAAAAACGATTTCTAGGGTAACAGTAAATTAACATGTTGTGTAGACTTAATAGCTTTATGCTAGTTAAAAGTTGGGAATCATCTGACAAAAATGATGGCTTTGATTCTAAAAGATCACTAGCCCTTCTTTCCAACAGATATCAGATAGGCTCACTCATCTACTGAAAGCATACCTAGTTCGTGGCAACAGAGCCTCTTATCCTGCATTTTAAAAAGTGACTGCCTATGATTTATTTTATACAGGATTCCTTACAAATAATTAACACATTCTCTTAATAAAATAGGTGATCTAACTACGGATAGAAGATAATCTCCTCTCAGTGGCAAGGACTGGAGAAAAGGCAATTTGACTTGCTTGCCATCACTGCAGAGGCTTGGGATGGTTGAAAGGATTGTCACTTTTAGGCTGGGTCCTTGACCACACATACCTCCTGTCCCCTTAAACACCAGTACCTCCAGCATTCAAAAAATGGGGCAGAGAGCCTGGAGTAGGAGGGCGCAGATGCTGCTGCGTGTCTGTGGGGCTGTCCAGGGGATTAACTTGCGGGGTGCAGTTGGATAGTTTTCTTCTGGATACAGAGGCAGAGTTCTGCTTGTTCTTACAAACCATCTAAAGTTAGATTCATGCCCCAGGCAGTTCTTCTGGTACTAACTTGATGCGGCGGCTCTGGCTACAGTTTAGAGCAACTTCAGAAGAGCCCTGCTCACTCTGTGCCAGGGCTGGCTTCAGGTTGAAAGTGATTAGTGCAGCCCAGTGCTAGATGCCATGCATTAGCAGCACTTCAGTGCTAAGAACATTTATGCCACGATAACTGCCAACTACTCAGTGTGGGTTAGGGACAAGCAGAATAGTGAGAAGGGGGTGGATGGTGTGGGAGAGAGCATTTCACGGCCTTTTAGAAGAGATTTGTGCTCAAAGAGAAACAGAAAACAAAAGGGAAGGGAGTCGAGGACAAGGTTGTTTCTTATCATACACTCCAATGTTGTTGAGGAAACCAAGGGACTCTTCTTCCCCAGCCAGAGCGAATCTGAAGCGAAGCTGCCCTCTGGAGTGGAGAAGGCGACCCAGAAGGAGTCGTGAATCCCAGCTTGGGTTGAGGTTTTCACTAATCCAGGTTCCTGCCAAGACAGAGGACCTGGACAGGCAACTTTCCAAGTGATGGCTGGTCTCCACTGGCATCCCTGACAAAGCAGGAGACAGCAACAGCTGAGGGGGTCATGCTCACCGCTGTCTGGAAGGAAAGCCAGGGAGGAAGGTGGCACTTTGGAAATGTGACTGTACACAGAAGCCACTGTGAAGTGCCCCGTGAACAAAAGTCTTCTTAGTGGACAGTGCATTTCTCCCAGTGGGAATTATTCTCCATGAAAGACCAGTATTACAGAAGCAACTGTTTTCCATGTTCAGATATGGGTGTTTCTGAAAATAGGGCTTTCTTTAAAGTCTTGAAAGAAAAAACACCAAAACAAACAAACAAAACCCTTGTAGCTGCTGGATGGAAAAAGAGAGGAAAAAAAAGGAGGGAAAAATCAGTCCAGAATTGGGTCCTCAAAATTCCTACCCATTCAAGCCTTCAAGAAGGAAGGAAACCTATGAACACAACTTTATCAAAAGTCTGTATGTAACTGGTAGATAGGTTGAAATATGTGTTGTAACTTAGAAAATGCAACTTTTGATACATTGCTTCCATTGGAATGTACACATCTATGTGAGGACATTTCACAACTGTGACAGCCATTCAAAACAAGCAGAGAAATACATCTCATTTAGAAACAAACATCTAATTACAATGTTGCAAAGCTTAGACAAGGTTTCCAACAATAATGAAGCATAATTAATTATATGATCTTATAAAATATATATTTTAATAAAAGTGAAATATATTTTATTAACAAATGACATTTTATCATTAATAAATAAAATTTAAATTAAAAAAATATTATTTTACCTTTAGTTTGCCATTTTGAAATCACTAGTTTGTGTATTTTCCCTAAAGTCTCTATTAATATAATAGTATTTGCAAATAATTTTAAATATAAATATATAAATACATTTACTGATAAAAACTAGATAAGTTTGGGGATCATTTATCTAAGCTATCAAAAGAGAATTTCTTTTTTTTTTTTTTTTTTTGCGGTGTGTGGGCCTCTCACTGTTGTGGCTTCTCCCGTTGCAGAGCACAGGCTGTCCGCCTGCCGATGCAGGGGACACGGGTTCGTTCCCCGGTCCAGGAGGATCCCACATGCCGCGGAGCGGCTGGGCCCATGAGCCATGGCCGCAGAGCCTGCGCGTCGGAGCCTGTGCTCTGCAACGGGAGAGGCCACAACAGTGAGAGGCCCGCGTACCGCAACAACAACAACAACAACAACCACAAAAAAGAATAATATAACCATATATTTACCAGGTTCTATTTTAAGTCTTCAATGGACTGTAGTAGCCTTTCCAAGTTAATGGTAAATATACTTTCAAAAGTATAATGCCGATTTTGAAATTTGTTCAGCCAATGAACATTACCAATGTAAGTAGATGAGAGGAATATGATAAGTGAGATGCAGCCTATAGGGGTCAATGACCAGAAAATACACATAAGCTTTGCCTGAAGGATTTGTTGCAGTTTCCACAGGGAGCCAGTGAGACAGACATATGACTCAAATGTGGCTTCCCTGCTGGATGAGGAAAACCATCACCCTCACCCACCAGCCCCCTTCTGTCTGGTCCAACTTGAGCCCCAACCCTGAGAGGTGACACGAGGCTCAGGTAAAAGCTGAGGATGTTGCTTCACACGTCACTTAATAGTAAAATTATAGCAGTAGGAGCAACAATAAAAAAAAAACCCTATACCTGTAATGAATTCTTTTTTTTTCGTGGGAGGGTTAGGTCAAAATGTGCTTCTTTAATAAATATACGTACAGGGAACTCTGCTCAATATTATGTAACAACTTAAATGGGAAAAGAATTTGAAAAAGGATAGATACATGTATATGCATAACTGAATCACTTTGCCATACATCTGAAACTATCACAACACTGTTAATCAACTATACTCCAAAATAAAATTAAAAGTTAAAAAAAAATAAACCTATATTCTAAAACTAATATTTAAAAAATATCCAGTTTTAAGTTATACATATCATTGCTCTTCTGACCTTGTGCTTGACGCAGAGGTAGCTGGACATATAGTAATAAATTCCATTTATTGCTCCAAGGTTCGTAGGGGTTCTTTGTGGCTATAAGAAGCTAAGAGTAGAGTGGCACACTGTCACATGCTAAATGGGACCAGATTTGTAGTTGTAGGATGTTTTCCACTCACATAAATTGTGATAATCAAAACTTCCAAAGTGTGTGCTGGTTCCACCATCATGGTTGAGCAGTCAGTCACCTAAGTGTTTTCTCAGTCACTTTCTGATTCCCCGGATCACCACGCCCTGTTCTCTTCACCTCCATGATGCCTCTTTAATCTGTTTCCTTCTCACCACCATTTCTGTTGTTCTAGTCCTATTTCAGGCCTCTTATTTTTATTTTTTGTTTATAGTTCCCTGTGCTATAAGTAGGTCCTTGTTGTTTATCTGTTTTATATATTGTAGTCTGTATCTACCAAATTCCAAATTTATCCCTCCCCACCCCTTTCCCCTTTGGTAACTATAAAGTTTGTTTTCTATGTCTGTGAGTCTATTTCTGTTTTGTAAATAAGTTCTTAAGATTCCACATATAAGTGATATCATATGATATTTGTCTTTCTCTGTCTAACTTACTTAGTATGATAGTCTCTAGGTCCATCCATGTTGCTGCAAATGGTATTTATTCTTTTTATATGACTGAGTAATATTCCATTATATATATACACCACATCTGCTTTATCCATTCATCTGTTGATGGACATTTAGTTGTTTCCATGTCTTGGCTATTGTAAATAGTGCTGCTATGAACATTGGAGTGTATATATCTTTTCAAATTAGAGTTTTCTCCAGATATATGCCCAGAAGAGGGATTGTTGGATCATTTGGCAACTCTATTTTTTTAAAAAAAATAATTAATTAATTTTTTGGCTATGTTGGGTCTTCGTTTCTGCACGCAGGCTTTCTCTAGTTGCCGCGAGCGGCGGCTACTCTCCGTTGTGGTGTGCAGGCTTCTCATTATGGTGGCTTCTCTTGTTGCGGAGCATGGGCCCTAGGCACGCGGGCTTCAGTAGTTGTGGCGCACAGGCTTAGTTGCTCTGCGGCATGTGGGATCTTCCCAGACCAGGGAACGAACACGTATCCTCTGCATTGGCAGGCGGATTCTTAACTACTGCACCACCAGGGAAGTCTCTTGGCAACTCTATTTTTAATTTTTTGAGACCCTCCATACTGCTCTCCATAGTGGCTGCACCAATTTACAATTTACGAGTTTGGATTATCACATTTACAGCAGTGTGGGAGGGTTCCCTTTTCTCCATACCCTCTCCAACATTTGTAGACTTTTTGATAATGGCCATTTATTTGCCCTAAAATTTGCCCTACTGTAGTAGCTTCCTGACTGGCAAATCTGCCTCTGGTTTCTTTTCTCTCAATTCATCTTCCACATGACACACACATACACACACACGTTTCTAAAACACAGATGTTAATTGTGGCATAAGTGTGCTGAAAATGCTTGAAAAAATGTCCTGCCAGCGACCTACTGAATATGTCCAAACTCCAAGTAGAATTCTTTCACACCATCTTTCCAAGGCATTTAAAGTCATCTTTCAGTTTTCTCCCTGTTCCCTAATTGCACCATGAGCTGTGGTCACGCTGTAGTCTCCCGGTTACCAAAACACCGTGCACACTGCAGCTCCTCCCAACCACGACTGTGTAGTCTTGGCGCACTGTGTGAGCCCCATTCTCACCATCTGACTCAGCATGAACCTTACACAGGCACATTGCCTAGCCTAGTCCTGCTGCAGGACATTAAGATAAGTTATTATGAAAATAAAAGCTGGAGGAATTTCATGTAATCCCATCACCTAGGTGACACTTGGCTGGCCCCTGTTATATTTGCTGAGTTGCAGTTACAGAGTCATGATTATTTTGGAAGAACAAGGGATGTTTCTGTTTCTTCATTCAGGCTCATGACTCTATCCAACACATGATGCTGCTTCTTCTTAATTTTTTATAGACAACCTTTATTGTTTATTTTTCAGATTACAATGGGCATACATGCTCATTGTACAAATCCATAAACTGCAAAGAGAAAATCAAATTACCCATAACAACACCCAAAGATAGCTACTGCTCACATTGCCATACTTTATAAATATGCACACACTGTTTCATAGTATGTTTTTTCTCTATTTTTATACTGTGAATAGTTTCTCTTTATTCTTTCATACACTTTTAAAAATGATTACACGGTGCTTCATCATGTAGATAGATCATAACTTATTTAGCCTTTATCCTATTTTTGAGTGTTTAGGTTGTTTCTAAAACTTTGTTATTATAAGTAAAAGGTATAATGAAAATCCATGTAATATCCTTCTTTCCACATTTGTTCTTGGGATAAATCTTCAGAATGGAATTGATGTGTCAAAGGGCATGCACTTTTTATTCTCTAGAAAGTTTATATAAGTTTATACCTCCTACATCCTTGCCAATATACTGGGTATTGGTAGTTTAAAAAGAATCTGGCCTACTCAAATAAGTAAAAAAATGATATCTTGATTAACTTGGATTTTTTACCTTTCAGTTGTAAATGATTCCACAGATGAATTAGAGGATAGAGAACAGAACTAAACATACGTATGCAAGGATAGTGTGTTATGTCATTTTGGCAAGCTTTTAACATTCAAACACCTCCTCCCTCCTTTGTTTTACCTATCAGGAATAAAACAAACAAAATCCAGAGCAGAAATATCTTATTCTATAATTTATTGACACATTATACAAAGTAGCTTATTTTAATGAGCTATTCTTGGTAACCATATTGCCCTGCCTTTTGCTGCCAACATCAGAGCCTAGAAAGGGCTGCCTGACTTCCCCGTCAGGGTTGAGACCTGTGTCAACCCGACCTGAATGATCGTAGTGTGATCATGACCTTCAGTTTGAGGCAGGAGCAGGGATAGACTTCATTTGCGCCTGCATTTCTGTGAGCTGAAATACTGATAAAAGAAAGGACACCGACCTTATTGTTACTTTAAGTGCCTGCTCTCACTGAATTCTGCGGCTCTATTTGTCTATGTTTTCAGGGAAGTTGCAGTCAAGTGGATTTGCTCAAACTTGGGAAGTCGTGTCGCACAGGTATTTCCTTATACAATAAGGGCAAAACGTAGAAACACTTCTTACCAATAGCTAACAACTTGTCACAAGCAATAAAAATACCAATTTTTTACTTTATTTTGTTGAAATATCTGAGACAATTCAATTTACAATTAAGAAACCAATTCCTACTTTTGAAAAACACACAAGCAAAAACACAAGCAAACAGAATGGGCTATTCTTCACTGAGGCTTTGTGTACCATCCCCAAGGATACAGATCAAGAGAGCTGAGGCTGCTTGTGCTTCTGATCAGGCAGATGCTGTCATCACAAACCCCTAGCCTCAGCGCCTCTCTCTAGACTGCTACACACATGTGAGGTGCGCTCTGTGAGTAGGGCTATCAACACAGTCAGGCCATCAAAGCTCAAAATGCCAAACGCCTCAACAAAAGCCACTTACAGAAGAAATGATTGTATATAATTTTACCACCAGAGATTTTTGTTATTCTTTGTAAAGATACGCCTTTATCTTGTAAGGAAATTATTTGGACCATAATTTTTTTCCTTTTAAAACACAGTGTAATTCTACCACATTGTTTATGTTTCTATTCTCATCCATTGTTCCAGGTACTGCGAACAGCATGGTAGCCACAGAGAGGAATGAGACTGGGTTCCTACCTGTCCAGGACACGGGAAAAGGTCATGTGTGGGGAAAAAAAAAAAAAAAACAACACAAAAAACACATGGATTCAACGGGTAATAAGTATAGAGTATAATGCTAACAGAGACAAAGGACTGGTCCCTTCCAAATAATGGTTCATGAAATCGCTGTATAGTAGGGATTCTTTAGTTCTAGAAGAGCAGATTGTATTAATAACTCTTTGACACTAGATGGCGCCCATAAGGCATTCATGTGTTGGTATTTTGGCGGTCTGGCGTGAGACTAGTTCAAACTAAAGTTTGAGGTTGAAAAAATTTATTAAGGAAAAGGCACAGTTTCTAAAGTCTACACTTTTTCACCGTTATAAAATCTTCAAAATCTAATGGATTATAGACATACATTTTATATGGTTACAAAATAGATTTTTCATTTATAAATTATATGTAGATATTATTACCAAATGGCAAAATGTTCCATTTTTCATATTTTCAGTCCTAACCTTTATTAAACACTTGTTGTCTTTTATTTTAGACTCAAGTATAATTGACATACTACATTATGTTGGTTTCAGGTGTACAACATAATGATTAGACACAAACACAGCAAAATGATCATCATAATGTCTAGTTACTATCTGTCACTATTTTTAAAACTTTCTCCTCAAGGCTAAATTAGGAATGCTTATTAAGCATTTTTCTTGTGCTGAGAACTTTTAAGATTTATTCTTTTAGCAACTTTAAAATATTCAGTACAATATTATGGACTATAGTCACTATGCTGTATGTTACATCCCCATGGCTTATTTATTTATCTGGAACCTTTTACCTCTTGACCCTCTTCACCCATTTTGCCCCCCTCTCCTCTGGAAACCACCAATCTGTTCTCTGTACTATGCGTTTTGTTTTGTTTTGTTTGTTTTGTTTTTTTAGATTCCACGCATGAGTGAATTCATACAGTATTTGTCTTTGAAAGCACTCACTGTGTTCTACATCAAGATAGTATAAAAGTCAAGTTAATAGTACTTGCAATAATGAAGATGCATTCCATGAATCTCTTCATTTTCAGAAAACTTTGACAAAAGAAGAGATAACACTGGTAAGGAAATAGATCAGAAAAATAGAATTACAGTATAAAAATATTTGATTAAATAAATTTTGATTTAATAAATAATTATTGAGTGCCCCTGTGTATTAGAACCTGGGCTAAGTGTTTTCCAAACATAAATAAAGAAAAACTTTGAAATAGTTTTCATGACTTCCATTTTATGGTAGGGAAAACTAAGTCTCAGAGATGTTAAGTAATTTGTAATAGATAGTGTTGTTAATAAATGCCAGTATGCCTTTTTTTTTTTTTTTTTTAGTAAAAAAACTTTTTATCCCCTTATATTTGCTTTATATCTTGCTTTACAAAGTTAGGAAGTTTTCAGCTTTATACCAAAATGTAAGAAGGCTAAGCTATTTGCTTATAAACATTTTTGCAGTCAAGTGTCATCTGATTTCATTCTTCTAACCCATATTCAATTAAAAAAAATCAGACATCAAGGGTGCTGGCACAGCTCTAGGGCATATATTTCTCTTGAGTAGGAGAAAGATCTTCAACAGCCTTTCCTCCTTGACTCCCACCTCCCCCAGTTCAGTTGGGCTACTACCTAGAATTTAGAGGAAATCTGGGAAACGTTAGTCACCATGTGACCCAGCAAGGCCACATACTTGGGGGTTGGAGGTGAGGTTAGAGGTTATTGTCTGGTAAGTAGTAGGTTTGCTTTAATCAGGATTTCACATCCACTTGTATATGGAACTCAGTATAACCCAAATCATCTCTACCACAGCTTCTAATTCTAACCATTAGGCAGCTTCTCTGAAATCCTGAGGAATCTGATGGTTTGGGACAGGGTTAAAATCACTGTTTTAACATTGTGGCAGGCATGGCCTTCTTAACAGATTTAGGAGTTCTCTTTTAGGTAACAGGAACAAAATTTGTAAGACAGTGTATATAAATTGCAAACCAGAGGGTACATGCTGTTTAAATCCCACTTCACAATATACTTTACTTTTCCCTCCAATGAATTCTCTTCCATAAAACATACCATACCACTCCGCTAAGTTTTGTACACTTGCACAAAATCATCCACATACCTAGCCACTAAAGTTGTGCACTGTATAATCTACCAAAAAGAAAAAAACAAAACACCCTTTGTTAGGCAAATAATCACTTAAATAGCAGTAATGTTGCCTATAAGTTACAGGTAGGTCAGGAGCTAAACACTCAACTGCTAACTCTTCTGAGGCAGAAAAAAATTCTCCACAAAAGCAGGAGTGTAGTAGCAATGACGTTCTCTCCAAATAAATGCCAAAATAGTGTCCGATTGTCAAAGACCAAGTGTACTTTGATGTGAATTTTAATATTTAATTCTGAAAAATTCTTCTTTTGATCTCCCTGACCATCTAGATTCACCATTTCTGCTACTTCTAGTGAATAAACGTTGGAACTCCTTCATTTATCTTCCAAATATTTTATTTTTTCTCTTTATCACTCCATATCATATTCTGGGTAATTTTCCCCAATTTAACTTCCAATTCTAGTTCTTTCAATTCTGTCCAATCTACTCTTTAATCTTTTGTTCCAGTAATTATATTTCTTATTTTAAAAAATTTGTTTGCTCTTTTTCATTACCTCTTGCTGTAGAGAGCTTATTGGGGAAGAAATTTAGTGCAGAGGTTAAATAAAGATGGAGGTTCCGGAGTCAGACTGCCTGGTTTGCATTCTGACATCTTTGGTTCCGAGCTGTGTGATCTCAGGCAGGTTACTTAACCTCTCTGTACCTCAGTCTCCTCATTTATAAAGCATGATAGTAATACCTACTCATAGGAAATGGAAGTCCATTTTTACCATTTGAAAAGGAACGCTGCCTGAGGAAGATAAGTTAGAAGGAGGGGAAGCAAGTAATAGTTGTTCTCGGGTGATGTGAATTGGGTTCCCAGGGCCTCCCCTGCCTGACCCATCACAAACAGAAGGCTATCAGCTGTGAGGGGTGGCTCTGACAGCTACTTTGCTCTTTTCTTTTCTTCCAGGTGAAGCAATCTGGAACTCTCCCTGGAATTCTCACCCTGTCTGTGGATTCACGTTGGCAGAAAATGCAGGATTTGTGCCTCTCTCAGGCAGTCTCCTCCCATGATTCTGCCTCCCATCTCTGGTGATATGACTGCTCAGTTTGGGCAACACCCACTTTGTGAGCCCTGGAATGTGGCCCTTGCAGCTGCCAGGCTTGTAAGAGGCTGATACAGAAGGTGCTCCAGATGGTGCCAACACATTCTCCATTACTGCCGCCCACTCTCTTTTCAATAGTCTCTCCTTTCCTCTGCCTCAGTCCCCATTTCCCACTTCCCCACATCCTGACCTCCAAAAGTTATGAATCTAAGACAGAAATTGTTTTTGGGGGAAAAAAAAGTGAGTGAGAGGGAGGAAACTTTTAGAGGTCATGGTTATGTTTTATGGTACTGTTTAATGGTGATGGTTTCACAGGTGTATATTATCTTCAAACTCATCAAGATGTATACATTAAACATGGACAGCTTTTTTGCATGTTAATTATACCTCAGTAAAAACAGAGTTGTATTCTTTGGGAATTTACTAATAGGGAATCATTGTAATGAAGATATCTTTCATCCAAGGACATTTATTTATTTATGTATTTATTTATTTATTTTTTTCGGTACGTGGGCCTCTCACTGTTGTGGCCTCTCCCATTGCGGAGCACAGGCTCCGGACGCGCAGGCTCAGCGGCCACGGTTCACGTGCCTAGCCGCTCCGCGGCACGTGGGATCTTCCCGGACCGGGGCATGAACCCGTGTCCCCTGCATCGGCAGGCGGACTCCCACTGCGCCACCAGGGAAGGCCCCTTCCTGCTTTTTTAATGGCGTCACCGTCCTCCCAGTTTTTGAAGCTAGAAACCTCAGAGCTATCCTCAGCATATTTTCTTCATTGTCCCCTATGTTTAAGTATTCACCGAAGCATGTCAACTCTAACTCCAAAATGCCTCTCAGATGTATCCCCCTGTTGTATTTGCTCTTCCTTATTTAGGGTCACGCTTTATCAGTCTCACCTGGATTGCTTAGTACCTTCTAACTAGTGTCCTTGGCTTCAGGCTTGAACCCCTCAAATCCATTTTCATACCTATTCGAGGCAGCTTTCTAAAACACAGACCTGGGCTTCCCTGGTGGCACAGTGGTTGAGAGTCCGCCTGCCGGTTCAGGGGACGTGGGTTCGTGCCCCGGTCCAGGAGGATCCCACGTGCCACGGAGCGGCTGTGCCCGTGAGCCATGGCTGCTGAGCCTGCGCGTCCAGAGCCTGTGCTCCGCAGCGGGAGAGGCCGCAGCTGTGAGAGGCCCGCGTACCGCAAAACAAAAACAAAGAAACAAACAAACAAAACCACAGACCTGACCCCAGTCCTCCCCTGTGGTGATGGCGGCCCCAAACCCAAAGGCTCAAGGCAACTCCTTTACAGGTGATAAGGCCCTTCACAGTCATATAATGGGCCTGTCTGTGCACTTCCCTACTGGCAAGTCCTGTGGGTCCTATCAGGATGTTATTCCAGGGAGTGGACAGTGCCCAGGTTTGTGGGTTTTCTCACTTCAACTCAGCAGCAATGCGTGGAGCCCAGGGGCAGTTGTTAGGAACAGCATCCAAAGATGTGCAAGGGCAGAACCCACAGACCAAAGTTGGGTCCTCAGTCCAGGGGGACAAGAAGAAACAGGTAAGGTGTAGACCAGAAGAAATGGACACTGATGGGAAGTGAGAAGCAAAGAACTTGGGTGGTGGGAGTACGAATAAGCCCCTCACAGGTCTTTGGGAAGCGAGCTGGATAGATCTCCTAGAGGTGTGCCTGGAGGGTTATTTTTATTTTGCGTGGGGAGTTTTTAAAAGGCCTAAAAGGAGCCAATATCCTTTATGAACCTTCCTTCCACTCTGATTGCTGCTCTTCTAAAACACTGGGCATCTTGGCTGTATATTTGCTTTCTGCATTCTGATTATTAAGTTATAGATGAACTGTTCAAACATAGGAGATTGGTAATGAACTTGAAGTTGAAAGGTCATAGATTGGTTGCACCCAAGATAGGGAAAAAAGGCATCTGTTATCTTGTGGATATGAGACTTCATGTTTCTCGAGTATAAAGAATAGAGAGACACATGCTGGCTGAGGGAAACACGCAGAGCATAGCAACTGAGATCACCGTTCTCTGCTGCGGGACTTACAATAGTGTCAATACTGACAAGCTTTTGGGACAAGAGGCAACTGAATAGATAGTTATAAGAGAGCAAATAAGAGCAATACCTGTGATATCAATAGAAATGCATGATAGTACAGAGGAGTGATTAATTCTGTTTTGGAGCATCTATAGGAAGCCTATATGGAGGAGGAGACCACAAACGAGGTCCTGAAAGATGAGTAGAGGCTTGCAACCTGGCAAAAAGAAGGAAGGGAATTCCAGGAAGAAGAAATGTGCACATAACAGCACAAAGGTATAGGGGATCACAGCTAATCTGAAGATCAGAGTGACACTGAGTGGAAACGGGGTGGAGACAGGTGGTGTGTAGTGAGGAGACCTCGGCCAGGAGGCCAGGCTGTGGTTGGGTTGTGAGGAACCCTGTACACCATACTGAGAAATGTGTGAGTTATCTTTCAGGGATGGCAATGGGAAAACAGTTTACTTCGTCCATTTAAAAATAGCATGGCGATGAACAACTTCCTGGGAGATACACTTTTTGTCTGGCATATCTCTGGCGGAATCTTCCTTTCTGAGGTTCTCACACTAGAAAATACAGTAAGAGGATTCTTCAGCATAAACGCGACTGCCTTTATTACTTTGGCAATTAAGAGGGTTTCAAATGCAAGTGCAGATTTTCTCACTCCTCAGTGGAGTTCTTCTAGAAGGAGACAGAAAGCAGTATAGTACAGTGGTTCAGAGCAAAAAGTTTGGCTTCAGGTTGTCTGGGTTTGAATCCTGGCTCTACCTTGAGTAAACTAGTAACTCCTTAAAACGTCAGTCTCCTCAGCTGTGAAACGATATGAAAATAATGTTACTCACCTCACGGGGCTGCATAAGGATGGAGATCATGCTTGTAAAGTATTTAGCTCAGTACCTCTGGCGCAGGGAAACACTGCATAAATATTAGCTGACAAAAGGTCCAACTGTTATCCGAGATGTATTTAGTGCACATCAGAGTCCTGTCTCCTGTCCATGGAGCCTGAATCAGTCATTGTTCAACTCGAGAGCTGCCTCATTAGAAATTCACTGAAGTTAGAAATGAGTCTTGTTTTCTGGGACCTTATTAAATATTCCTTCCCAGCCTCTGTATGATGAAATCCCAGTGACTGATGAACAATAGCTATCTGCACATCTGTTACCCTGAGACCTTGAAGTCATTAAGTTGGTAATCTGAATACAAGTAGTTTTGCCTTAATTATTTTTGTGACAATTAAGAGCTTTGCAAATCACATTTTTGGTTAATAGGTGGCAGAAAGATTGGAGTAACTTTGGAGCAGTCATTACTCTTGTCATCATAGTGAAAGAATGAAATGGGCTAAAACATGCAAGTTAATGGAGAGTTATGTGTAAATTCTTATACAACATGGCTTAGAAAACTCAAAGGAAAGTTGTAGTTAGGCAAGTGGAAGGCCGTGGATGAGAAAGGCCATAATAGAAGAGCTTTAAAAGAAATGGCTGGTAGGAGCAGATATTAATCTCTGTCTCTCCTCCTCTTGGCAGGAGTGGAGGGTGAGATGCAGTGGGGAGGGACTGGCTGAGAGGCTGGGTTAGCACAGCCAAGATAACTTCCAAAGTCCAGTCCTAGACATTGTGAATGTTTAAAAAAGAAAACACAACAAAATATGCAGAAAAGATTTTCGGTAACAAAACTTTTGGTAATTTTTTTCTCCTTCACATTTCATCATGAAGGGAAAGATCTTTTTCATTTAACCCATATTTGCTCGCCACCAGGGTGACCACAGAAAATGGGAGGGAGAATTATGTGCAGAATCCACAAAGACTTGAGAAATTCCAAGAAAAAAAATGACGTTAACTTAGAAAATCACCTCAAACCAGCACGTTGATATGACTCTGGGATCCCAATACATGTTTTTACTGTCTCTCTTTTTCAGCCCCCCTCTCTCTTTCAATCCCCTTGTTGAATCACTTCAGTAATATTTCAAGTGGAAAACATTAGAAACAAAACCAATGAATGGCTAAATTAACATGCATATATTTTAACTTTTATCTACTAGATTTTAAAGTCCTTAAGAGCAAGAAGTGTCATGGTGTTCCTACAACAGCCTATATCTACTTGTAATGTGGCTTTGGGTAAGCATCTAAGCTGTCTGTGTCATGCTTTTACTAGCTGTAAAATATGAATAATAGTAGTTCCTACCTCGTTTGGTTATTGTGATAATATAGCGAAATAACACAAGTGAAGCGTGTATTGTGGTGCCTGACACATGTCCTTTGTTTACTAATATAGTGCCCCATATTTGTAAATGCACCATGACACCTTTCACTCAGGGTGTTGTATCTTTCAAAAATTTTATCATCTTACTTCTTCTTCTTTTTTTTTTTTTTGCCTGTGCCTGCAGCATGCGGGATCTTAGCTCCTTGACCAGGGATCGAACCCGTGCCCCTTGCGGTGGAAGCGCAGAGTGTTAAACACTGGACCGCCAAGGAAGTCCCTTATCTTATTTCTAAGTATGACAAATTGGGTGGCTTAAAACAGAAATTGATCGTCTCACAGTTCTAGAGGCTAAAAATCCAAGATCAAGATGTTGGCAGGGTCACACTCCCCTGGAAATCTGTAGTAGAGACTCCTCCCTTACCTCTCCCTGGCTTCCAGTGGTTTCCTATCAATCCTTGCCTTGTAGCTGCAGCCTTCAGTCTCTGCCTCTATCATCACATGCTGTTCTCCTTGTGAGTCTGTCTCTCCTTTTTCTATAAGGACACCAGTCATTGTGGGCTAAGGGCCCACTGTATTCCAGTATAACCTCAACCTAACTAATTACACCTCCAGCTAATTACATCCTATTTATAAGGTCACATTGTGAGATACTGGGAGTTAGGACTTCAACATATCTTTTGGGTGACACAACCTATAACATTACTTCATTTTATGTTCGTTAAAACTATGACTACATATGATCATCAAGCAGTAGTTCACAATCAAATAAACAGAGAAAAGGGAGATTGTTTAAATTGCCCAGGATTATGGCGGACTAGAAATCAAATTCTCTGCTTCACAGCTCTTTCCCTGATACAAAATCCTTCCTGCAGTTATATGACTGTAGATTAATTAATAGCAAATGGAATATCAGCATTTTGGTTTATACATATTTACACATATCATGTTGATTTTAATCTTGAATCAGTTATGATTGTGTTTTCTTTTGTTTGTTTGTTTTTGGCCATGATGTGTAGCTTATGGGATCTTAGTTCTCCGACCAGGGATTGAACCCAGGCCCTTGGCAATGATAGCACAGAGTCCTAACCACTGGACCGTCAGGGAATCCCCATGATTGTGTTCTCATTCCAGGCTCTGTTGTAGCATTACCGAATACAATCACAAAGCAAACAATCTCGGAACAGAACAAATGGTAGTATGAACACACCCTGCTACAGATGAGGGGACAAAGATGAAGTTGAAGGCCTTGGCTGTTTCATTTGTGTTTTTTTGTCTGTTTGTTCCATCAAAAAAGAAAGATATTTTTCCAAGAAAAACACTACAGAGGAGATCCAACAAGAAGAGAACTTTTTGAGAATTTTTTTTGGATACAGGTATAGATTTATTTTAAGAAGCTGGCTCATGCAGTTGTGAGGGCTGGAAAGTCCTAAATCTGTAGGGCAAGCCATAGGTGAGAGGTGATTTGCAGTCTTTTCTTTTTTTTTTTTTAATAAATTTATTTATTTTTAAAATTTTTATTTATTTTTGGTTACGTTGGGTCTTTGTGGCTGCACGTGGGCTTTCTCTAGTTGTGGCGAGTGGGGGCCACTCTTTGTTGTAGTGTGTGGGCTCTCACTGCGGTGGCTTCTCTTGCTGCGGAGCATGGCTCTAGGTGCACGGACTTCAGTAGTTGTGGCTCACGGGCTTAGTTGCTCCGCGGCATGTGGGATCTTCCCAGACCAGGGCTCGAACCCATAGCCCCTGCATTGGCAGGTGGATTCTTAACCACTGTGTCACCAGGGAAGTCCTGATTTGCAGTCTTGAGTGTGGGGTGTGTAGGGCTGGCCAATAGGCTGGAGATTCAGGAAGGATTCCTCTGTTACAGTCTTGAGGCAGAACTCCTTCTCTGAGAAACTGCAGATTTTGCCCTAAAGCCTTCAGCTGATTGGATGAGGCCCACCCACATTAGCAAGGTCAATCTCTCTGTTTTTCACTCTGTGGGATCTTGATGAAGTCAGAACTAAGTTGTAATGTTGTCCAAACTTGAAGGAGCACATGTTGAGAAGAGCAGTATAAACGTTTGACTGGCAAATGACTGAGCAGTACCAACGACTAAAAGGATAAGGGAGACAGAAGTGCAGGAATTGACTCTCCTGTAGTTACTGGATGGGGCACGGCTAGAAAGCTGGACTCCAGACCCCTTGCCCAATTCATTGTCTGGTAAGCTTCTAGTTCCGACCCCTGCAGCAGTCTCCTGCCTGGGCCTCCTGCCTCTGTTCCCAACCTCACGAAGTGGCTCAGATCCAAGGCTACATGAGGGCCTCTTTAATCCCACCTCCTCAGAGAGAATGTCATTGGTCAACAATTATTCTCACCACTTCACCCTTGTTTTATGTTTTCATTGTTTTTATTGAAGGGTATCTAATTTTGATAGGCTCTATTTTCTAGGAATGAACCCAATTATTTGAAATTCAGTTCAAAAATCTGCATAACAGCAAGAAAAACTATGGAACATCGATTGAGCAACGTTTACATACCAGTCATTGACCTCACTCATCACTGTTCCTGAGAACTCCCATAAACAAAGGTGTTATTACTCCCTGTTCAGAGGTTAGAAAACAGAGACAGTGAGGTTTGTGCTTTGTCCCCGGCCTCTCAGAAGGAAACGGTTCAGTCTAAAGTGATCTTAGGATCATCTTCGTTCTTGTTTTCTTTTTTACGGAGGTATAGTTGATTTACAATATTATGTAAGTTTCAGGTGTACAAGGGATCATCTTGGTTCTTAAATGTCTGTATTCCCTTCTGGAAGCTGGCTAGGCCTAAGGCTCATGTTAATCATGCTTCTTGTTTGTTGAAGCCTATCACATGGCCATCACTCTGCAATGCATCTTAGCTAAAATAATCTAAAACATGTCTCAGGTGCAGTGAAAGTGCTGG
Organism: Aethalodelphis obliquidens; assembly: GCF_003676395.1. Lineage (NCBI taxonomy): Eukaryota > Metazoa > Chordata > Mammalia > Artiodactyla > Delphinidae > Aethalodelphis > Aethalodelphis obliquidens. The sequence continues at coordinate 3,636,680 of NW_020838012.1, forward strand.
TGGCTCTCAGAGTCACATCTCATAGGGCTGGGAAACTCTTCCCGAGGAAGCTCACATCTGCAGACATCAGCTCCACTGTGCACCATGCTGGCTTTTCTACATCTCTGCATTCTAGAGCTGCTTACATACAGAAATGTGCCAAGAAAATGTACACAGAGTGTTTTGGAAAAGCAAACATTTGTGCAAAAATGATGCTTTTCAGTTTTTTCTGTGTGACTGGTTGCTTTCTTTGGAAGGTAATTTTTACACTGAGTATGGTTAGCACAGAACATCAAAGGTCTCACAATCTCAGTTAATCCCTCAGTCAGCATTTCTACTGAGTTATAAATATTGCATGCACATTCCCAAACCAATTTTGTCTTTCTGGCATTTTCCTGAAAGATTAAGTTCCATTGCTAATGTCAATCATCTGTTTCTTTGACATATTATCATTCAGATCTTCCTTTATATGCAAAGATGAGCAGTCCCTCCTGTGATGAGCTGGTCACAGCTATTTCTGAGATTGAAAAAAGACGATATCATGTAGGGATTAAATGTGTGAGCTGGGGGGCCAGACGGAAGCTCAGAATCCCATCTCTGCTTCTTATTGAAAACAGCTCAATCTCTCTAGTCTTAGTGTACCTATCAGTTAAATAAGGATCATAATAATTGTACCTAGTTCTTAGGGTTTTAGTGGAGATTAAAGGCAATCATGTACTCACATTGCTTAGCACAATGCCTGGCACATAGTAAATCTAGAATAAATATTAGCTAAAATTATTTTCCCAGTCATTCCTATCAATTCAGAAGCCAGAGTACTTACATACATACAGACGTCTTGAGAAATCTTAAATCAGTTTTATGAATTAATGTCTAATTCAATTCAGTGAACACTTGGTGACCATTCCTAGGACGCCAGGCACTCAGCTGGGTGCTGAGAGTATGGGTTGACTCATCATGAACCCTGTTTTCAGGAAGCTCACAGCCCATAGGCAAGGCAGTTATAGAAACACCTGATTACACAGTGCATGTACAATGACACAGGGACAGAGGGATGCAGTAGTTGCAGCAGGAGCACAGGTGTGGCACCAGGTAGCTCTGAGTGGACCCCAAGGAGAGAACACACAGGGTAAGGGCACCCAGGCAGCATGCAGACTCTTCCTTCTACCCCTTGTTCAGGGCATCATCAGCTCCTACCCAGTTAACCTTTACATGTTTCTTGCCTCTCTGTACAACTGCAGTGTCCCAGTTCCAATGCCCATTAACTCTGGCCTGGCCTATTGCAATGGTCCTCATGTGGTCTCCAGCTTATTCGTGCCCAATCTGTTGAAAAATAAAAAACAAGTCCTGACTTAGTAAGGAGAGACTTTGTTCCAAATGATAATTGCTAAGCGAGGAGTGTGAAATGAACTATAGCAATAGGGAGAATGCTCTGACCGTGAGATCTGTGGCCTATTGGACCGTGTGGCAGAGAATGTTCTGAGGATTCAGTCTGCTTTCAGGAGGGGTTTAAGGAGGGGCTGCTTGCTGGCTCAGGCTGATGGGGACAAAGCTCACCTTATCCAAAATTTGATTAACAAACCCTGTGTTCTGATTGAGCAGTGAGGACAAAACAGTTCAGCTAATTATTTATGAGGCAAAAATGGGAATCTGGAGGGTCTGTGTCTGGCCTTGCCAGAGGTAAATGCAGGGTGTCAACGAGTCTTATCTAAGTCACATGGGGACTTCTTTGCAGTTAGTAAGTGTTTCCAGAACACAAAGGAATTTCTAAAGCTTCCCCATTTTCCAGGAACACAGGGCTCGGGTCAAGTTCAGCATTGTCACCATCCTCTATCAGCTACAAGAACTTTTTCTCTGAATGATGCGTGTGACCAGGTGGCCCTTTGTGTAGCACAGCTCAGTGGCTCTCATCAGATGGCCCTTGCTTACCTCTCCTGCTGAATCTCTGGTTTCCGGCTCCAGCAATACCAAACTGCTCATGGTTTCAGGCCTACACCACATAGCTTCCAAACTCTGGGTCTTTGTTCATACTGTCCTTTGTGCCTGCAATGCCATCTCCCCCTTTACTTGATGACACCTAAACTCCTAATTATCCTCAAAGTCTCAGATGAGGCAACATCTTCAGGAGACCTCCCCCAGCCCTGCACTGGTTTGGGTACTTTTTGGTGTTCCTGTAGCATTCTGAACTTATAGCTTTTGGTGTAATGATTGCTTTTGTGTCTTTAGTGTCAGGGACTATATTATAAACCTTATGAGTGAACATTTGTTTAGTGTGTGCCTGATTCTCTGCCCAGTGCTATAAACTCACTTATTTGTTAATCTTTGTCTTTCAGACAAGAATACTGAGATTAGGAGGATAAGCAACTTGCCAGCTATCATGCAGAGACTTTGAAGAGAATGGATATGCCAACATGAAGATTATTTCAGAATCCTCTCTCTAGAGTTCTCTTACAGTTTGCCTGGTAGTGACAGAACGTTTGAGCTCAGCGGGATTGTGTTGTTCATCCAGGTCACTGTCACCAATGTACCGGTATTTAACCTTTGGGAGGTAGAAGACACAGAGCTCTTTGTGCTTGAACAATATTGTTTTTTCTAGATCCTGTTGAGGTTTTGCAACAGTGAGCTTATCATCTTCAGTAGTGTAGCACTCAAGTTAACTAGTATGTGCGGTCAGCATGGCCCCAGAAAGCTGGTACTTTTATTCAGAATTCTGAGTAATATGTTAAGAAGATGCTTAGCTTTCACTCCCAGAGAAAGTTTCCTGGTGCTTCAGAGGCTCCTCCCTTGTCTCATTCTTGATCCTCTAATAGTGGCAAAAGGAGGGCTCTTTGGCCTTAAGAATGGCAAAGGCCTACTGAGAAATCCAGCAATCATTCATTTATCCAGTCATGCAATTAATTATTGACTCATTCATTTGGTACCTCAACCAATATTTATTAAACACTTAATTTGTGCCAGGTACTATCAGAGGCTCTGGGGATGAAGAGAAGAATAGGATGTGATTCCTATTTTCAAGGAATTTATAAACTTCTAGATGAATCAGTCAGGTAAACAAGGAAGCAATAAAATGATATTAGTGCTGAGTTAGAAATAATGCTGGGGCAAAAGAAAGGAAAAATGGACTGTAATTCCTCAAAGCATTATTTACAGTAATTATCGTCTCCCTGACTATTCCAGGTCTCATGTCACTCAGTAATTATAAAGCTTGAAGCCAAATCACTAATCAGATTCTACCGAGAGGCAATGCCATTCAATCAAAACACTCTTATAATTTTGCAGGTTTAAGTCTGTCAACTGAAAAATAAGCACAACCTAAGAGTTGAGGATTATGTCTTAATCAGCAAATTTACTGAGTATTGAAGCCGAAGATACAGCCTCTCAGATAGCTCTGAGGAACTGTTCTGAAGAGGTAAGGGCGGAGCCAGGATACAGAGGAGTTTTGCAAAAAACACCCCCAAACCACTAGGTACTCAGAACATCTGAAGATTGCTGCTAATTAAAAAGAACCAGACATGTTAAATTAATGAACTTAATGCTTTTCTATGGGAAGATCCAAGTGTCTGGGCTTATTGAAATTATCCTTTGATATGCACCTTACCTATCTAGGGTCAGTATCCTGTTTTTTTCCATCCTGAATTCCCCTCAGGATATACTGTCAGGGGCCACTGCAATGGCTGATACTTGATGACCTCAACATCCTTTGTTTACTGAAATGGCAGGTGACACTTTTTGTCCACAAGTCTGCATGTATAGATTGCACATACAGCAAAAAATTATAGGAGTATACTTTGGATCATTAATAAAACTTGAGACACTGGGTTGAACAGAGAACATGAGTGCTGATTGCTGAGTCTGAAAAATAGTAAATGTCAGAGTATCAGCAATGAAATTGTCAGCCACAGAGTCTTGATAAAAATACTAACCTAGAAATTTGTTTTGCTTCCCTGTCTACTGCAGGTGTCTTTGTTTTGCTTCCCTGTCTACTGCAGGTGGTTGACAGGATGTAACTCTGAAAGGCTTTCTTAGGAAATTTTTGTTTCTCTTGTTTGTTTGTTTTTCTCTTCCTGTGCCTCCACACAAGGCTCTGTGACCTGGTGCCACCTGCCTCATATCCAAGAGCCCACAGAAAGGCTGCCCTTTTTTGGTAGAAGGCTTCTGGGGCATATTGACTTACAAAGGAAATAGCTTGTGAAAGAAAAGTGCATGCAAGTACAGGAAACGTCTTTTTTCTCATCTAATTTTTATTCAGATGAGAACAAAATATGGTAACTTATTCCAACTGCCAGTGTTGTTTGCAAGATGGCCATATTTTTGCTGAGCTAGTGAATCTCTGCAGGACTCTGGTGAGGTCCCAGCACCACTTATTGGAGCCTCTTTCTCTTCTCACCAAGTGAGGACAGTAGTAGTTTTCTTCCCCTGGGAAGATAAGTTTATATTTGTGAAGTTCAGCAAAACTATAAATGATCCAACTTGGGGAAAATGAAAAAAAAAATGATAATATAGTATACTATCTAAAGTTATGTAATTAACTCACTAACCCTGTGAGTTAATTCTTTACTTTTCTTATCAGAAAGGCACCACAGTGGATGTCGATGGTGTCTGGAAGTTCTTATAGCTCTTATACTTACTAGCCAAGGGACTTGGATTAATTTCTTTTTAAAATTAATTAATTAATTATTTAGTTTTGGCTGCATTGGGTCTTTGTTGTTGCATGCGGGCTTTCTGTAGTTGAAGCGAGGAGGGGCTACTCTTCGTTGTGGTGCACAGGCTTCTCATTGCGGTGGCTTCTCTTGTTGTGGAGCATGGACTCTAGGCACATGGGCTTCAGTAGTTGTGGCACGTGGGCTCAGTAGTTGTGGCGCACGGGCTTAGTTGCTCTGCGGCATGTGGGATCTTCCCAGACCAGGGCTTGAACCCGTGTCTCCTGCATTGGCAGGGGAATTGTTAACCACTGCGCCACTAGGGAAGCCCTGGGTTAATTTCTTAACCTCATTTTCCTCCTACTTGAAATAACACCTTTAACAGTTGTAGGATTAATTGTGGTTAGAGACCAAGGATGCTGCTAAACATCACTAGATGCCAGTAGCATACCCCCCTCCCTGATTATGACGATCAAAAATGTCCCCAGATGTTGCTGGGGGTTCAAAATCATCCTTGACTGAGAACCATAACTATAGAAAAAGATGCCCTGGACTCAGAAGGGGAAGGATGGCTACTTCTGGCTAGTCTACCTACTAATTCTAAATTTTGCTTTTCTCGCTTTTAAAAAGTAGGGGTTAGGCAAGATTATCTTTAAGATGCTTTCTAACTTTAGCAAGATGAGATTCTATGGAAGGAAGAAAAAAAGATGATGAAGATTTAGGAAGACATGCAGCGAAGGCCAGGGAAATTGGCTAAGATAGGAAGAGGTCAGGTAAGTTCTGTACTTCTGAGAAAAGTTAAGAGTACACACCACCAATTAGACAAAATTGCTAACCTAACTTAACTAACTAGGGAAATAAGGGTCAGAAATCCAGACCAGGAATCAGGACTCCTACAGATGATGGAGATGTTAATGATGATGATAATGGTGGTGGTGGTGATGGAAATGACACAGCAGCTAACATTTATTGAGCACTAAATATGGACCATGCTCCCAGGCCAGAAAGTGGGTGACAGAAGGTTGGCATATAGACTCGGGTGGGATATGATGGTAGGAGTCATAGAGAGAAGCTGCAAGAACCAGACTGCTCTCAGATCTGGAGTAGGTCAGAGCCAAGGGAGATGTGCTCTGGAGATGTGCACACGTTTTACATGGTCCTTTGTGAAGCCACTTCAGTTTCTCTTGGGTGTTTGGTGCTGAGCAAATGAATCCCATTATTAACTTTTTCCTTCATCAGATCCTCTTCACTTGGCTTTTAAGAAGATCAGTATGTTAGGCTGGAGTTGTGACCAAGGAGGAAATTTTGAGTCTCCAAATTCTCTGTACACCACAACTTGTGCTTTGGATAATGACCTGTTCTCTGCATCCCTAACCCAATAGTTTAAGTAGAATAGTAGACTAGTCTAAGTAAGTAATGGGGGGCTGGGAATAAAAATTCAACACAATGAGGTAAGAGTGATTTTCTTTTTCTATAGTAAAAGAGGAATTGAAATATTTCCAATGGCAATGGAATGAGTATATGCAGTAGCACAGTTGAAATACTAATATTGTCTGGATAGGTGGGTCATTGGGAATTAGTTTTGGAAAATAAAGTGAGTCAATAACAATAATGTCTAAAGTAGTTTTTGGCCTTTTCCTGAGAAGCATATTAGTGATTTCTAGTATCACATTTCCCTCGTATTCCCTTATTCTATATTATCAGATTAATAGAGAGGATACACAATTCTTAAGGGTGAGTGTGGCAGGGGTCATGGGGAGGATAGTAAGTTTCTGGACATACTGAGCTATATATAATCCAGAAAAAAATATCTATGTATGTATGCACATATGTATGTATGCATCTATTTCTAAAATAACTACAGATTTTATTTCCACTTTTTAATAATGGTAATTTATTGTTACAAATTAAGAATTTTGAAAACAATTTCATTCTCAGAATTAAGAATAATCTTTGGATAAAATTTTTCCATGAAGCGTCATTTCCCCATAATCCCATCCAGGTTGGGAGCTCACCTTAGTTGAAGCTCACCTGATGCATTTATAATTCTTCCAGTCAGTGTGCAGTAACCCATCCAGAAGAGTTTTACTAAGAACCTTATGCTATATGTGCTTGTAAATGCTAACCCATCAGAATTCCTTTCAGAAGGAAATAATAATGAATTAGTTTTGCAAGCAGTGAAGAAAAGAAACGATGACTGTGAAGGGTGTAATCCAAACGCAAACAAATAGGAAATATGTACTTTCCTCCTACTCACTTTTTAAAAAATGTCTTAAAAACCAAGTATATTAATTAAAAGCACCTAAGTATGCATCTTGATTTGACAGTGTGATCAGAGGAGAAACACACTAAATGTATAGATTTAGAACTAATATGGTTTTAAATACATTTCAATCAGCTCAACATTTCCCCTCCGACTCACTAATCAGACTGAGAAATAGATATGGAAATAGTTGGAACTCTCATAGGAATACTAAGTAACTTAGTGGCATGGTCTCTACTAGCCTTATACTATACTAGAAAATAATATTAAAGTTTTACTATCAGTATTTATGAAGTGCCTCCTATCTTTAAGATAATTCATCATATGAATGCTTTCACTTGTCACCTACCGGCAACTAAAGTCATTTCAAATCAAAAGACGAACAGAATATTTGCTTGGGCCTGGTTGAATTCTGAGACCTGAAAATTAAGGTTTTCAGTGTCTTCTTATTGTATAACAATAAAGCCTGTCATTCACCGCTTTCCATGCTTTGTTCCAGACCTATCTTTTTGACCTGCTACTTCTTCAGAAATGACCTCCAAATATATATTTTTGGTTCTATCTTCCATCCTCTCTTCATGCCCATCATATTCTAGCCAAGCTGAGAATTTTCTTCCTCTATCTCTTTGCCAGTATATTCTCTCTTGCTTAGAAGTTCCATTCCTTCATCTCCAACTGTGAAATCCTTTGCATACATGACACCCTCATCCAACATTACATCTTTTTTTGAGGTCTCTCATGATCCCTCCTGTTGGGCATGTTTTCCCCTCTTTTCTAAGCAAGTGAGGCTGGTATCATATCTTGCACCATGCCTAGCCCAGAGTGCCGTACAAGGTATGAGCACATTAAACACTGATTGAATGGGTTGTACGTGGAATGATTGTAGAAGAGGCCAGCAGAGTTGTATTTGCATCTCTTGTGGGAGAATGTGGGAGGAGAAGGAATAAATCAGTCTTGGCTCAGTCAAGGTTAAGGCTAAGCTGCTGAAGAAAAAGACCCAAATAAACAATATGCAGTGGCTTGCAACAGACTAGAGCTTGACAACAGTCTCCCTGAATGAGGCTGTGGGGTGGCTCTGTTCTATACAGTCATTCAGGGACATGGTTTGCTTCCATCATTTTCCTCCCTTTCCCAGGGCACTGGCTTATCTGGAAGGCTGAAGCTGCATCTCAGGCATCGCTGTGTTCAATTAGCACAAAGGGGTAACACAGCAAGTCAAGGTAAAAATAGCTTCCTACTAACGAAGTGCAGCAGAGTTTGCATACATCACTTCTGCTTGCACTCCACTGGTGAGAAATTTAGTCATATGGCCACATTTAGCTGCAACTGTGTGTGGCTATAACCTTTAGTTTCTGTACTGTGCCCAGGAAAAAGAGGAGGATGCATTTGGTGAGGAGGGTAACTGTGAGGCTACTTCCTTCAGGAACTAGGTGTCGAGCCCAGGGAGGATCTGATTGCACTTATGTAGGTCCATGCTCTCTCAGGGCCTGGACTCCCTGTGACTTTCTGTGAATCAGAAATCCTGGAGAGGAAAGAGAAAATGCCAAAATGTAATGTTTGCATTTAGCTTCGAAGGGAGCAAACATTAAAAAAAATAACATCAAGGACTTCCCTGGTGGTGCTGCAGTTGGGACCCCGCTTCCACTGCAGGGAGCGCAGGTTCAATCACTGGTCAGGGAACTAGGGTCCTGCATGCCACGTGGTGTGGCCAATAAAAACCCCAAACTGAAACAACAAACAAAAAATCAGAAATGTGTAATGACACAAAGTTATACAACATAATGGGACATTCTTCACATTTGGGGGTGAGAATGGAGAAAGGCAGTGAAAGAGAAAGAGCAATGAGGACCAAATGCATTTCTTCTCCCACCCTGTGCTACGAGGAGCAACTTGGTGGAAGCAGAGGATTGATTTCAGTCCCTCTTTATTGTATTCCCAACCTCATTGATCAAAGCCTAACACTAATCCATGAAAACTGCTGAGAAGACTTGTTCATATTTTTCTGAGGAGCCATAAAAAATTTAAAAGTGTTAACATGCTGAAGACTTACACAGATCGTTGCAATAACAGAGATAAAGGAAAATTTTAAGCATTGTGAAGGAGCTAGAGAATCGAAAGTAACCAGTGACAACCCAATTGGAAGTGTCACTTCCACTGTGTGAGTTAGGATGTGCCATGGAGCCAACAGCAGTTTCCCGTGGACATTTCTGGCCTGTGGTGGAGGTGAGAGCATTTGCAGGGCGCCATTTAATAAACTTTTTATAAATTGCAGGAGCAATACTAGACAATGTTAAGAGCTTTATTTATTTCTATAGAATATAATAAAATCTGTAATATCTTTGCCTGAAATTGTGTCAGTTCAGAGAACAGAGCGAGCTTCTATTATTGTGTGTGCAGGAAACCAAATGAGGAACAGGTGTCCACAGATGGAATTTGGAAGAAAAGCCATATTTTCAGAATAAAAAAATATTTTTATCTCTCTTGAAAGAGAGACTACATAACAAATAAAATACTTTAAAATCATAAATATTTCCTCATCCTAAAAATGACCTCAGACATAGAACAGAAATTCTAAGAGACGAGAAGGATCAGTAAAGTGCATATTTAAAAACAATAAAAACTCAAGGCTCAAGGAATTGAGATTTTATTTTTGATATGAAAGAGAAATTACTTTAACGGGAGACTGGAGAGGCTAAGAATGGAAAATGACATGGTAAAATGACAGTTTTCAGGAAATCAGTGTTCTCATTTCATTGACACATTTGTGCACATTTTCTGACCTGAACTCAAAGTGTAAGAGGCAGCAGGTTTATGAAGCAGAAACCTTGAAGGACATAATGGTTTCTGGACTAACTATGTGCTTCCAGTTTCTGAATCTTCTCTACACTGTTTCTGTCTTCTGAAATGCCCCCTTCACATCCTTTCCATGTCTCATTCTATCCTTTCTTCCATCCTCTATACATTCATCACAACTTTGCCCACAGAGATTTTGAACTCATAACATTTACTAACCGTAACATCCACTCAGTGGTTATGATTTGCTTCATTGCATTGTTAGTTTTAGAAGTGCTTGTCCAATCTCCCCTCATTTATGGTGCCTCACCCCCACCCTCATGAAGTCAGGAGCCAGACAAGAATCAGTTTCAGTGATGCATGTGGGAAATCATGAGAGTTAGATAAAACAGTGAGTGTGAGGAAGGAGAAACATGATGGGTTTAAGACACTGAACCTGTCCACTAAGTATAGGTATCTATTTTACTGAACAAACACTGATATTGAGATTACTATGTGCCAGGCTCTGACAATTGACAAACAATAACTCATTTAACACTCATGGTGAGCCAAGAAATAGGCACAGTACTTCTGAATAGACACTATCCTCTCCAAATCCTATTCCTGGAAACCATTTAGTGTTATTATTTCCCAGCTGGCACAAGAACTTGGGGGTGTCTTTCCTCCCATCTTCAACCTCCTAACTTTCTTGAGACAAAATTATATATACTCAGACTAAATTTTGTATACCCAGGAAACTCTTGTGCCTCTTTATTGGCCCTGCCAAGCCAATATCTGTCTCCTAGGAGGAAAAGAAACAGAACTATTATTTTCTCTGCTGAAACTCCCCAGATATGCCTATATCACCAGTTTCCCCCAATGCTGAAGGAATGGGTAGTGGGGGATTTAATTCTTATCATAATCAAGTTCTCTTGTGCTGGGAAGAGAATACTTTTCTGATTCACTGGATCTTCTTTTCCCAGATTCATGGGCTTTGGGATCCGACTGCTTGGGTTCAAATCCCAGCTTGGCCACTAAATAACTGTTTAACATTCATCTGTAAAATGTGAATTATTACTACCACTCCATTAGTTGTTGTAAGTATTAAGTGAATACTTACACATCAAGAGTTTAGGACAGAGCCTCATCCACCAGAGGGCAGACAGCAGAAGCAAGAAGAACTACAATACTGCAGCGTGTGGAACAAAAAACACATTCACAGAAAGATAGACAAGATGAAAAGGCAGAGGGTTATATACCAGATGAAGGAACAAGATAAAACCTCCCAAAAACAACTAAATGAAATGGAGATAGGCAACATTCCTGAAAGAGAATTCAGAATAATGATAGTGAAGATGATCCAGGACCTCAGAAAAAAAATGGAGGCAAAGATCGAGAAGATGCAGGAAATGTTTAGCAAAGACCTAGAAAAATTAAAGAACAAACAAACAGAGATGAACAATACAATAACTAAAATGAAAACTACACTAGAAGGAATCAATAGCAGAATAACTGAGTCAGAAGAACGGATAAGTGACCTGGAAGACAGAATAGTGGAATTCACTGCTACGGAACAGACTAAAGAATAAAGAATGAAAAGAAATGAAGACAGCCTAAGAGACCTCTGGGACAACATTAAACACAACAACATTCGCACTATAGGGGTCCCAGAAGGAGAAGAGAGAGAGAACGGACCAGAGAAAATATTTGAAGAGATTATAGTCGAAAACTTCCCTAACATGGGAAAGGAAATAGTCAATCAGGTCCAGGAAGCACAGAGAGTCCCATACAGGATAAACCCAAGGAGAAACACACTGACACACATAGTAATCAAATTGGCAAAAATTAAACACAAAGAAAAATTATTGAAAGCAGCAAAGGAAAAATGAAAAATAATATACAAGGGAACTCCTATAAGGTTAACAGCTGATTTCTCAGCAGAAACTCTATGATCCAGAAGGGAGTGTCATGATATACTTAAAGTGATGAAAGGGAAGAACCTACAACCAAGATGACTCTACCCGGCATGGATCTTATTCAGATTTGATGGAGAAATCAAAAGCTTTACAGAAAAGCAAAAGTTAAGAGAATTTAGCACCACCAAACCAACTCTACAACAAATGCTAAAGGAACTTCTCTAAGTGGGAAACACAAGAGAAGAAAAGGGCCTACAAAAACAAACCCAAAACAATTAAGAAAATGGTCACAGGAGCATACATATCAATAATTACCTTAAACGAGAATGGATTAAATGCTCCAACCAAAAGACACAGGCTTGCTGAATGGATACAAAAACAAGACCCATATATATACTGTCTACAAGAGACACACTTCAGACCTACGGACACATACAGACTGAAAGTGAGGGGATGGGAAAAGATATTCCATGCAAATGGAAATCAAAAGAAAGCTGGAGTAGCAATACTCATATCAGGTAAAATAGACTTTAAAATAAAGAATGTTACAAGAGACAAGGAAGGACACTACATAATGATCAAGGGATCAATCCAAGAAGAAGATATAACAATTATAAATATATATGCACCCAACATAGGAGCACCTCAATACATAAGGCAACTGCTAACAGCTATAAAAGAGGAAATTAACAGTAACTCAATAATAGTAGGGGACTTTAACACCTCACTTACGCCAATGGACAGATCATCCAAACAGAAAATGAATAAGGAAACAGAAGCTTTAAATGACACAATACACCACATAGGGCTTCCCTGGTGGTGCAGTGGTTGAGAGTCCTCCTGCCGATGCAGGGGACACGGGTTCGTGCTCTGGTCCGGAAAGATCCCACATGCCGCGGAGTGGCTGGGTCCGTGAGCCATGGCTGCTGAGCCTGCACATACGGAACCTGTGCTCCACAATGGGAGAGGCCACAACAGTGAGGGGCCCGCGTATGGGAAAAAAAAAAAAAAAAAGGAAATAGACCACATAGATTTAATTGATATTTATAGGACATTCCAACCAAAAACGGCAGGTTACACTTCTCAAGTGCAAATGGAACATTCTCTGGGATAGATCACATCTTGGGTCACAAATCAAGCCTCAGTAAATTTAAGAAAACTGAAGTCACATCAAGCATCTTTTCTGACCACAATGCTATGAGATTCGAAATGAATTCCAGGGAAAAAATGTAAAAAACTCAAACACATGGTGGCTAAACAATATGTTACTAAATAACCAAGAGATCACTGAAGAAATCAAAGAGGAAATCAAAAAATACCTAGAGACAAATGACAATGAAAACACGACAGTCCAAAACCTATGGGACGCAGCAAAAGCAGTTCTAAGAGGGAAGTTTATAGCTATATAAGCCTACCTCAAGAAACAAGAAAAATTGTAAATAAACAATCTAACCATACACCTAAAGGAACTAGAGAAAGAAGAACAAACAAAACTCAAAGTTAGCAGAAAGAAAGAAATCATAAAGATCAGAGCAGAAATAAATGAAATAGAAACAAAGAAAACAGTAACAATGTTACTGAAATGAAGGAAACAATAACAAAGATCAATAAAATTAAAAGCTGGTTCTTTGAGAAGATAAACAAAATTGATAAACCATTAGTCAGAATCATCAAGAAAAAGAGGGAGAGGACGCAAGTCAATAAAATTAGAAATGAAATAGGAGAAGTTACAACAGACACTGCAGAAATACAACGCATCCTAAGAGACTACTACAAGAAACTCTGTGCCAATAAAATGGACAACCTGGAATAAATGGACCACTTCTTAGAAACCTATAACCTTCTGAGACTGAACCAGGAAGAAACAGAAAATATGAACAGACCAATCACAAGTAATGAAATTGAAACTGTGACTAAAAATCTTCCAACAAACAAAAGTGCTGGACCAGATGGCTTCACAGGTGAATTCTATCAAACATGTAGAGAAGAGCTAACACCCATCCTTCTCAAACTCTTCCAAAAAATTGCAGAAGAAGGAACACTCCCAAACTCATCCTCTGAGGACACCATCACCCTGATACCAAAACCAGACAAAGATACTACAAAAAAAGAAAATTATCGACTAATATCACTGATGAATATAGATGCAAAAATCCTCAACAAAATAGTAGCAAACAGAATCCAACAACACATTAAAAGGATCATACACCATGATCAAGTGGGATTTACCCCAGGGATGCAAGGATTCTTCAATATATGCAAATCAATCAATGTGATACACCATATTAACAAACTGAAGAAGAAAAACCATATGATCATCTCAATAGATGCAGAAAAAGTTTTTGACAAAATCAACACCCATTTATGATAAAAACTCTCCAGAAAGTGGGCATAGAGGGAACCCACCTCAACATAATAAAGGCAATATATATCAAACCCACAGCAAACATCATTCTCAATGGTGAAAAACTGAAAACATTTTCTGTAAGATCAGGAATGAGACAAGGACGTCCACTCTCACCACTATTATTCAACATAGTTTTAGAAGTCCTAGCCACGGCAATCAGAGAAGAAAAAGAAATAAAATGAATACAAATTGGAAAAGAAGAAGTAAAACTGTCACTGTTTGCAGATGACATGATACTATACATAGAGAATCCTAAAAATGCCACCAGAAAACGACTAGAGCTAATCAATGAATTTGGTAAAGTTGCAGGATACAAAATTAATGCACAGAAATCTCTTGCATTCCTATATACTAATGATGAAAAATCATTAGTCAAGCAAAATTAATTAATTAATCAAGCAAAATTAAGGAAACACTCCCATTTACCATTGCAACAAAAAGAATAAAATAACTAGGAATAAACTTACATAGGGAGACAAAAGACCTGTATGCAGAAAACTATAAGACACTGATGAAGGAAATTAAAGATGATAGCAACAGATGGAGAGATATACCACGTTCTTTGATTGGAAGAATCAATATTGTGAAAATGACTATACTACCCAAAGCAATCTACAGATTCAATGCAATCCCTATCAAATTACCAATGTCATGTTTTATGGAACTAGAACAAATCATCTTAAAATTTGTATGGAGACACAAAAGACCCCGAATAGCCGAAGCAGTCTTGAGGGAAAAAAAACAGAGTTGGAGGAATCAGACTCCCTGACGTCAGGCTATACTACAAAGCTACAGTATTCAAGACAATATGGTACTGGCACAAAAACAGGAACATAGATCAATGGAACAAGATAGAAAGCCCAGAGATAAACTCACACACCTATGGTCAACTAATCTATGACAAAGGAGGCAAAGATATACAATGGAGAAAAGACAGTCTATTCAATAAGTGGTGCTGGGAAAACTGGACAGCTACATGTAAAAGAATGAAATTAGAATACTCCCTAACACCATACACAAAAATAAACTCAAAATGGATTCGAGACTGAAATGTAAGACAAGATACTATAAAACTCTTAGAGGAAAACATAAGAAGAACACTCTTTGACATAAATCACAGCTAGATCTTTTTGGATCCACCTCCTAGAGTAATGGAAATAAAAGCAAAAGTAAACAAATGGGACCAAACGAAACTTCAAAGCTTTTGCACAGCAAAGGAAACCATAAACAAGACCAAAAGACAACCCTCAGAATGGGAGAAAATATTTGCAAATGTATCAACATACCAAGGATTAATCTCCAAAATATATAAACAGCTCATGCAGCTCAATATTAAAGAAACAAACAGCACAATCCAAAAATGGGCAGAAGACCTAAATAGGCATTTCTCCAAAGAAGACATACAGATTGCCAACAAACACATGAAAAACTGCTGAACATCACTAATTATTAGAGAATTGTAAATAAAAACTACAATGAGGTATCACCTCACACCAGTTAGAATGCACATCATCAGAAAATGTACAAACAACAAATGCTGGAGAGGGTGTGGAGAAAAAGGAACCCTCTTGTACTGTTGGTGGGAATGTAAATTGATACAACCACTATGGAGAACAGTATGGAGGTTCCTTAAAAATCTAAAAAGAGGATTACCATATGATACAGCAATCCCACTACTGAGAATATACCTAGAAAAAACCATAATTCAAAAGACACATGCACCCCAATGTTGATTGCAGCACTGTTTACAATAACCAGGTCACGGAAGCAACCTAAATGCCCATCAACAGATGAATGGATAAAGAAGATGTGGTAAATATGTACAGTGGAATATTACTCAGCCTTAAAAAGGATCAAAATTGAGTCATTTGTTGAGACGTGGATGTATCTAGAGACTGTCATACAGAGTGAAGTAAGTCAGAAAGAGAAAAACAAATATCGTATATTAATGCATGTATGTGGAACCTAGAAAAATGGTACAGATGAACCAGTTTGCAGGGCAGAAGTTGAGAGACACAGATGTAGAGAACAAACGTATGGACACCAAGGGGGGAAAACCGCTGTGGCGTGAGGATGGTGGTGTGCTGAATTGGGTGATTGTGATGGACATGTATACACTGATGTTTATAAAATTGATGACTAGTAAGAGCCTGCAGTATAAACAAACAAACAAACAAACAAACAAAAAAGAGTTTAGGACAGTGCCTGACATAAAGCATCCAAAAGCTTTTAGATATTGTAATTCTTTATTATAGTTTCATAAGATTTATCTTGTTATCAAAACAAAGTTTAAAATTTGTTCAAAATATTGAAAATTCTTTATCCTTCTTTTAAACCCTCCACAGACCCTAGAACATTGTCAAACTTATAACAAGCATAGTGAAAAGCACTGAAGGAAAATGGGGAAGTCCAAATTTTGAAGGTAACCTAACCAGATTTGGGGCTCAGATCCACCATTTACTGCCTAAGTGTCAGTTTCCCCGACCAATAATTAAGATAATGGTTGATTCCTACACAACAGAGCTGTTGAGAAAATTAAATTATATGTATGTATACATATATATTAATACATCTGTATATATCTATAAATGTGTGTATATATATATATATATATAGGTAAATATGCATAGTGTATATTTATACCTGTATGTATGTGTATATAGTATTCAACAAATAGCAGTTACTTCATGATACAGTGAGGTTACATTTATTTATCCACAGCCTGAGGTCAAGAGAGAGTCAATAGAAAAAATGGCTACACATTGACATTTATGAATATAGTCTTTAGCCCGAAGAAGATGTTACTTAGTTCTGCTGGAGACCTCCAATAAGCAATTTGGACTATAGAAAAATTTTAATTATTGTGTCATGCAGGCAGATACTCCTGTTTAAAGTTCCAGGTTGGCAATATAACCAAGCTCTCGTATGCATTATAGATATGTTTTTAGATGAAGAACTTATAAAATAAGCTTTGTCTTACTATTGAAAGCTTATTTGATGTAATTTAATTTTCTGCTCTTTGAACTTCATTAAATGATATTATTTAGAAAGAAGTTTGCTGCTAACTAGAATTTATTGTCAGGACAAATCTCAGGAAGTAAAACTTATGTAACGTGGCTCTTGTGAATTTTCCCAATGATAATGTTGTATTTTTCTTTTCTGTAAAGTTTGGTAATAATCAATTTTCTAAATTTTTAGAAAAATGGATCATAAATTAATCAAAGCATAATTGTGTTTATTGATGAGACTATATTAGTTTATAGCAATCTACCATTATATTGAATATTTAAAATTAAATTTCTTATGACCCTAGGAACTAACATTTCTTGAAATGAAAATAGAAAAATGTACTCATCTGCTTATTGATCAATTCTGCTTGAGCCAGAGGTCCTGAGGTTACAGGCAGTTCTCTGGCTGTGGTTTTTCTCATCAACTGGAAGTTTAGATACCAGTAATGTGCTTGCAGTTTCTCCTTTATTTTGACCTTATTTTTTTTCTGACTTTAACTTCTTTGGTTTAATAAGAATAAATGCAGGAGAGGGAGCATGTTCTTAGGCTGATACTAGTTTATTTGTGTTCTTTCTGGTAAGAAAGAAGTAACATCCTTGAGATGATTGCAATTTGTTAATGACAGTAATATCATGTCCTAGTCTGTCATCATCCTTACCTCCTAGCATTTAGATATTGAATAAGTGTATTGCTATGAAAAGTTTATCAACAGTCACAGGAATGAAACATTGAATTCGGGAGATAGTGAAGACATAAGGAAGGTGCTATGGACTGCACTGTGTCCTTCCAAAATTCATATGTTGAAGTCCCCCAATGTTACTATACTGAGAGATAGGGACTTTATGAGGTAACTGAGGTTAAATGAGGCCAGAAGTGTGGGGCCCTAATTCCATAGGATTGGTGGCCTCATAAGAAGAGGAAGAGAGAGTGATGTCTCTCTTTCTGTATGTGCTGAGAGGAAAGGCCATGTGAGGCCATAGTGAGGAGGTGGCCAACCATAAGCTGGGAAGAGATTTCCCACCAGAAACCAAACCCTGCTGGACTTGATCTGGGACTTCCAGTCTCCACAACCATGAACAATAAATTTCTAAGTCACCCAGTCTATGATATTTTATTATGGCAGCCTGAGAAGACTCATACACAAAGAAAAGGAGATGAAGGAAGGAAAGGGACACAATTTCCTGTAGATTCGTACTCTAGGTAAAGACAAAATAAGAAATTAAGTGGATTCAGTTTGACATGTACAACTAATCAGGAGGTTTTTAAATGTCACCCTGTACACTGGAATACCCAGCAAGCAGAACAAAACTGGGGTGGGGGAGGTGGCTTTTTTATAATGTTTTCCAAGAAAATTGCAGTATAAAAGTTATGAGTGACTGCTTTGCTTACCAGAGGAGATTACAAGTCACGTTGAAGCAGATTGGCTTTGTTTTGGGAATATTTATTTGAAATGCTTTTAGCTATGATTCTATAAGAACAAAACACACCAAACAAATATCCAATATTCCAGGGTAGGTGTGTAACAGGGCAATATTCTTTGTTTGTCATAGAATTCCTAACCATTCTTTAGTTTGTGAAAGTAGAATGCAGTTCCAGGAGTAGTGGGGGATTTGAATAAGGGGTTATTTAGTCTTCCAGGAAGAGAAAGATTGCAGTCAAATACTCTTCTCCTGAGTTATAACCCCTGGAAAAAGATTGAGAACACAATTCTTCCTCTTTTGGAAATCAAGGCTATTAGATGGATTAAAAGGCCCTGGCTGAGCTCGTCTGGCAGAAGAAAATCCCGTTTCCCTAAGGGTTATTGTTCATGAAGGAGAGAGAAGTGTCATAATAGAAATTGTTACCAAACCAGGTTTGTTTAACCAGATGTGCATGAAGCCAAAATGCTGAGATGCTGACGTTTGCAAGACAGGGTTTAGAACTGGAGAGTGAGCCGAGTTGCTGTGTGAATGACAGGGTCTTGGTGCTCCGGCCAGGTGTCAAGACTGTGCCTTTGAGGTGGGAGAGCCAAGTTCAGGACATTAGTCCACCAGAGACCTCCCAGCTCCAGGCAATATCAAATGGTGAAAATCTCCCAGAGATCTCCATCTGAATTACAAGACCCAGCTCCACTCAATGACCAGCAAGCTACAGTGCTGGGCACCCTATGCCAAACAACTAGCAAGACAGGAACACAACCCCACTCACTAGCAGAAAGGCTGCCTAAAATGAACATAAGGTCACAGACATCCCAAAACACACCAGACATGGTCCTGCCCACCAGAAAGACAAGATCCAGCCTCATTCACCAGAACACAGGCACAAGTTCTCTCCACCAGGAAACTTACACAACCCACTGAACCAACCATAGCTGCTGGGGGCAGACACCGAAAACAACAAGAACTACAAAACTGCAGCCTGTGAAAAGGAGACCCCAAACACAGTAAGTGAAGCAAAATGAGTAGACAGAGAAACACACGGAAGATGAAGGGGCAAGGTAAATACCCACCAGACCTAACAAGTGAAGAGGAAATAGGCAGTCTACTTGAAAAAGAATTCAGAATAATGATAGTAAAGATGATCCAAAATCTTGGAAATACAATGGAGAAAATATAAGAAATGTTTAACAAGGAACTAGAAGAACTAAAGAGCAAACAAACAATGATGAAGAACACAATAAATGAAATTAAAAATTCTCTAGAAGGAATCAATAGCAGAATAACTGAGGCAGAAAAACAAATAAGAGATCTGGAAGATAAAATAGTGGAAATAACTACCACAGAGCAGAATATAGAAAAAAGAATGAAAAGAATTGAGGACAGTCTCAGAGAACTCTGGGCCCACATTAAATGTACCTACATTCAAATTATAGGGTTCCCAGAAGAAGAGAAAAAGAAAGGGGCTGAGAAAATATTTGAAGAGATTATAGTTGAAAACTTCCCTAATATGGGAAAGGAAATACTTAATCAAGTCCAGGAAGCACAGAGAGTCCCATACAGGATAAATCCAAGGAGAAACACACCAAGAAACATATTAATCAAACTATCAAAAATAAAATACAAAGAAAACATATTAAAAGCAGCAAGGGAAAAACAACAAGTAACATACAAGTGAATCCACATAAGGTTAACAGCTGCTCTTTCAGCATAAATGCTGCAAGCCAGAAAGGAGTGTCAGAACATATTTAAAGTGATGAAAGGGAAAAACCTACAACCAAGATTACCCTACCCAGCAAGGATCTCATTCAGATTCGACGGAGAAATTAAAACCTTTACAGAAAGGCAAAACCTTAGAGAATTCAGCAGCACCAAACCAGCTTTACAACAAATGCTAAAGGAACTTCTCTAGGCAGGAAACACAAGAGAAGGAAAAGACATAAAATAACAAACTCAAAACAATTAAGAAAATGGTAATAGGAACATACATATCGATAATTACCTTAAATGTAAATGGTTTAAATGCTCTCACCAAAAGACATAGACTGACTGAATGGATACAAAAACAAGACCCATAGGCATGCTGTCTACAAGAGACCCATGTCAGACCTAGGGACACATACAGACTGAAAGTGAGGGGATGGAAAAAGATATTACATGCAAATGGAAATCAAAAGAAAGCTGGAGTAGCAATTCTCATATCAGGCAAAATAGACTTTAAAATAAAAACTAGTACAAGAGACAAAGAAGGATACTATATCATGATGAAGGGATTGATCCAAGAAGAAGGTATAACAACTGTAAATATTTATACACCCAACATAGGAGCCCCTCAATACACAAGGCAAATGCTAACAGCCATAAAAGGGGAAATCGACAGTAACACAATCATAGTAGGGGACTTTAACACCCCACTTTCACCAATGGACAGATCATCCAAAATGAAAATAAATAAAGAAACACAAGCTTTAAATGACACATTAAACAAGATTGAAAGAAAATAGAAATCGTATCAAGTATCTTTTCCGACCACAACACTATGAGAGTAGATATCAATTGCAGGAAAAAATCTGCAAAAAATACAAACACATGGAGGCTAAAGAATACACTACTTAATAACCAAGAGATCACTGAAGAAATCAAAGAGGAAATCAAAAAATACCTAGAAGCAGGGCTTCCCTGGTGGCGCAGTGGTTGAGAGTCCGTCTACCAATGCAGGGGACAAGGGTTCGTGTCCCGGTCCGGGAAGATCCCACATGTTGCGGAGCAGCTAGGCCCATGAGCCATGGCTGCTGAGCCCGCACGTCCAGAGCCTGTGCTCTGCAACGGGAGAGGCCACAACAGTGAGAGGCCCATGTACCGCAAAAAGAAAAACAAAACAAAACAAAAACCTAGAAACAAATGACAATGAAAACACAATGACCCAAAACCTATGGGATGCAGCAAAAGCAGTTCCAGGAGGGAAGTTTATAGCAATACAATCCTACCTTAATAAACGAGAAACATCTCAAATAAACCTAACCTTTCACCTAAAGCAATTAGAGAAAGAAGAACCAAAAACCCCAAAGTTAGCAGAAGGAGAGAAATCATAAAGATCAGAGCAGAAATAAATGAAAAAGAAATGAGGAAAACAATAGCAAAGATCAATAAAACTAAAAGCTGGTCTTCAAGAAGATAAACAAAATTGATAAACCAATAGCCATACTAATCAAGAAAAAAAGAGAGAAGACTCAAATCAATAGAATTAGAAATGAAAAAGTAGAAGTAACAACTGACACTGCAGAAATACAAAGGATCATGAGAGATTACTACAAGCAACTCTATGCCAATAAAATGGACAACCTGGAAGAAACGGACAAATACTTAGAAAAGTACAACCTTCTGAGACTGAACCAGGAGGAAATAGAAACTATGAACTGACCAATCACAAGCACTGAAATTGAAACTGCGATTAAAAATCTTCCAACAAACAAAAGCGAAGGTCCGGATGGCTTCACAGGCGAATTCTATCAAACATTTAGAGAAGAGCTAACACCTATCCTTCTCAAACTCTTCCAAAATATAGCAGAGGGAGGAACACTCCCAAACTCATTCTACAAGGCCACCATCACCCTGATACCAAAACCAGAC
The DNA here is from genome assembly GCF_003676395.1 of Aethalodelphis obliquidens. Taxonomy (NCBI): domain Eukaryota; kingdom Metazoa; phylum Chordata; class Mammalia; order Artiodactyla; family Delphinidae; genus Aethalodelphis; species Aethalodelphis obliquidens. The sequence goes on from NW_020838012.1 coordinate 3,658,711, forward strand.
AAAGATGTCACAAAGAAGGAAAACTACAGACCAATGTCACTGATGAACATAGATGCAAAAATCCTCAACAAAATACTAGCAAACAGAATCCAACAGCACATTCAAAGGATCATACACCATGATCAAGTGGGGTTTCACTCAGGAATGCAAGGATTCTTCAATATATGGAAATCAATCAATGTGATACACCATATTAACAAATTGAAGACAAAAAACCATATGATCATCTCAATAGATGCAGAAAAAGCTTTTGACAAAATACAACACCCATTTATGATAAAAACCCTGAAGAGAGTAGGCATAGAGAGAACTTACCGGAACATAATAAAGGCCATATATGACAAACCCACAGCCAACATTGTTCTCAATGGTGAAAAACTGAAAGCATTTCCACTAAGATCAGGAACAAGACAAAGTTGCCCACTCTCACCACTATTATTCAACATTGTTTTGGAAGTTTTAGCCACAACAATCAGAGAAGAAAAAGAAATAAAAGGAATCCAAATTGGAAAGAAGAAGTAAAGCTGTCACTGTTTGCAGATGACATGATACTCTACATAGAGAATCTTAAAGATGCTACCAGAAAACTACTAGAGCTAATCAATGAATTTGGTAAAGTAGCAGGATACAAAATTAATGCACAGAAATCTCTTGCAGTCCTATACACTAATGATGAAATATCTGAAAGAAAAATTAAGGAAACACTCCCATTTACCATTGCAACAAAAAGAATAAAATACCTAGGAATAAACCTACCTAAGGAGACAAAAGACCTTTATGCAGAAAACTGTAAGATACTGATGAAAGAAATTAAAGATGATACAAACAGATGGAGAGATATACCATATTCCTGGATTGGAAGAATCAACATTGTGAAAATGACTATACTACCTAAAGCAATCTACAGATTCAATGCAATCCCTATCAAACTACCACTGTCATTTTTTACAGAACTAGAACAAAACATTTCACAATTTGTATGGAAACAGAAAAGACCCCGAATAGCCAAAGCAATCTTGAGAAAGAAAAACGGAGCTGGAGGAATCATGCTCCCTGACTTCAGACTATACTAGAAAGCGACAGTAATCAAGAAAGTTTGGTACTGGCACAAAAACAGAAATATAGATTAATGGAACAGGATAGAAAGCCCAGAGATAAACCCACACACATATGGTCACCTTATCTTTGATAAAGGAGGCAAGAATATACAATGGAGAAAAGATAGCCTCTTCAATAAATGGTGCTAGGAAAACTGGACAGCTACATGTAAATTAATGAAATTAATGAAATTAGAACACTCCGTAACATCATACAGAAAAATAAACTCAATATGGACTAAAGACCTGTAAGGCCAGACACTATCAAACTCTTAGAGGAAAACATAGGTAGAACACTCTATGACATAAATCACAGCAAGATCCTTTTTGACCCACCTCCTAGAGAAATGGGAATAAAAACAAGAAGAAACAAATGAGACCTAATTAAACTTAAAATTTTTGCCTAGCAAAGGAAACCATAAACAAGACGAAAAGACAACCCTCAGAATGGGAGAAAATATTTGCAAGTGAAGCAACTGACAAAGGATTAATTTCCAAAATTTAGAAGCAGCTCTTGCAGCTCAATATCAAAAACCAAACAGCCCAATCCAAAAATGGGCAGAAGACCTAAATAGACATTTCTCCAATGGAGATATACAGATTGCCAACAAACACATGAAAGAATGCTCAACATCACTAATCACTAGAGAAATGCAAGTCAAAACTACGATGAGGTATCACCTCACACCAGTCAGAACAGCCATCATCAAAATATCTACAAACAATAAATGCTGGATAGGGTGTGGAGAAGAGGGAACCCTCTTGCACTGTTTGTGAGAATGTAAATTGATACAGCCACTATGGAGAACAGTATGGAGGTTCCTTAAAAAACTAAAAATGGAACTACCATATGACCCAGCAATCCCATTACTGAGCATATACCCTGAGAAAAACCATAATTCAAAAACTGTCATGTACCACAATGTTCATTGCAGCTCTATTTACAATAGCTAGGACATGGAAGCAACCTATGTGTCAATCAACAGATGATTGGACAAAGAAGATGTGGCACATATATACAATGGAATATTACTCAGCCATATAAAGAAGTGAAACTGAGTTATTTGTAGTGAGGTGGATGGACCTAGATAGAGTCTGTTATACAGAGTGAAATAAGTCAGAAAGAGAAAAACAAATACTGTATGCTAACACATATATATGGAATCTAAAACAAACAAAAAAAAGTGGTTATGAAGAACCTAGGGACAGGACAGGAATAAAGACACAGACCTACTAGAGAATGAACTTGAGAACATGGGGAGGGTGAAGGGTAAGCTGGGATGAAGTGAGAGAATGACATGGACTTATATATACTACGAAATGTAAAATAGCTAATGGAAAGCAGCCGCATAGCACAGGGAGATCATCTTGGTGCTTTGTGATCACCTAGAGGGGTGGGATAGGGAGAGTGGGAGGGCGGGAGACCAAAGAGGGAAGAGATATGGGGATACATGCATATGCAGAAACTAACACACCATTGTAAAGCAATTATACTCCAATAAAGATGTTAAAAAAAAAGAATAAAAAAAGAAAGAGGGTTTATTCACAAGGCAGCAAAGCGAGGAGAGAAGAACAAATCTCAGATACGCCTTCCCAAGGGCAGAGGGCTAGGGTATTTGTGGAATAAAGAGTAAATAAGTAGGGCCGTCTGAGGAATGGGGAGCGTGGCTAAAGGTGATTAGAAAAAGGTGCAGTAACCGCAGTTCTGTGCAGATGTAACTAAGCTACAGTCCTCTGCACATTTAAAAGTGGAGTTGCTTAGCATGACCTGAGGGTGGAGTTTTATGCCCTCTGACGTCAAAAGATCACCAAGCGGACCCTTGCTTATGCCCATTTGTAGGGCCAGTGGTCCTAACCTGTCTTAATAGCTAAGCTCAAACTAGACACAGCTGACCCCAGTTCCTGGAAAACAACTGGGGCAACATCTTATTGTTTAGATGCTGCTTGGAGGACAAGCAAGTCTTCTGTAGATGACCTTAATTAGTGAATGCAGGTGAAATGGATTTGACTGATTGCTCACTGTTTCAGTTCCCCCATTTTTTGATCATTTCTCAGTCTTGGGGGAAGAGGGGCAATGACTGCTCTGGTCACTTTCTGCTGATAAGGGGCACAGACCTAACAAGGGATTGAGGAATGAAACTATTTAGCACTCATTTGAAAATATTCTCTTGCTCTCAGTTTGAATGTTTTGATCCCAATACTAGCTTTTTGCCAGCTGTCAAGACATTCATATGTCCAAAATAGGTAAACCACAGACAAAGATGTACCCTGAAGGGACACACAGAATGCCAGACATAAGGTGGACATTTAGGCTCTTATTTTTAGGGATTTTATCTAGGACACGATCAAGCCTGTGATCCGTGTCTTACTGTTTATGTATTAGAGGGTCTCGATCATTATCAGTTTGGAATAAGCAGCTGCTTCTTCCTTTAATACTCTGCTTCTTCTTACCCTCATGCTGCAGCATGTCAGCAGAGAGCTGCTACTTCATGCCCAGGGGACTTACAGTCAGGGCTGCTGTATGCTTTCTTTCAAGTCAATAATCTTACCAACGTCTGGGAACATGGTCTGGAAAGGATCCTGTTATATTATCACTTTCTCCTTGAGAGGAAGTTAAAGCTGAAATGACCACTGAGAATTGGGCATCAAGAGTAAAATGGAGATAAATGCTATCTTGTCCATGCAATTAGATCTTGTGTATCCTGTTATAAGGCAAACTAGGTTTTTCATAAGGTGTTTTACATGGCAAGAACCCAAGCCCACTGATTCAGCTCTGCAGTAATTCATTCAATCTACAGATATTTTTGATTGCCATGTGTAAGGAATACTCTGATTGCCCATTCTAAAAGCTTTTATTAAAACCTGTCTACCTTCATTTTCTTGCTTAGTAGAATAGTTTTGAAAAGTTTAATGTGGCTTTTAATATACATAATTCTGGCTCTAGACTCCATGAAATATCACTTCTTCTTTACTCCAAATATTTAAAAAGCATTTTAATAAACAACTGGCACTATCTCAACTTCTTATTTACATTCAAGGATGTTTCCAAGTATTGTCTGAGTAATAATAGGTTTCATAGTCACATGCAAATGCAGCTGCTGACCCAATCAGCAGGACCTTTTCCTTAGACTTGCCAGTGAAGGAGAGTTTATGCCGACTCATTCATATACTTATACGCAGTTTCCATTTTACACATTTTGCTGGAGACCGGGGCAACTAGTCAGGGTAGGGTGGGGAGAGAGGAGAGTGTCCTCCTGCGGGAAGCCAAGTGATCTAAAATGGAACTAAAATTTCTACTTCAATAGCTCCAGACTATTACCAATAGAGCTAACTAGGTTGGCCCTTGCCCTGCTGAATTGGTTTGTGTAGAAAGAGTTAGTTCTGACTCTGGTGAGTGGAAAAGTTTATTGGCCACAATGGACCATTTCCTAAGTCATGAGGTGATGGCTCTTCTGTTTAAGTTAAATCATATTTTCATATGCTCCTACAGTTGCCTGTTTTCCCTCAGTTGTAGCATTCAGAAGTCCCATGATTACCTATGTAATGTTTTCCTTCATCAACTGTGACCTCCAAGAAGGCAAAGACCTCCACACCTGCCTCACAATCCCAGTGTTTAGCACAAGAATGCAGTAAAATTTTATAGAATTTAGTTAAAATACATTTGAATTTTCTTTATAGAAATGGATGACTCAAAATGTATCAATAAGAATAATAATTTAGGGCTTCCCTGGTGGCGCAGTGGTTGAGAATCTGCCTGCTAATGCAGGGGACACGGGTTCGATCCCTGGTCTGGGAAGATCCCACATGCCGCGGAGCAACTAGGCCCGTGAGCCACAACTACTGAGCGTGCGCGTCTGGAGCCTGTGCTCCGCAACAAGAGAGGCCGCGATAGTGAGAGGCCCGCACACCGCGATGAAGAGTGACCCCCGCTCGCCTCAACTAGAGAAAACCCTCGCACAGAAACAAAGACCCAACACAGCCAAATATAAATAAAATAAATAAAATTAAAAAAATCAAAATGTATCAATAAGAATAATAATTTAAATACTCTGAGTTTATTCCATTATTACATATTTATAAAAATTGGTTTAGGTCATAGATTTTAATTACGATACAGAAAATTAAGAAAAGAATTGTCGAGTCTCGAGCTCTAGCTGGCAGCCAAGCTTACGAGCTCTGCGATCAGTGGCCGCCATCAATGTTGCTTCGCTTCTTCTGGGCTCATCTGCGCCACTCGCTCGCCACACAGTCCGCAGTCCTAAGCCGCTATCATGGTAAAGCTTGCAAAGGCCGGTAAAAATCAAGGTGACCCCAAGAAAATGGCTCCTCCCCCAAAGGAGGTAGAAGAAGATAGTGAAGATGAGGAAATGTCAGAAGATGAAGAGGATGATAGCAGTGGAGAAGAGGTTGTTATTCCTCAGAAAAAAGGCAAAAAGTCTACCACAACTCCAGCAAAGAAGATGATGGTCCCCAACAAAAAAGGTTGCAGTTGCCACACCGGCAAAGAAAGCAGTTGTCACCCCTGGTAAAAAGACAGCCGCTACGCCAGCCAAGAAGACAGTTACACCTGCCAAAGCAGTAGCAACACCTGGCAAAAAGGGAGCCACACCAGGCAAAGCATTGGTAGCAACCCCTGGTAAGAAGGGAGCAGCCGCTCCAGCCAAGAGAGCAAAGAACGGCAAGAATGCCAAGAAGGAAGACAGTGATGAGGAAGATGAAGATGACAGTGAAGAGTAGGAGGAGGAGGATGAAGAGGAGGAGGAGGATGAATTCGAGCCCACGGTGATGAAAGCAGCTGCTGCTCCTGCCTCGGATGACAAGGACGACGAGGATGAGGATGACGATGAAGACGATGATGAGGATGATGAGGATGACGAGGATGACTCTGAAGAAGAAGCTATGGAGACTGCACCAGCCAAAGGAAAGAAATCTCCAGCAAAAGCTGCTCCTGTGAAGGCAAAGAGCACTGCTGAAGATGAAGATGAGGACGATGACGAGGAAGATGAGGAGGAGGAGGAGGACGAGGAGGATGATGAGGAGGAGGACGATGAGGAGGAGGACGAGGAGGAAGAACTTGTCAAAGAAGCACCTGGAAAGCGAACGAAGGAAATGGCCAAACAAAAAGCAGCTCCCGAAGCCAAGAAACAGAAAGTGGAAGCTACAGAACCAACTACATCTTTCAATCTCTTTGTTGGAAACCTGAACTTCAGTAAATCTGCTCCTGAAATGAAAACGGGTATTAGTGACCTTTTTGCAAAAAATGATCTTGCAGTTGTTGATGTCAGAATTGGTGTGTCTAGGAAGTTTGGCTATGTGGATTTTGGATCTGCTGAAGACCTGGAAAAAGCCTTGGAACTCACTGGTTTAAAAGTCTTTGGCAATGAAATTAAACTAGAAAAACCAAAGGGGAAAGACAGTAAGAAAGAACGAGATGCGAGAACACTTTTGGCTAAAAATCTTCCTTATAAAGTTACTCAGGAAGAATTAAAAGAAGTGTTTGAAGATGCTGTGGAGATCAGATTAGTCAGCAAGGATGGAAAGTGTAAAGGGATTGCTTATATTGAATCTAGGACAGAAGCTTATGCAGAGAAAACCTTGGAAGAAAAGCAGGGAACAGAGATAGATGTGCGATCCATTTCCCTGTACTATACTGGAGAGAAAGGTCAAAGTCAAGAGGTGGAAAGAATAGCACTTGGACTGGTGAATCAAAAACCCTGGTTTTAAGCAACCTCTCCTATAGTGCAATGGAAGAAACCCTTCAGGAAGTATTTGAGGAGGCAACGTTTATCAAAGTGCCCCAGAACCAAAATGGAAAATCTAAAGGGTATGCATTTATAGAATTTGCATCATTTGAAGATGCTAAAGAAGCTTTAAATTCATGTAATAAAAGGGAAATTGAGGACAGAGCCATAAGGCTGGAGTTGCAAGGACCCAGGGGACAACATAATGCAAGAAGCCAGCCATCCAAAACTCTGTTTGTCAAAGGTCTATCTGAGGGGGCTTCCCTGGTGGCGCAGTGGTTGAGAGTCCGCCTGCTGATGCAGGGAACACGGGTTCATGCCCCGGTCCGGGAAGATCCCACATGCCGCGGAGCGGCTGGGCCCGTGAGCCATGGCTGCTGAGCCTGCGCGTCCAGAGCCTGCGCGTGTGGAGCCTGTGCTCCGCAACGGAAGAGGCCACAGCAGTGAGAGGCCCGCGTACCGCAAAAAAAAAAAAAAAAAAAGGTCTATCTGAGGATACTACAGAAGAAACAGAAAAGGAGTCGTTTGACGGCACTATTCCTGCAAGGATAGTCACTGACCGGGAGGCTGGATCCTCTAAGGGGTTTGGTTTTGTAGACTTCAACAGCGAGGAAGAGGCCAAAGCTGTCAAGGAGGCCATGGAAGATGGCGAAATCGATGGAAACAAAGTTACTTTGGACTGGGCCAAGCCTAAGGGTGAAGGTGGCTTCGGTGGCCGAGGAGGAGGCAGAGGTGGCTTCGGTGGCCGAGCAGGAGGCCGAGGTGGCGGCCGAGGTGGATTTGGAGGCCGAGGCTGGGGAGGCTTTGGAGGGCGAGGAGGCTTCTGAGGAGGCAGAGGAGGAGGAGACCACAAGCCACAAGGAAAGAAGACGAAGTTTGAATAGTTTCTTCTATCCCTGTCTTCCCCTCTTACATTTGAAAGAAAGGACTCTGAGGTCTTTTCTCTGTTACCTGCTCAATGACGGAGCCTTCTGAGGACATTCCAAGACAGTATATAGCCCTGTGGTCTACTTGGAAATCCGTATAGATAACATTTCAAGGGAGATAACCCTGTTGGTGTTGACTGGATATTCGTATAAACTTTTTAAAGAGATGAGTGATAGAGCTAACCCTTATCTGTAAGTTTTGAATTTATATTGTTTCCTCCCATGTACAAAACCATTTTTTTCCTACGGAGTTTTTGTTTTTGTTTTTGCGTTGGTGGGTTATAAAGGAAAGCAGAATGTTTTATCATGATTTTTGCTTTAGCAACTTTGGGACAAATTAAAAGTCCTAAACTCTGGTGCCAGACTTGTACTTCCTGTCCTAGAGTGTTTCTCCTGGAATATCACTGAGAGTGGAGCATGGCAAATCAGTTCTGCCACTCCAGATCTCCACCCCCTGTGAAAATGCTTATGCTTTGGTTTCAAGTAACCCAGCCATAAGTTTTTGCAGCCCTGTGTATGTCATGTGAAAGGCTCATTGGAAGTCCACTGTGGCCTTAGCCCACTTAGAAACAGGCCTGAGGGGTCAGGTGTCCTGAAAAAGTGCTTTGGAAAGAGGACCAGGAGCACTTTGGTCCGGCCTTGTTTAGGTATGCATGCGAGAGCGATGACTGATGAGTGTAATTCCTGCTGGATGCACGGGCCAAAATGGAGGCTTTGGGACTGTGAGGCTGGAGAGGAAACTACCAGTCTAGCCGATGGACCTAATATCTTTTGTAATTCCCCTCAGGTTAAACCAACAAGAAAGGCGTTTGGTTTTGCACTATGATGAGAACATGGACATTCTGGCTTGTTAAGCATTCCCTTGCCCACCCCCCACTTCCAGTAAAAGGTCACATGAGAGGCCTAGGTCAAGCGATTAACATGATATACTTAGTTGAAAAATGGTGCGTAAGATGGTACAGAATGAAAATGCCAACTCAAAAATACGGTACTGGTAGACTAGAGGGCAAACTAAAGGATTTGAATTAGCTTAGTTTTGTCCTGGTTATGAGTTGCTGGCAGGATGAGGGAATCTAAACCTTGTGCATATCATGCACTCCTCACCAAGTCAAGTCCTTTGTAAGTACTAAAGGCGCAGACCAGGACAAATAACCTGGTTTGAAGGGGTGGAAGATTGGAAGTTTGGGTGCTGCTGGGAAGAAAAATCAAGCCAGCAGAGGGACATCCTCTGGTCAGGCAAACCTAAAAACTAAAATGAACTATTGGAGAGCCTACTGTATAGCTCAGGGAACTCTACTCAGTGCTCTGTGGTGACCTAAATGGGAAGGAAATTCCCAAAAAAGGGGGATGTATGTATACGTATAGCTGATTCACTTTGCTGTACAGTAGAAATTAACAACATTGTAAAGCAACTATACTCTGATAATTAAAAGCAAAATAATGAAAAAAAAAGAAAAAAAAAGAATTGTCCATGGAATATCTTCAGAAATGAGCCTTTTATACAAATTTTTGTTATACAAGGCAAATTATCTTTCAGATGGAGATGTGTTACTATACAAAAAGAGAAGAGTTCCATTTTCAGAGGTAATTCAAGGACATATTTGCCAATAGCCTCCTGTTTTCTATTAGCATTAGGTACAGAACACGAGCTGTTAATGACACTTGTGACATTGTCCATACCCTTCAAGACGAAGTCTTATGAGTCTTGATTGATTGTCTTATTATTTCATGTAAAGAGAAGGCAGCGAGTGATAATTAGGCTTTTAGATTCAGATTTTCAGTGTCACACAGAGGGAAGATTGTAATTCTCACTAATAATTATAAGATTTCTGTGTTGAATTATCTACACACCAACCTGCATATTTGCCCATTAATACATGGTCTGTAAAACATGAGAATGTATGTAATATACTGCTTTCACTGCTTAATAGCAACATTTCTGAAATAGATATGATTTAGCAACAAAAGAGGTTATGTGTTCTGAGGTATGAAACACCCTGAAGATTGTTCCAGAGAACTTTTCCTGAGGCCATCAACATTACATCAGCTTTTCACTTGTGCTCATTACTTCAGCAGTGACTAAAATGAGCCAAATATGTTCCAAGAGAGTTTTAAAGTAACTATATTAATGCAATTGTCTGCTAGTTAATTAAAATTCTGAATGTTATAGTCATAGCTGCTACCAGCAATATTCATTTTGTTGCTGCATTTTGTGAACACAGCATTAGTTATGTTCTTCGTCCATTGGGTTTACAATCTGAATGTGACACAGGCAAGTCACAGAGAATGGATGGGAATCACTCAAGAGGAAGGGAATCTTAATACACCAGGAATGCCCAGCATTGTTCAGTGGACCCTGGAAATTTTAAGGCGACTAACGCTGGCTCCGAAGGTGGGGTTGAGAAGGGACTAGTGTGATGGAAGAAAAGGAAACAGGATAGTGAGCTCATTTATTTCATTCATATACATATAAAGAAGAAAGGAAAGTAAAGCTATGAGAAAAAATAAAGAACCTAATTAAGAAGTCTCATTTAGCTAGGTTGAAGAGAGTGGAGTTAAAACAAACAAACAAATAAACCAAAAAAACAAACAAAATAAGTGGGCCAGAGAAGAAGTGCAAATGCTCTTGGAAGCAGAAGGGCTGCTCGTATTTGATCTAAAAGTAAGGGGAAGATAAATATGGTCCTTAGGATAAAAAAAAATAATCATAGTAATGTGATCAGAGTGTGCAATTATAGATACATTTTTGTTGCAGATCAACAAAGGAAACCTGGAGCCAGGAGAATTGTGTCCTAGTCTCAGTCATGCCGATTTTTGGACAAATTATGAGCCTCTATTTCAGTTCAACAATTTTTTTTGAGCATCAAGTATATGGCCTGCCCTCTACAGGTACCAGAAACTCAGAGGTGAATACCTGCCCTAGAGGAACTAGGAGCGCTAGAGGAGAGGCTGCCCTCTATAGAAACTAAGCCTCAATTTTTCTCAACTGTAAAATGCAGATAATATGTTTAATTCTGGTTCATATGGGTTTTCTAGAAGGTTAAATATAAAACTTTGCTTCAGTAAAAATAATGGTTTAGTAAAATTAATATTTGAGATCTGTTTGAAGTATATCATATTTGCATAGTAATTCCAATTTAGAGGTTTTGGTTTCACTGTTGGGAAAATTAATAAAGTAGTCTTGTTTAGGCTTCAGAGGCATAAGCAAGTCTCTGACGGACCTGTGACCCTGCGCACCTGCTTGCACACCTAACAATTGCTGTTAGCAAGTCAAGCGGCGCTTACAATAAGAAAGGGAGTGGGTCTTGGAATTTCTTGAGCTCTGGGGACCTGGCCAGACCCCTGGGATCTGGAAAATCTTGGGACTCACATGGTGAAATTAACAGCAATGTTACAATTGAATCAGAGCTGCATTTTTGCCTGCAAACTGATGATATCAGTTTGCGGCCTGGAATTATAAACGGAAGTCCCCAGAACTCCGACCTGAAGTCTCACCCGTGGGATGGATGCATTGCCTGGGACCCTTCCCAATTGGGGCTCCAGATTTCTGTTACTCGGGCCTTCCCAGCTGCTGCTTGGATCTGGAAGTAGATGTCGGCCCAGTTCGGTGATGTATACCCTGTTACTTTTTTTTAATATTCTTATTCTTTTGTATATTATTTTGTATATTGATTGTATATTAAAATTAAGTTAAATCATCTTTCATTAAAGAATTGATTAAAGCTGTTTATTTGTATGAGCCGAGTGGTTATTTTGCCAGCGAATCCAATGAACCTTAAAACCAAAAACACGCTTTCGGCAAAACATTCATTTATTGAAAGCCCTGAAAGAAAAGTTTGCGAATGCTGCCCAGACATCACCTAATCTTTTCTTTTTTGACAGTTAATGCAATTTTAAATTCAAGTGTAGTTGATTTACCATATTGTGTTAGTTTCAGGTGTACAGCATAGTGATTCAGTATTTTTGGCAGATTGCATTCCTCTATAGTTTATTACAAGATATTGAGTATAATTCCCTGTGTGATATGGTAAATCTTTGTTGCTTATCTATCTTACATATAATAGTTTGTATCTGTTAATCCTATACCACTAATTTGTCCCTGCCCCCTCTTTCTTCCCTTTGGTAACCATAAGTTTGTTTTCTATGTCTCTCTGTTCCTGTTTTGTATATACTTTCATTTGTATTATTTTTTAGATTCTATATGTAAGGGATATCACATAGTATTTGTCTTTCTCTGTTTGACTTCACTAAGCATAATATTCTCTAGATTTAACCACTTTGCTACAAATAGGAATATTTCATTCTTTTTTATGGATGAGTAATATTCATATATATATGTACACCACCACATCTTCTTTATCCAATCATCTGTCGATGGACACTTGTGTTGCTTCCATATCTTGGTTATTGTAAAAAGTGCTGCTATGAACATTGGGGTGCATGTATCTTTCAAATCAGTGTTTTTGTTTTTTAGGGATATATACCCAGGAGTGGGATTGCTGGATCATATGGTAACTCTATTTTTAGTTTTTTAAGGAACTTCCATACTGTCCTCCACAGTGGCTGAACCAATTTATATTCCCACCAAGAATGTAGGAGGGTTCCTTTTTCTCTACATCCCATAAATAACATTTGATATTATTTATAGACTTTCTGATGATAGCCATTCTAATAGGTGTGAGGTGATATCTTGTGGTTTTGATTTGCATTTCTCTAATAATTAGCAATATTGAGCATCTTTTCATGTTCCTATTAGCAATCTGTATGTCTTCTTTGGAAAAATATCTATTCAGATCTTCTGCCCATTTTTTGATTGGATTGTTTATTTGTTTGTTTGTTTTTGATATTGAGTTGCATGAACTGTTTGTATATTTTGGATATTATCCTCTTGTCGGTTGCATCATTTGCAAATATTATTTTCCTATTCTTATGTTGTCTTTTTGTTTTGTTGATGGTTTCCTTTGCTGTGCAAAAGCTTTTAAGTTTATTAGGTTCCATTTGTTCACTTTTGCTTTTATTTCTTTTGCCTTGGGAGACTGATCTAAGAAAACATTGCTACAATTTATGTCAGAGAATGTTTTCCCTGTGTTCTCATCTAGGAGTTTTATGGTGTCCTGTCTTATGTTTAAGCCATTAAGCCATTTTGAGTTTTTATTTGTGTATGGTGTGAGGGAGTGTTCTAACATTATTGATTTAAATGTGGCTGTCCAGCTTTCCCAACTCCA